>NC_056664.1:27551840-27863936 GCF_018350195.1 Panthera tigris
CTGAAGTCAAATCCTCTGGATTGAAATACCAGCTGGGTCACCTACTGGCTATGTGCCTTGCGAAAGTTACTTTGCATCCCTGGGCATTTATTTTTTTCATTTAAAAAATAAGAATACTAATGGCACCTAACTTTTAATACTGTTATGAGGATTATGAGCAACAAAATCTGAAGGATGCTATAAATAACTCACAGTTAATGAAAGTTAAACCAGTACTTTAAGAGCACTTACTAAAAGCTAAGGAAGCACTTTGTTGAGTGTTTTAGTAACATTATCTCTATAAATCCTTCAGTATTATGAGATAGACCCCACCATTATGCCTATTTTAGAGATGAGGTAATTGAGGCTTAGAGAGATGAAAATTGTTTTAAAGGTTTGTGGATGTTTAATCTTTGCCCATATGAATGTTGTTGTTCAAATATATGGTCTGGTTGATGCTACATTCTTGATTAAAAATACAACCCTTGATTTTATCATTATTCCCATAAGAAATTGTTATCCACCTAGCAATGGTTTATTCATGGTGGCACTGGGGAATGCACTGAATCAAGACAACTAAAATGAAATAGAAAATTCAGTAAATAAAATACAACAAAACAAAATAAAGTTAAAGAAATTGCAGAGTCAGTATGGTACCGTAAAGAGAATGTAGAACAGGGAGTCAGTTTCCTTGGGTTCTATTGCTGGTCTGTCTCTAACTGCCATCTGCAAAATTACAAACTAATACACACAATATCCCCTTCTATCTAAGCAGTGGCTTGAGAATTAGGAGACCTGAATCTGCATTCTTGTTGCTTCATTTCTCTGACTAGATTTACCTGTCAACTTTGTGGCTTAAAGCCAGCAATCTCAAATTTCACTTTCTGCTCTAATATTCCTTTATCAGAAAACTATTCCCTTTATCAGACGTTATATGCCTTGAAGGTTTTAGAGACAATGAGGTGTTGGTATAAGAAATATCAATGCCTAAAAAAGTTTACAGACTAATTTGGGGAATTTGGGGAATTTACTGCTCAGAGGCATGTACAGCTTTCTAAATCCTGCTCTGTCATGTCTCCATGTGTTTGCTTTATATGATATGAACATTGGGGAGAGATTTACCTTTTTTTTTCAGGAAGGATAAAAACATGTTACTTTTGTTATAATAGTTGATATTCCTATTCTGTGAAATCCTGCATTCACACTGCACAATTTGGAAAACATTTTGCAACAGATGGCACAGGCAAATCCAGATGAAACTCATTATTCAATCAGATTAACCTCTTTCCTTGGTTGATGACATGAACTTTCCAGCATTCCAATTTGTTACAACTTTAATCAGTTTGGACCCCCTTGGTTTTAAAGTATCTATGTCAGAAACAGTCACATTTAGGAAAAGATTTGAAATCTCTCCAACTCTAAACGTGAAAAAATTTTTTTCAAATGTGAAATGTTTTAACAGAGATCTAGAAGGAAGGAAAATTTGAGAAGAGTGGATATGCCAAAAGACAAGGCCTTCAGAAATGCCTGATTTTGCTTTTACTATAGATGCCGACTTCATCTGGGGCCCAGGGCAACTGCACTGCCACCCTCTGCTTCATTTATCCCAACTATAAAGTGAGGATAATAGTTATTTATATACCTGGAAGGGGTAAGGTGGTGATTAATTAGTTAATGTGTTCAGTGTGCTTTGAAGTGCTAAGTGTTATTAAGCTTCATTTAGACTTACTTTAATAATTTCACGAACTGAGGGTTCTTTTCACCAGCTGAGGAGCTGGAATCTCTTGATCAGATGTTGCAAATGGCAGAGCAGTTTTAAGGCGAACTCCTTGTCAAAACCGGTTCACACTGGTATTTGCAATCTTTAAAAAAAGAGTTAAACACTTGAGCAATCACCATATCGAAGTGTACAGGGCAGAATAATCTCTTCATGATAGTGGAAGTAAATATTAGTTCCTTTTCCCCTTTTTGGTGGTTCCCTCTCCCCTAGTCTCCTATATCTCAGTATGTGTTAGAGTTGCACAGTCCGAAAAGTTTGAAACAGAAACTTGAGGTAATGACCTTTCACAGCTCAAGAACCTAGTTCTGCAAATCTCAGCTGAGATGCTTCATGCTGACTGGTTCCTGAGGGTTTGGCGTGGGCATCTGTGCTGGCTGTTTAAATTGCTACAGATGCAATTTTAACAGGTACATAAAGAGGAACCTGACTTTCTTACCTGTGCCCCTCCAGTTGAAGAATATTGGAGGTCTCAAACAGGCTTACTCTGGAGAGGCATTCAAACTATTTTAAAACAAGAGCTTGGAGTTGTTCATATCAGAGTTTATGTTTGCTTTTTGGTACTTCCTGGAAGTTGGTGAGAAGGGTGGATGGAGCAGCCAGGTAAGGAACGGCCAGTGTTGGTCAGCAGACTTCAGGCTGACTCAGGGTCAGATCATGCACCTTGCAAGTTGCCTGTCTCCAGTTGACTGACACCCAAAGCCCTACCTACTCCTTCCTACTCCCCCTGCCCCAGGTAAACCTCCTACGGGTGTGGTCAGAGGTCAGGGCAAGGACAGTGAGTGCAGTGGCAAGGTGGTTGGATGGTGTGGGAAATTTGTGCTTCCCAGCATTGGTGGCCCACCCTCTTATACCAGACAGGTGGGTTTATAAATAATTATGATCCATTAGCAAAGAGGGGAAAAGCACTAATAGGAAAGGAAAGCTAGTGGATTCCACATCCTGAGGAATCCTAAAGCCCATCCAATCTAAGAGCTATGTGGCTTTCCTGGGCAGTGATGTCAGAAAGTTGTTAGGGATAGAGGTGCAGGTTTCATTTTTTGGAAAAAAAAATATTAAAAGAATTTATGCTCATAAAAACCTCAGTCCCCCTTTTACCTTTGCTTTATTCTTTTAATGTTTTTCCTATGCATAGATTGTCTGTGTTTGTGTCTCCTCTTTTGGAGTTGTGTGACATGTACTTCTTGATTATATTTCATCAGCATTATCTAAATCAGGACATAGGGGAAATATTTTCTATTTTTTAATTTAGCATGGCTTTGATATAAGATAAGGCACCTTTGATTGGGTTTGCATTCCCTGCTGGATAAACATTTCTGGCATATATAATATATGTGTCATGGAAATAACATAGGGAGCAGAACTTTGATAACTTGCTGGATTTTTTCCAAGGAGTGGGTTGGGCTCCTTCACCCTGGGCCTGTCCAGTGTGCTGAGCTGAGGATTTCCTGTGGTCTAATTAGCAGGCCTGGCTTTCTGACAGTAGACAGCCTTATTGCTCTCAGAGTGCTTGGTGTTTATAAGCGAGGGATAGAACAGATGTATCTGAAAAACAAAAGCTTCAGGTATCAAAAGTGAAAATTCTTAAGCCAGTATTAAGTAAATTTTGTGGAGGAACAATTAGCTACACTAGGTACATTTCTAAGAGTTCTTAGAACTGTTAGAAACCGACCCGAAAGGATATTAGCCTACATCAGAAACTGTAATCAATATAAATCATAATATCTTTTCTAGAAAAATTGGAATGCAATTAATGCTTTGGGAAATGTGTCTATAAGTCTAATTTTTCTTAATGTCTTCCTAGGGACTGTACAAAGCATTCATGTATTGTTAAACTCTTCGCACAATTTTGTTCTAAAACTATCAGCACATATTTCCTGCCTTGCCACATGCAGTATCATTGAACCTAATTAAATTGTTTTGGTTAATAACCAGTAGACCTAACCTCTTTAACAAATCTTTGCTCCCAAAGCTGCTAATCCCACCAGGACTCACTGGCTACGGTTTTCACTTAGGTCTGCTGTCCTGGATTTATTTGGGGGGGTTGCTTTCAAGGTAACAAAATGGAGGAGAAGAAATATGATCCATGAAAATTTTGTACCCTTCCTTGACCATCAGGCATTAAAAAAATAAAGAACTGAATATTCTCAGAGGGAAAAGTGAACAGCCTCAGGGAAGGACAGTGCCTTGCACACAGTAATTGTGTGTCAGTGGTGCCCCAGATGGGCCTGAGCCTGAGAAAGTTTTCTGCAGGATTACTTCACAACTCACCAGCACCAGCCATCTGATCCTGGGTGCTACTGTCCAAGCAATAAAGGTTTTCTTCTATCTGAGGTTTAAGAAACAAGAAAAAGAACTTCATCCTTATTACCAAAAAAGAATATTTTACCTGGTTTAATTATAATTATATACATTATGGGCAATAAATCACACTGTTGGGTCCTTATATTTTCTTTTAGGTTCCCTCTCAAGGAGTGATAATAACTCATAGCCTCAAAGGGTCCCTTGCCTGTCCCTGGTCTCCGTATGCTCTGTGCTGTGTGCTGAAGTTACATGTCATGTTCCATTCTGCTCTGCTCCAGTGTGGCTGCATCTCCTATCAGGGCATTCATACTTATTTTTGCAAACCCTAAGTTCTCCTGTGTCTGATGTTTGTTCAGACTTTAAGTGATGAGGCTTTCTCCCTGTTTATCTATTGAGTTAGCTGTGTTTTTTCCAGATCTAAAGGGCCATTCTCTGCCTTCAAAACATTTTTCAAAAGACTTCTGCTTGGCTGTCCCAGAAATGTATTTCTATTTTCATGAAACTGTAGCTTTTTATGTTCTCTCTCCTTGAGTGCCTTAGTGCAGTAGGAGCCTATGCTTCTCGCTCAGGTGGGTATAGCAAATTCCAGATTGAATAAGGCTCCTCTATTATATAGAAGTTATAGAACTTGGAATAATTCTTGTGTATGTCTATCAAACAGCTGTACTCTGTCAGCTGCCAGCAATTTTCCCCATTTCATCCCAGAGCATGTTTAAGTAGTTACCTCTATTGCACTGATCTTGGAACACTTTTAATTCTAGGTAAAATATATCCTGGTCAATTGGAGAAATGTCTTCCTCATATATAGCATATAGCATATATGCTAAAAAAAAAAAAAACTTTCTTCTTACTATTTTCTATGACTCCATTTTCATCCCTGGTTTCAGATAAGCTTATAACCTAATTATCTATTTCATATCTCCCCTTTTGGAGGAAAATTATAATTACTTGCTGTCTGCACGGTTATTAGGAATATTAGCGAGATTGTAAGCTTCTTGAAGGTGGCAGCCCTTTGTAACATTTTTGTTTTATATGCCACACAGAACTTAACACAATGCAGAACAGAGAGATTTAGCTTCACTATGCACTAAGCAAAGGCCATGAGGAGGAAGGGGCAAGCTTACTCCTCTGACTCCATGGCAGCCTGTAGATGACATCTCTTACTGGATATCATGACATTGGCAGCTGTGTCAGACTTGAGCGATGGCTGCATCCACCCCATAAAATTATGAAATCTCTAGGGGAGCCTGAGAACAAATTTAGAGCTTATCTAAGAAAGCCGTCCATGTTGATCAAGGGAATGGCTTCTGATAACATTTCACTTAAACTCCAAATAGAATGACCTATCTTGCCACTCCCATAAACTTACAGTCTGAAATAGGCTTAGTCATAAAGAAGAAAGTACTAGAACACTTGCAAGAGTTCTGATGCTTTTTACTTATTGTAGGTCGAGAACAGGGGCTGGCAAATCTCTTCTATAAAGGACATGATAGTAAATATTTTAGGCTTTGTCTCTGTCACACCTGCTCAACTTTGCTGTTGCAGCAAAGCAGCCGCAATACATAAACAAATATTGTGGCTGTTTTCAAGAGAATTTTACAAAACATTGAACACAGTGTTGGGGACCTGGATTTGGTCTGTGGGCTGTAGTTTGCTGACTCTGGTCTAAAAGATCAAGGGTACAATGTGGTTCTAACTCTGTGATGCAGGTTTTACTCAGCATCCAGGTTCCTGAGCTTTCTGGGTGGTTCAAGGAGCCAGAAGGGAAGGGAGTCTGCACAGGTTAGGGAGTCAGGGGGTAGTTTGTATGGTCTCTGCCCACCTCCCACCTTCCCACACTGAATCCATTTCTGATATTTCCCCAGGGATTCTCAGAGCAGATGTGGGTACATGAAGTGGGATCCTGTGTCCATCAGAAGTGCCTTTCTGGTTCACCTTTCTAGTTAACCCATACGAATGAATTGTTCATTGAAATCCCTTCTTATTTGTGGCTATAGCCAAAATTTGTGGCTAAGTTCAAATTTTATGAAATTCTGGAACAAGAAGCATGCCCTCTATAAACCAAATCTTCAGGTTTCTCAAGTATAAAAGACCAGGAGAAAATTTAGGATCATTATGCCCATGAAGAATCTTTCCAGCTCACATGGATATATTTGAATCTTAAACAAATTAGCTAATAGACTAAAATAATCTGAATTAGAGACTAATGGGAAAAATAGTTACTAAATTATTTTAAGATGGAACTCTGATGGTTGTTAATTTTGGTAAATAAGTGTTTGGATGTTCACACGGTATCCATATCATCTTTGCAGTATCACATGTTTAAGATTCTAGGAGACCAGGAGAAAAAGAAAGTACAAGTGCTGCCTTTTGCATGTGTTTTTTCCTAATCTGCTTTTCCTTGCTTCTGCATTAATCAGAAGACAGCAAGAGAATCACCACCATTACACAGCAAGCTTGGGAAAACTATTGAAGAAGAAACATTCTGAACATGTTCTGGGAACAGAAGAATGGATTCAAACCAATTCACCAGCTCATCCTCATCTGTAGAGTATTGGCAAAATAAATTCAGAGTTTATCTGGTTGAAGGAGTAAAAGCCTACCTGGGCATATAAAAGGAAACAATTACTGGAAATACACAAGGGACCTCCTGGGACTAAGGGTAGGTGGTATAGAACCAGAAATGGGGCATGGATGTGGTCAAGCTTTCTTTTCTTTCCTCCTTCCTGAACCCAGGTCTCTCATATCTGGTTTGACATGGAGACTTCTACAGTTTTCAGCATTTCTTTGCAGAGCATCCTTCTCTGCTTACTTGCTGGTGTGGTGGTTCCAAATGGGCATCCTCAAAGAAAGTATCTCATTCTGGAATCCCCATACCTCAAAGAGAATCAAATGCATAGAAAGATCTTAATTCTTTATTAACTAGCCCCTTGACAGAACAGTCATAATTGAATAAATACGGTCTCCATAGCTAACTAGATATTCCTTGGCTAAACTTCACACTGTGGGGAGGAAGAAATCAATTAGCCAGTCATGAGCCAGCATCCACTATTTGTGCAATCTTCTGTGAGACTGTGATTCCCAGGAAAGTAAAGACTATCCCTGCTACCAGTGAGGCACTTCTCAGAAGACATCTGGGTACCCCAAAAAGTACTAACACTAGTGCTCTCATTTAGTCTAAAAACCTGGTTACTGAAACAGTGAGATATCAATTTAACAAGTTTCTTTAGTCATATCAAAGTCTAAACAACTTAGGGGATTCTTAAGTTACATACCCCACAGAGAAGGACTCCTCAGACTTTAAACAGTGGGTGATAAATCCTGGCAGAAGGCAAGGTGGGGACTCTTCCTATGTTCACATCAACACAGACTTATGTCTGCCATTGGTTCACAAAGACCACATTGGGGGAGGACATCAACTGATTAAAGATAATTTGCCTATTTGTATCATGTCATTTTAAACATCGCCATACACCATATTATATACTAGAATGTTCCTTTGGAAAGAAATGCTTCAGCCCTAATGGCACAGCCCTACACTAGTGTGCCCATCTGTCCTCATTTGCTTGGAAACATCCTCACATTATTACTAAAAGCCCCACATCCTAGGGAATCCCCAAGTCTGGGACATGCTGGGACACTTGGTCTCCCTAACCAACCATCAGTTTGAGCCATAGAAGTTGGGCTATGAGTATCCAGTCGTCTTCTTCTCCATCTAATATGATTCTGAAATCAGCCTCAGAGCTAAGAATGCCTTGTTAAGTCCGTGGGCTGCCTCATTGCATATTTCCTCAGTTGATCCTAGCACCTTCTCTATTTCCCAGAGGCTTTGTTCTGCAAGCTCTCCATGCCTGAGGTTTGGTATAGCACTTAGCCCATCTGAAAGGGAACTAGTGCTCACCATCTCCTTCCAGAAGGAGATAAAAGGGGAATAACCAGCCTATTCTCAAAGACACTTGCAGGCCTAGAGGAGATAGAAAATAACTCATGCAAACACATAGCTTCCACCACTGATACCATCATATCAGAATACTAGGACCTGACATAATAAGACTATGTACCTATATGGCATACACTTAAAACTAATAGGATATTTTAATGTCAATTATACTTCAGTTAAAAACAAGTTTACTTACTTCTGTCCTCCTATGTAGTGTAAATATCCTGAGACAGAAGATTTGTCTTTTTTTTTTTTTTTTGTAAATGGCTGTGTTCCCAATGTCAGGAATAGTGAGTAGTACATAAAAGGCTCTTAATAAATATTTATTGAATAAAGGAGAACAAATGAATTAACTGGAGATAGAAAGACAGTTAGAAGTTGTTAGTTTTAGCTATTATAACAAAGAACCATAGATTGGATGTCTTATATATACAATAAATTTATTTCTCATGGTTCAGGAGACTAGATGTCCAAAATCAGCATGCCAGCATGACCAAGTTCTGTTGAGAGCCCTTGTCTAGGTTACAGACTGCCACTTTCTTGTAGCCTTAACATGGCAGAGAGCAAAAAGGGGAAGGAAGCAAGAGTCTTGCTTGACTCTTAGAAGGGCAGTAAATCCACTTTAGGAGGGCCCCATTCTCATAATATCATTAATCCCCCATCACCTCCCAAAGGCCTCACCTCTTAGTATCATCATACTGGGGGATAGGGTTTCAACACATGAATTTAGGGGCTGGACACAAGCATTCAGTTTATAATAGGTGGATAATGTAACAACCCAGGAGAAAGACAGTACAGGCCTGAATGAAGCTGGTTTCTGGGAGCGGGAATTAAAAAGATACTAATGCTCTCTGCCTGAAAAGTGCCCATTCATATATTTTCTTTATTCAAAGTTTTTTTAATCACTTGCTTTCTGTAACTTCTACTCATCACACACACACACACACACACACACACACAATCTTTAAAAAAATGTATAATGGACAATCTCAGACTTATCTGAAATAGAAAATAGCATAATCAACCCCCTTGCAGGGTGATGAACTTTTGATCAATCTTGTTTTACCTATATTCCATCTACTTCTCCCTTTTCCTGGATTCTTAGAAAACAAAGTCTCAGAAATCATCTGATTTCATTAGTATGGTATTTTCTTTTTAAATACCTTTCTACTACTGTTAAAAATAGTTGGTATGACCTCACGCTGGTCAGAGTGATTAAAATAAACAAATCAGGAGACTATAGATGCTGGCAAGGATGTGGAGAAACAGGAACCCTCTTGCACTGTTGGTGCGAATGCAAACTGGTGCAGTCACTCTGGAAAACAGTGTGGAGGTTCGTTAAAAAATTGAAAATAGAACTACCCTATGACCCAGCAATAGCACTACTAAGAATTTACCCAAGGGATACAGGAGTGCTGATGCATAGGGGCAAATGTACACCAATGTTTTTAGTAGCACTTTCAACAATAGCCAAATTATGGAAAGAGCCTAAATGTCCATTAACTGATGAATGGATAAAAGAAGATGTGGTTTATATATACAATGGAATACTATTTGGCAATGAGAGAGAATGAAATCTGGCCATTTGTAGCAATGTGGATGGAACTGGAGAGTATTATGTGAAGTGAAATAAGTCAGGCAGAAAGACAGATACCATATGTTTTCACTCATATGTGGATCCTGAGAAATTTAACAGAAGACCATGGAGGAGGGGAAAGGGGAAAAATGTTACAGAGAGGAAGGGAGGCAAACCATAAGAGACTCTTGGATACAGAGAACAAACTTGATGTGGGTGGAGGAGAGGGGAAAGTGGGTGATGGGCATTGAGGAGGGCACTTGTTGGGATGAGCACTGGGTGTTGTATGGAAACCAATTTCTCAATAAATTATATTTTTATTTATTTATTTTTATTATTATTATTTTTTTAATATATGAAATTTATTGTCAAATTGGTTTCCATACAACACCCAGTGCTCATCCCAAAAGGTGCCCTCCTCAATACCCATCCCCCACCCTCCCCGCCCTCCCACCCCCCATCAACCCTCAGTTTGTTCTCAGTTTTTAACAGTCTCTTATGCTTTGGCTCTCTCCCACTCTAACCTCTTTTTTTTTTTTCCTTCCCCTCCCCCATGGGTTTCTGTTAAAGTTTCTCAGGATCCACATAAGAGTGAAACCATATGGTATCTGTCTTTCTCTGTATGGCTTATTTCACTTAGCATCACACTCTCCAGTTCCATCCATGTTGCTACAAAAGGCCATATTTCATTTTTTCTCATTGCCACGTAGTATTCCATTGTGCATATAAACCACAATTTCTTTAATAAATTATATTTTTAAAATGGTTTGTATGTATTAGACCAATTTTAGGCAGATGAAATGAACAGGAGGTGTAATTAACCTAAGATGAAACTACTGGTATTTTCCAAAAGTTCCTCTGGTACTAATATGCAGCCAGGGATGCTTGTTCTTCTGTGTGCTCATGGAACCTGGTATCCTAGGTATGATTCAGGGGTTTGCTTGTCTGTAATTCCCATGATACTCTATGGTCAAGGTCTCCCCAATGAGCTAGTAAGCTTATGAGCCCTATTCACCACAGTATCCCAAATATACTCAAACTATAGAAAATTCCTAATAGGTACATGGACATAAATATTTTTAAAGGTATAATCAATAGGATTTTTCAATTACTTGTGTAGGTCAATAGGCTAAGGTACTGGAAAGGTTTACAATTTATTCCCAGGCTTGTGTTGAAGTAATTGAAACATGGTGATGCCATTGCATAAACCAGGAAGTGTGTTACAGGACAGTGATTAAATCAGTTTGGCAATGTCGAATCTGAGATGCCTATTGGGTACCAAACTAAAGAAGTTCAGCAAGCAGTGCAAAATGTGCATTTAGCGTCCAGGAAGGAGACCAAATCTAGAGAGAAACATTTGGGTGTTCACCAGTTAGAAATAACAGATATAGAGGAGAAAGAATTGAGAGAGCCAGTGTAGAAAGTTTTGGGGGTCAGGACTGAGGGCAGGAATTTAGGGACCAGGAGGAGGAAGAGGCTATAGCAAAGAATTTTTCTGGATAAGAATTTGAGAGAAAAGAACAGTGTGTAGTTATTCAAGTAAGAGAACTGAACATTATGAATATACTTAATGCCATCTTCAGTGTTCACTTCATGAACACTTAAAAGTTTCAAAAGGGTAAATTTTATGTTGTGTATATTTTAATACACACACACACACACACACACACACAGATAAAGATTGCAAGTTCTAAGAAGTGGGTAAGTGGGTGAGTGGCCCCTCCAAACACCAGAGACAGGGCAGGGAAATGAGATGCAAATGCTAGGTCATTGATTTGCTAAGCATGAGGTCACTGCTTCATCAACCAGGGATCAGTTCAGTGAAGACTGGAAGAGGGACAGGGATATCAGATTACAGGGAAGAGATAAGAGGAAGAAGCAGAGATCACAAGGATGCATTTCTTTTTAGAAAAAGGTTGTAGATTTGGGGTGGTGGCTTTGGGAAATTATTTCTCAAAGTGTGATCCTTGAATCCACCACATCAGAATCATCTGGAATATTCAGTAAGATTCTTGGGGCTATACCAGATGTATTGAGTCAGACACTATAGGGTGATGAGATCAGAATTTCATTTTTTCTTAAATTTAAAGATCAAACTGGCTTTATTCAATGATTCATGAATTAAGCAGCATTCCATTTAGTGAAAGAAAGGAGCTCTATCGAGCTATAGAAGAGAAAAGGTTTTTAAAGGCAGAAAAGGGGCAGAAAGGAGATCATTTTTGGGGGGGTGATAGATCAACTTTCTATTTATTTATTTATTTATTTATTTATTTATTTATTTTTAACTATAATTTATTGTCAAGTTAGCTAACATACAGTATGTTTTCACTCATATGTGTAATTTGAGAAACTTAACAGAAGACCATGGGGAAAGGGAAGGGGAAAAATAGTTTCAAATAGAGAGGAAGGAAAACCATAAGAGATTCTTAAATACAAAGAATAAACTGAGGGTTGATGGGGGTTGTAGGTGGACAGGAAGATAGGTGATGAGCATTTGTTGGATGAGCACTGGGTGTTGTATGTAAGCGATGAATCATGGGAATATATCCCCAAAACCAAGAGCACACTGTATACAGAATTTCATTCTAGAAGAGTTCAGGGGTGGTTTTTATGAACACTAAAATTTCAGCACCATAGTTAAGCTGGAAGGTTGTCTGCTGGAAGATTGAAGATGGTCATACCTAGGCATGTTTCTAGCAGAAGGAAGGGTCAGGAGGACAGGAAGATACTTTTCATTTGGTGCTGGAGGTGGTGGCCTCAAACAAACCCAGAGGAGACTGAAAGTGCATATGGAAGCAGATAAAGGAGCAGAGAATATGGGAGGGAGGAAGAGAAATGGGCGAGAGTGCTCCCTGAACTGGAACAAAGGACTGAGCTGCTGCAGGGCCCAGGCCCCTTGTCAATCAAAGAATGTGAAACTTGGGATCTCACAGGTCTCAAGAAAGATAGACATCAGGTTCTACCCAGGGCAAGGTGCCACCATAGCAGATCATCAGCTGGAACGGGAATCCCAGGGGCTGGCAGAGACCTCAGTGAGAGGGAGGGCTGTGTCCATGGGTGGTCAGGGGAGCCAGACAGGGATGGGAGGCAGGCTCAGTGTGAGGAAGGGCAGGGACAAGGTGAAAGCTCTCCCTATGGTCAGAGGGTGTTCCAAAGGTGAACTTTCTCTCAGAGGGGCTGGTGTAGGAGCCTTCAGTCAGGATGGGTAGAACTTCTCCACAAAAATACTTGAGCACCTCACAGGAGTTACTATATTTACTTGAAAAAGATAGAGCCTCTTTTTATACAGATTCCACTATTCACACTCTACCTCATTAGCCTTCCCACTGCTACTCTGTTGACATTGTTTCAACCCCAAGAAAACTTGGTTGGCTGGTACTTATTTCTTTTATCTGGCTTTCTCGTAATCCCTCTGAGGAAAGAAACTTTAAAATAAGAGATGTGAAAGAGGGGGTTGAGGAAGCCTTGCCTGTGGGTGCAGGGGTTATTACATGCAGCCTTTGGGAGAAGCTTGAGTTAACCCCTGCTCCTCTGGCACTAACTTAGAGCCTCATTGTGCTTGTTTTATTTATGGCATGGAGACAATAACACCTCTTTCACTGGGTAGCTGCAAGGATTGACTGAAAAAAAATGTGTACAATATAATTAGCTTATTATGTGACACACGTAGAAGAAATGGTAGCTGCTGTTGAGGTAGTGGTAATATATTTCGTTATTATTATCATTATTATTATTAGATAAATTCAGACATTTCCCTGGGAAGGAAATACCGGGAGATTGTTCTGATGTAGCCAGGAAAGACGGCAACCACTGTCACCAGCAGCAGTATCTTTAGATGATTTGTACCCTTCTAGCATGTCTCCATCTAGCTTAGTGGTTCTCACACCTGGCTACACATTAAAACCAAATTTTTAAGGATACTAATACACAGGTCCTACCCGAGGTGAAACCAGAATCCCTGTGCAATCTACTGAGGTCCAGATCAGACGAGTTTTCAAAGGCTCCTTAGGTAATTTCCAGGCACCACCTGAAGTGGGCACTGTCAAGTAGCTGGACTCTAATGGCAGGAGGTGGGGTGAGGATATTCAAGATGCTTTACAACTAGGTCGTGATTTACTGTCACACAGGGTTTTTAGGTGACTAAAGGAAATGCTGGGACCACCCAAGTCCTGCCCACACATGCTCTAAGGCTATATGCTCTTTTTTTCAGCAACTGATGTCGCCCTTCAGGACCAAATTGATATTTGGCATGGATGCACATTTCAGCAGGTGGAAAAGTACTTGCCTGAGCAGAGGATGAGTCTACAGGATCCTGGGATGATTTTTCTAGACCTTACATTCCCAGGACAGACGTCTTAGGAAAGCACAGAGCATATCACTCTCCTGGTCAATCTGGCTGCTTGGGAAGTTGTAGTCCCAATGTAGATATTTTGTCCTCACTCTTCACTTTAATTTGGTATCTCTATTCAAGATGAATTCAGGGTTTTTGGGGTTATCTCTACAGTGACTTTCTCCTCTCTTTATCTATCAGTGTGAGGGGTCGGGTAGGGGAGTGTTCTGCCCATTTTTCTGGAATTTCCTTTAGTAATGAGCACTATACAAGCAGTGAGCAGTCTGCAAGGCATAGGACAGACTGAGGCTTTCTCACATTTGCCCTGAAGAACCTACCTCAAGGAGACAAAGTCCATTCTCCTGGTAGAGATAATTCCATGACATTAAAGCCACTGCCTCATGTTGGATACCACAGGTTCTCATCTTCAGGTCTGAGTTCCCTGTGCTTATAGATCATGGGCTTCATTTTCAATTTTCAATCCCAGTGGGAAAAGTTAATCTGCCCAAACATGTGTGGGAGGACATAAGCAAGTGGGGTGAAGAGGAAAGAGTAGAAATCAGGAAACATGGATTCTAGTACAAATTCCCCTACAAATCAGCTTTAAAGACACAGACAAATTACTTCTGTCTCCAGCCTTGTCAGCTAAAATGTGAGATTAGATCACATAGGTGGTTCCCAACAGATGTCTTTTCTTTCTACACCTAGGGATCTGGGGGCCTTTTTTAATAATTCAGTTTTGCCCTGATGTCCCCAAGATCTAGAGCATACATGTTGGGAACTTTTACCTTATATCAACTTTACAGTCTCTTCTAGTTCTAATGTTGTCTAATTTTTCCCACTCTATGTTTTTTAGCCTGATATTGCTGCAACTTCTTCAGCTGGGGAATACCCAAACCACCAGTGCTAGCCACATCAGGCTTTGTAGTGGCTGAGAGGTATGTGTTGGCTCCTAGAACCGTTTTAAGTAATGAACCTAGTGAGGAAAATCACCATAGTAACCTAACTCCTGGCTCCTTTCCACTCCCACCCTTCTCCCAGGCCACACCCTTTTTGGCCACTGATGAGTTTAGGTTACACATGGAGATGCTGTGCCATGTGGCAATTGTGGATTTAACTTAATGAGGGCCAAGTAAATGGTAATTGCCTTCCCCAGTCATGCCAGTAATTGGATGGTGAGGCCATATCTTCAGGGCTCTTAGTGTTTGGAACAAATGGTTCAGTGTTGCAACCCCTATTGCCACATGACCTAGGGTAACTCCTGAGCATTCTTCTGCCAGGAGGATAGCAGTACATTTCTCATGGAAAACACAGAAGTCTACTCAGAAATGTACAAGGGAATGAAAGTACAATGTCTGATTTCAAACAAAGGCTCTGCTGAGTTGCTGCTGAATCTCTGCTGTAATGTGGGTAAGGTTTAAAGATGGCTTCCCTGAATAAAATCCCATTTTACTCTTTTTCATGCCTTCTCTTTTCCCAGGCTCAAGTAACGGAAACTGAAAGCTTTGACACAGCAGTTGCTTATTTGCAGATATTTATATCCCCATTCAACAATACAGAAGTTACTGAATGCTTACTGTGTACTGGGCTGAAGCCTGCTTGAATGTGCACTCTTGCTATTTGCACATATTTCTTCCACCTGAAATGTTGTTCTTTATCTCTCTGAACTCATCAACATTATTATCTATCAAGGCTCTGATCAAATATCACTTTTTCATGACTGGGAAAGAGATCCTGGCCCCTTCTGAATTCTTGTGATACTTACTGTCTGTCACATTGATGTGGCCCCATGGCCTGCCCTTCTCTGTTGTTCACAGACCTGCTCTAAGACTTTGCCAGCCTGCAGATTCCCTGAAAGTAGGCTTTGGGTATTCACCCTCTTCATATCGGCACCCAGCAGATTAGATCAATGGCTCTGAGGTACAAGTGAAACATTAAGCAAATATTGTGTGGTTTGGGATTTGTTTGCTTTTATTATAGGAAGACCTGGAAATATCACAGTAAGATGGACTTCGTAAGCTCTTTAAAGGCGCTGGGTTAGAATATGCAAAGTCCTCATGAATTAGATTTCTAGTTCAGCAGAGTTTGAGACCCCTTGGTTCATTAGAAAAAGGAATAGCAGCTATTTTCTTTGGTTTCTGATTTTTTTTTCTGGTTCCAGTTCTGGTTCTCTGTTTCTGAGATTGGTACTTTCTAGAGGTCAGCCTACTGCCTACTATTCCCCATGGCTGTTAGGAGTGATTTGATTCAATGAGGCATGTTCACCAGCAGCACAGGGAAGCAGCATCAAGGTGAGGGGTTCCTAGGATGTAGTGATCCAGTGCTAAAACTGATGCAGACTTAGGGGGTTACCCTGAAGAAAATCTGTGTAGCTTCAAGAATCTTAGAGATAAGTACAGGAAAGGAGGTGGAGAGGGCATGATGGCTAGTTTTACCTGGTCATGGAGGCTTTGGCAGCAGACATAGCAAGGACAGCAGTGAGGACAGGCTGGAAACAAGAGGACCTGAGCCCAAGTAATCTACTGTTAAGTGGTGCCCTTTGGAAACGACAGCATATAGCCATATAACACTGCAAAGACAAGTCCTGAAAACACCTGCCAATGCCCAGCTTATCATATGGAAGATTTACAAGCAAAACCCTAGAAGGCATAGCTACCCCACATCAGAGACATGCAAATGGAGGGAATCAATGGTAAGTCAGACACTGGCCCATCCTCTGTAGGAATCTAGAAGATGTGAAACACCGTTTAGAGAGCTCTGAAATGTGATTTTAAATTTTAAGAATTTCCAAGCTGGTCCAGTTTGAAACAGGCATTTGGGAAGATCAGCTCTGTTCTAAGGAGAGGTCACAGCACTGAGGTCTATGTCACTGTCCACCTGTCTACTACATACAGCTGAGGGGCTTCAATCCAAGGTTTGAGCCAAAGGATTGTGGGTGATTTATCTTGTGAAAGATGGAAAACAGGAAAACTGCAGTCACTGCCATCTTAGCGGAGGGATGATGTAACTCGTAACATTTAACCCTAGTTTAATTATTATAGATGGGGCCACTGATAATACATCAAAGTCAGTATTAAGCTAACTGTGATGACAGTCTTAGTTGATCAATTATCTGGGGAGAGTCATGTTATTTTGATCTTTCAGGGAGATCAGGGATGGCTCAATATTGTTGTCTAAGAACATTAGCCAATAAAAGTAAATAAGCTCCATCTTAACCATCCTATTAGGATAAGTATTTAAAAATTCCCTGTATAATGCTAAACAAGTATTTGGAAATTAATGATTTGGTTAATCTGCTGGATGTTAGGAAATGCAGTTAAAGCCACTTTCATTCATTTTTGAAGAGGTTTTGTGCCCAGGTGGAAGATAGTCTGCAGGAGGGAATTTATTGAATGCATACACACACACACACACACACACACACACACACACACACACACGGATCAGGATTGAGAGAGACAGAGGAAGATAATGGAAACTGCTACCTGCCGGGCCATCAGGAAAAGTGAGAGAAGAAATAGAGGAACTGCTTACTTTGGTTCTTGGTGTCTGTTCCCTCCAGTTCTGTGCACACAGAGCCTCAGTATAAATCCCTTTTTCATCTTGAGAACTCAAGTGTGTTTCATTTCCTACACTGAGGACAACAAACATAATTACAAACTATATCTTCACAATAACACAGAATATCAACCATTTTTGTAGACTTTTTTTAATGGAAAAGGAAACAAAATCTCTAATAAGGATAACTCTGAATTTAGAAAGAGGGGGGTAGATTGGATGACTAGTTGTGCCTTCTTAGTACTTGGTAAAGCACTTTTCAGAATTATATGTATATAAGTAGTACTAAAATAAAAATAATTCAAGAAATTATATCCTATCAAAAAAGGTCTATTTTGGTATTTCTGATGATTTCACTATCAGCTTGAGTTATTTATTTTTTTCAAGAATGTTATGTTTGGAGACAATTTTCAACAGTGAGTCAACGTTTGTTTGCTTGTATTGGTTTCACCTTCTGTTATTTTTCCTCACTGCTCTTTCAGCTTTCACCATTTATTGAACCCTGACTAAAGAAGGATGTCTGTTCATTGATATGCTGACAACTTGATAAGTCACCCACATATGTGCCACACACACATCCCCCACACACATACCACACCCCACACACATATCACACACACTCCACACATTCACGTCATATACCACACACATATCACACATACTACACATACTACATACCACACATACCCATACCACACACACACACACACACACACACACACACACAAACCACATACACATGCCATGCATACACATCACACACACACACCACATACACACCACATGCAATACCAGCATACCAGAAACACACACATACACACACACACACACACACACACACCACATACCACATACCACACACATGTCAGACTCATACACAGTGAATAGTGTGGAGATTTTTCTTCAGAATGGCCTGCTTAATAAGCACTCCATTTTCTAGAAATTAATACTTGTCTATTCTTATGTCTATAAATAAGCAGGTTAATCACCATGTGCTTTTGGCTTTGATGAAGAAAGTTCCTTAGGCTTGATGTTGCCTCAAATCGGCTTTGTGCTTCCTGTAAAGGAGGTCACTGTTCTGTCCATCTATAGCTGAGAATGCATGCGTCTCCTCATGTGGAAGTAGAGTAGCTCTCACTTGATAGGAACCCTGGAATCTGCAGCTCCTGTTCCAGGCTTCCAGTCAATAAAAAGCGGTACCTTAGAGTATTCCAGCAAATGACAAGGAAAACTACTTATTTAAATTATCAACATGAGGTACAATCTTTGAGGTGCCAGCTAATATCTTTCCAATATCTATATTTTTATGGCACTTGAAATTCCCAAGAACTCATATACTCTGTCTGATGACCAGTGGTTTCAACAACAGAGTGAAGTATTTGTTATTCTTACTGAATTCACATCAAGAAAACAGAAGCTCTGAGAAAAGAATTGATTTCTTCATTGTCACATGATCAGTCTTCAGCATTTACCAGGACAAGATTCAAACTGTCCTGCTTTCTTCTTTACATGTAGGAGAAACTTTATTCTTTTAATTTATTGCTTTAAGGTCTTTCATTATATCCTTTACCAACGAAGGCACTGTTAAGATAATAGGGTTAGAGAATGTTTTAGATAGACTTGTGAGGGCAGTTGTGTAAATTAAGTTAGATAAATCATTGTAAATTATTAATTTATAGCTCTGGAATTGATAAAGAGCATGTGCTTATGACAGCATGCTCAGACCTGTTCTGTTTTGAACTAACTGCCTGGCTAGTGAAACATCACACAAGTCTTATACATGTGTTTATTTTAGTCTGTGATTATGAAACTTGAAGACGTGCTTTTCTGGAATATTATATTTTCTTCAAAACTCTCTCTTGCTCTCTAGTTTAATCTATTCCAACTGAAATGAGCCCTGTGGGTGTTGCTGAAGAGAGTTAAAACACACTGCATCAGCAGCTGCACAGCCAGAAAACTGTAAGAACCAGAGGTCTTGTCTGAAGCTTGACAAAGGTGTCAAGGATGAAGGAGACTGAGCATTTTCATGTTTGTTTCCCTCCACTCACTGGCATGCTTCTGTTCCTCCAACTGATAGAAGTGAGGAAGTTCCTCATCTGAAACTTATTTCTCAGAATTTGATATTTCTTTAAGAAACTAGAAAGAATAGTTGCTCCCTAAACTCTGGTTGTAGAAGATCATGCTGGTGTCTCCTGGCCTACGTGTTACCTCCTCATCCATCTTGGATGGACACGAAAGTGGAGATTGTACTGTTTGTTCTTGTTTCTGTAGCATAAATCTTGTCTCCCTGATTTCCTTAAGGGTAAGAACCATGATTTATACTTGCTGATATTTAACAAGTCTTCTGAAAATACTCAGTAGTGAATTGACGGGTGATTAGACATTGATAAAATCCATATCACTGTGTCTTTGGTCAAGTCTGTCTATAACAGATTAGATTAGAGAATCATGTCTAGACAAGAATCCCACCAAGAATTCTGGGATTTTCTGGAGAAGGAGGCCATCACTACATCTGTGTCAGTCCTTCTGATCTATTCATATCCAGTCTTGAGAACATTCTATTCCCTCAGATCTGAGTGTATAATACCAAAGTAGCTACAAGCATGAGTGTGGAGTTAGGCTCTAGCAGGTGCCACAATTTTCATGGGTAACCTCAGGCAAGTTAGCTAACCAACTAGTGACTCTGTTTCCCCATTCTAACATGGACATAATTATGGTAAGTACCTCATCAGTGCTTACAAATGTAGCAAGTGTTTAATGGAGCTTGAAATGTTTATGGTTATTATACCACCTCTCTGGCATCTTAAATGTACAAAATTCTTAAGTCTATTTACACAGTCTTACTCAGCATTTATTTCTTTATCTTTCTTCATCATTAGCAACTTGTTTCCATTAGCTGAACTGAAAAGCAAGCTCTTCTTATGAGGCTCTGTACCACAAGTTTTTCCTGGGGTTCCCTTTTTCAGAGAAAAAAAAATGGGAATTACTCCCATTTTGATCATTTCCTTTGCTTCAACCTTGTTACAGATCTCTCCCTTTCCAAAGAGATATCCATGTTTTGTTATTTCTTTTAGGGTCTCCTGTACCCTACTTGCCTTCCATCCATCCTTGCTCTAACTCTCTGCCCAGAGATGCTCCAAGGTAGTGGTTACAATCTAAAAACCAAATTCAGTTCACAGGTGTGTGATTTAAAAAAAAAATCAAATTAGTTGCCAACATACTTAAAAATAGAAAGCTTTTAATATTTTGGGTGTCTGGCTCTTCTGAAAGCCATAAGAACATCCAACACTGGGTCTGTATTGCACAAGGCAAGAATCAGAGGAGGGGGAGTGAATGTGGGCACCTGGAGTTATAGACTCTCTCCAGTATCCCCCACTCCCAGGGAGGTCTGAACCAGCTTCCAGCTGCCCTCCATCACCTGCTATCTTTACCCAAATTCTGAAGACATTTAATTTTGTGACAGAGTATGGAAGTCTGAGCATAGTGACCCAAAATGGTATAAAAACTTTGAAGTGTAAACACCTGGCTACAAGTCTTGGCATCTACTAGTTGTCTGATTGTAAGCTAATCTCTTAATTTTTTTTTTTTGTTTCCTTACTTGGTAGGGGATAAGGACCCTGACCTCCTTCCTTTACAGGGATATTGAGAGGAATTCAGGAGACAATGGGCATGAACGTTCTTTGTTTTCTAATGAAAGACAATACAGACATTGACTGTGGTGAAGGGCCCTCCTTCCTCAGTGTTGTTTATACAAGTGTTTGTGCCAAAGTGTTCCCTCTGCCTTTGACATTCTGGGCAAAATAATTTTTTGAGCATAGTGTTAGAGTACATGACACTATCAATCTAGGCATGTTTTGGGAAACATGTTTCCCATGTTTATGACCACCCTGAAATGAGGAGATAAAGCAGAGATGTAAATGGACTGACTTCCTTGCAGGAAGGCTGCCTTACGTGGTCAGAGGAAGAAGGTAATTCCTACACATCTCCCCTCCATGCTGGTTTTCACTACAAACAGCCTCACACACCCACGTACTGCCCACAAACTGGCTTGACCCCAGGATAAATAAAGCATGCATTTTTCTTATTAATCACCAATATAAAAACACATGGCCTCTCTATTGTTCTATGCCTGGTTCACACCCTGTATAATTTTATACTGTTTCTACAGCACTGACATGCCCTCAGCTACAACTGACATTGATTCACTGACTTATAAAAATGTGTTATCTGTTCTCAGTGTCTACATGGAGTTCTCTAAGAGCTGCCCAGGCAGTGACTCAGGCCTTCAGAGAGTGGTGCATAGAAAGGTTACCAATAGAGGGAAGCAATTTGTGACTTAGAATGCTTATTGGTAACCACATTTGAGCTTGATTTACTCAGTGATATCTATGAGAGCAACTTCATGACAATTTCTAGCTAAATCCCTACATTTGCTTCTCAAATCAACTAAAATTCCAGTGGAATTAGGTCATTTGATGTCCACTTTACAAGGCAAGCTCTTTAAAAGGGAGTTGTTATGATAGCATGCCTAATACAAAAACACATGGGCTGAGAAACAGTCTTTACATAGCTCTGAATGTCTGCAAAGAGGAATATTTTGCTTGCAAGAAGGCAGATATTTCACCAAAAGCATGCACAATTTTTGACAAAAAAATCCAGCCTGGTCAATATGTTGAGCATGAGTTTATCAACTTATGAGTGAAATGTTGGTTGAAGAAAATAAAACAAAGTAAAATATGTGCAAAATTTTTTTAAAGTTTCTAAGTTTAAAGCTACAACAAAATTTTGCTAAATTTATAATTGAAACTAATGTTTATAATTTCTCTTTGAGTTAAAGTGTTCTAGTAATAACATATTTCCTTAATTCTGAGCCATATGTAGCCCCCTCATCTTAAGACATTTGAAATTAAGGAATAACAGTCTGTAAGGATTGTTGGTGCTCACTAACTACCCATGGGATTCTCTGCATCCCCCAGCTTCCTTGCAGTTATTCTGAGCCTGCAAAAGAGGAGCTAAAATATTGTCATTTTCAGTTGAAGCAGTTAAAACCTTGTGAATCTTCTTCAGCTTTCTGTTCCCTTGACCTTGGAGGTCATGTACTGTTGATCACATAGCTCTAAGAGGAAGGAAGCTGCCCAACCTGCATTCAACTGAGAAATGAAAGAAAAATAAACCATTGTTAAGTAGTAAATGTAGGGTTTATTTGTTACTGCCTCATAACCTAGTCCATCTTGTCTAATACATACACTTCAGGTAAAGGGAATTTTTCCACTGAAAAAGCTAATGTTAAATCTATGACAAATTTTATAATCATTGTCATAGGATCCAAAAAATACAGATGATATTTACTTTAGTTTCAGCAGTATATGGGAAACTTTTGTTTTTAACGTTTATTTATTTATTTTGAGAGAGAGAGAGAGCACAGAGGAGGGTCGGAGAGAGAGGGACAGAAAGAGAATCCCAAGGAGGCTCCACACTGCCAGTGTGGAATCTGACATGGGGCTTGAACCCACGAACTGGGTGATAAGACCTGAACCAAAATCAAGAGTTGGACATTTAACTGACTGAACTACCCAGGTGCCCAGATGAAAAACTTTTGAAAGCAGACTTTTCATCTAGAGAAGTGGTTATCAGTTGGGGGTAGGGGGGTCACTTAAAGGGAATCTCCTAGAGAACACTTTCAAACCCCCATTCCCACTCCATTCTAATCCTTTTACCCTCCAGATTTAGATTAACTTTGTTTACTAAAGGTTTTAAGAACCACAAATTAGAGATAGACAGTATTCTGTAAATATAAAAGTCGTGTTCAAATTAAAATTTCTGCTCTTTTCTTTGCTTCCATTTTTTATTTTATGTAAAAATATGTATGGGGGAAAGCCAAGGAGGCAGCCAGTGAGGTAGGGTCAGGACCACAGAAGGAGATGAAGAGGAGATAAACCAGGTCAAGGAACAGGAGGTGTTTAGGAGGGAGCCAGGATGCGGAGTGCTGAGGAAGTGACGAATGTGGACATGGTTACATACAAGGCATAGACCAAAATAAGTAAATATAGTGAGGATGATAGGAGTCAGGTTTCTCAGCACTGAAGAAGATAATTACCAAAATGGGAAGTGGGAAAGCCAGAATAAGCCCTGGACTATTGGATTGGAGGTGGAATACCTTGTGAACTCATGGTTTTTAACATACAATTCAGAGATAGGTTTATTTTATGCAAAGGATATGTATACATACATATATTTCCTAGTTCTCTCTGCTAAGAAGACCTACAAGCAATCATACCACAGTGTTGGTGAGTACACCTTATGCCCAGATCTTAAATGCTAACCAACATTCTCCACTAAAAGGATTGAGGGCTTCTTGGAGAAATTGATGATTTCAGGTTCAGACATGGTAAGTACAAGGTGGGCCTGGAATATCTTCCACCAGAAAACAAAGTACTCCAAAATGAGGATATGTGAAGAATACACAGAAGCCAAGCAGAAGGGCTTCCACTGGCCAAACCTTGGATAATCTGAGCCTCAGAATAAATAATGATAGTAACAGATTATAACCCATTGAATAAAATTGGAATCCATGAGTTCATTCTGACACAAATAAATACATGTGGGGGGAAGTAAAGTTTTTTCTTCACTATAGAATTCAACTATGAAATGTAGAAGGAAATATGAAATTAGAAAATCCCCACTTAGCAACCAAAATAGTAACAATTGATTCAAGCAAGAATCCTCAATGAATGCTGAAACCAGTGGGTGGAAGTTTGATAAAGAGCAAGGTATTTGAGTTTCTGAAACTATTTCACCACAGAATGCTCATAAATTATAAGAAAGAAAATAAAAACTTTGCAGTGGAGAAACCTGGAAGACCCCAAAACAAGTGACCAGAGATGACATCAGTGGTGATTAAACTCAGCAAATTCCTGCATCTTCTGAGATGAGTCACTGAGAAGGACACCAATCACTTCTCTGGGATTCCTGCCAAAAATGCATGACCCCAACCCAATCATGAGAAAATGCCAGATAAATCCAAATTGTGGGATATTTTGTAGAATAACTGGCTGTTCTCTTCAAAAATGTTGAGATCCTGAAAAACAAGGACAAACTTAGTAGCTCTTCCTAAGTGAAGGGAAGTAGGACCATGGTAGTAGCTAAGTCAAATGCACAGTCTTCTGTTAGATCCTGGACCACCTCTTTTTCTTTCTTTCTTTCTTTCTTTCTTTCTTTCTTTCTTTCTTTCTTTCTTTCTTTCTTCTTCCTTCCTTCCTTCCTTCTTTCCTTCCTTCCTTCCCCTCCCATCTCCTTCCCTCTCCTCTCCTCTCCTGTCTTCTCCTCTCCTCTGTCCCTACTAAGAACATTATTGGAATAATGAGATTTCAAGAGCTCCATGGGTTAGAGGAGAGTAATGCATTAGTATTAATATTGTTTCTTTTCCTTTTTTATTGTGTTAAAACTGTATAACATAAAATTTATCATCTTAATCATTCCTAAGTGTAAAGTTCAGTAGTGGCAAATATATTCACATTGTTGTTCATGTTAATATCTTGATTTAGATGTTTGTACTATGATTGTAGGAAATTCTTCTCTCTGCCTTTAGGAAATATGTATTTTGGGGGTAAAATGCACATATATATTAAATATAGATACATAGAAAAGAAAATGATAAAGCAAGTTTGGTGACATAACAATTGGAGACTCTGGGTGAAGAGCATGCAGGGTTCTTCCTCAGCTACACTCCTCCTATTCACCAGCGTTCCTCTTTCTCATTCACCCTTTGTGAGTCTGGGTCTCTGAAAAAAATATTGCTAAATAGTAAATCGGAAAAAAATGAACAGAAAATGAAGAGAAAAAGTAGTGTATCTAATAGTCATGAATTAAATCAAATTCTCTATTATTATTGGGTCCCAGGGTTCCTTCAGCCTACCAGATCTTGCGCTTCTGCTCTGAATGTTCTCCTCTTCCAGGCTTCCCTCCTCTGCCTCAGCCTGGCCTTTCCTTCTTTGAAATTTTATAGGAGCAAAAGTGATTCTTTATTGTATCGAGGGGATTTTGTGTTGTTTTCTATGCATGGTTCACAAAAGCAAGGTTTTAGTTCAGTTTATTTATTTTTTCCTATTGTGGTACAATACACATAACATGAAATACACCATTGTAATCATTTTTAAGTGTAGATTTCAGTGGAATTTAGTACACTCACACTGCTGTGCAAGCAGCTCCACCATCCATCCACAAGACTCTGCATCTTTCCACACTGAAACTCTGTCCCCATTAAACACTAACTCTCACTCCTCCCCACCCCCCAGCCCCTGGCAACCATGCTTCTACTCTCTGTCTCTATGAATTTGATTACTCTAGGAACCTCATATCAGTAGATCCATGCAGTATTTGTCCTGTTGTGGCTGACTTATTTCAGTTAGCATAATGTCCTCAATATTGTAGTACATGTCAGAATTTCATTCCTTTTTAAGGCTGAATAATATTTTATTGTATGTATACACCATGTTATGCTTATCTATTCATCTATTGATGAACACTTGGTTGTTTCTACATTTTGGCTATTGGGAATAATGCTGCTATGAATATAGGTGTACACATATCTCTTCGAGATTCCTGTGGGAAGTCTAGTTGCTTAAGTGTGCAGCTCTTGATTTCAGCTCAGGTCATGGTCTCACCATTCATGGGTGGGATCCCTGTGTCGGGTTCTATGCTGGTAATGTGGAGCCTGCTTGTGATTCTCTGTCTCCCTCTCTCTGCTCCTCCCCTGCTCATGTTCTCTCTCTCTCTCTCTCTCTCAAAATAAATTAATAAAACATAAAAAACACAAATATCTCTTTGAGATCCTGTTTTTAATTTTTTTGGATATATACCCAAACACGGAATTGCTGGGCACATGGCAATTCTATGTTTAATTTTTTGAGAAATTACAATACCATTTTCTGGAGTGGTTGTACCATTTTACATTCCCACCAACAGGGCACAAGAGTTACAAATGGTTTCAGTTTTTACCTCCTTTATGTCTCCTGATCGATAGTCCCACACTGGTAAACATTTTGACATTGTGGTATTTAAACTAAAAGGCTTTTTTTCATATATATTTATTTATTTTGAGAGAGAGAGAGAGAGAGAGAGAGAGAGAGTGTGTGTGTGTGTGTGTGTGTGAGGTGGAGGAGCAGAGAGAGAGGGAGAAAGAATCACAAGCAGGCCCTATGCTGTCAGCACAGAGCCTGATGCAGGGCTCAATCTCACCAACCATGAGATTGTGACCTGAGCTGAAATCAGGAGTCAGATGCTTACCCAACTGAGCCACCCAGATGTCCCAAAACTAAGAGGCTTCATATAAAATCATCATCACACTGTGCTATCTGTCCTCTGACCAGAACCACTGCATGAATAAACTGTTATGCCTCGTGTGCTAAACAGCTCACCCCTACTGTGTCATCTTCCTTGGACTTGGAATCATAGAGTGTGAGTGTTGGAAGGAAAGCCAGTGTAAGTTATGATAAACAAAGGGTTTTTCCAAACCTCTTTTGGCTATATTGTTCAGATCTGTATGTAAAGGGCTTGTAGGGTATGTGAAAGGGTACAAAAATATTGCAAAGCATATTTCAAGCATATTTTCAAATATTCCAAAGCAATGGTGTGTGGGCTCCTTAAAGGTCTCAGAGAAACGGAATGGTAAGAAAAGGCATTAAATAAATCTTCATCTTTTTAAAAACAAAAACAAAATCTATCAGGAGATTTTTAATACTCTTGCTATTCAGATTGGCATTTTCTGAATACAAATGATAAATGACCCTTACCATAAACCCAACAGTTAGATTTGTTCAAGAAACAATAAATCTTCTTTATCTACTTTAGGGAGAGTAGACAGCTGGCAAACCCCAAGGAGACTCAATTCTGTGGTTCTAAAAAGCTGTGGGCTTGTCCCTGAAACTTCCACTGCCTCCTGGGGGATTATGGGAACAGATGCAAGGTTGACATGGGTGTCAGCCTACATTTTAATTCTTTAAATTGCTTGATCCACCCTTGAGCTTACATATCTACATTGCATAAAGCAATCAGATCACCACTGGCTTGTTATTTCAACTAGTTCCTTACATGGAAGGATGTGTCAGTGGAGCACTAAAGGATAGACTAGGGTGGAGGTAAGATTTTAAGGGCTGGAGTAGAGCAACATTAGGGCTTAAATGAAGACTGTGCTTTCGTTGTTTTTTTATAACATAGGAAGACTGGTGCAGGTTCAGAAACCTGGTATTAGTCCATAAAAGAGGCTATTAGTAAAAAAAAAACCTAGGAGCAGGTTTTGAAGTTGGGTTGCAAGTGTAATTGTCTGGAGAGCTTTTAAATATCCAGATTTCCAGACTATACTCCCCCCACCCCCCCCATAAAAAAAGAATCTTTAGGGTCAGAACCTAGGCATCTGTATTTTTAAAAATTCCTTAGGGGAGGGCCTCCAGGTGTCTCAGTTGGTTAAGCATACAACTTTGGCTCAGGTCATGATCTCACAGTTGATGAGTTTGAGCCCCGTGTTAGGATCTGTGCTGACAGCTCAGAGCCTGGAGACTGCTTCAGATTCTGTCTCCCTCTCTCTCTGCCCCTCTCCCACTCACACACACACACACACACACACACACTCTCTCTCTCTCTCTCTCAAACATAAATAAACATTTTAAAAATGTAAATAAAAAAATTCCTTAGGGGAATACAATGCACGTCAAAATTTGGGAACCATTACTCTAAGAAGTCCACACTCACGTATCACATATGTGATATGTGTTATCATGTGATATGTGATATCATGTTTCCTGAAAACATAATAGTTTTCAGGAAATTATTAAAGAAAAATAGTAAGTGAATTTTCTTTTAAAAGTGTACATCTTTTCAAAGAACAAAACTAGATGAATATAGACAAAATATTAGCACAAGTTATCTTTGCAAAACAGTTTGGGATTATGGTTGATTTTCTTTTGTTTTGCTTCTTTTTTTTTCAAAAAATTTCTAACAGCAAACCTCTAATCATTTGTAATAAAAATAATACAATTTTTAAGAAAGCAATAACTGGTAAATAACTTCAGACTTGCTCGTAGAAAGAGACATCACGTTATTTAAAGATGGCGGACATTGTCTTGGAACCTAAAGAGGTCTTGTGTATGCCCAGGGAAGAGCATGCAGAACAGCTCAGAGTGGGGAGCGTGGACAGCAAACTGACCCCTTGTATCCTGTGTGGGATGCATCTTTTGTCACTCCCAAAGTTAAAGCACTGTGCAGCCCTCACTACCTCCCACACACGGGGTGAGGTCACCTAGCAACATGGAGCCTCCTGCTTTCAGATTTGGCCATGACTTTCCCAGTAAGGGCACTAGTCCACAACTTCACTGCCAGTCCCTCCTCTGGAGTGCATTTGCTGTGATGATGTTCACAGTAGTGCTCTTGAAGGGCCTGGTTTCTCTCTAGCAAAAAAAATCCTCTGTGTGAAGCATTGATTTGAAGATACTTCAGATATGGAACCCTGAAAAGCATCAAGAAGAGAGATCTGCCTAGATGTTATGGATTTGTGTCTTGAGGTCTCAGGATGTTTTTCTAATTTACCTTTGATTTTAAAGGCTGTTGTGGTGTGATTTTAGATATGTCTCTTGACTGATACCTGGTAGAATCCTTGGTAGCTCCCAGTAGAATACCTGATCTCATCTCTTTTCATGTAACTGCCCACCTTTCCACGTTGAATAAAGTAAGGTCAGAGCAGCCTCTTAATGTTTATTAAATATTCATAGAGTTCAGGGAAGCCTGCCCCAAAATATACCACTTTGGCATATTGATTATTTTTAATTAAAGTTACTTAAGAAACAACCAGTGTAAGAAGGACACTCTGAACTTCCTCTGTCCCTCTGAAAGCAGGAAATAAATTTCCCACATAAGCAGGAAATAAATTCTCCTACTGTCCTTGATATTGGAAGGTAGAAGGCATCTTAATTGCTAGAAGTAGGAAATTCAGGACTGAGAAAATGTGTTACTTCTTTACTAATTTACTACTCCAAAATCAAACCCCTGGTCTTGTCAATTCTTCCCAAATTTATTGTTTCTTTGTCTAAAAGATATAAAAACTGCCTATTTGATCACATATTTGAGTTGCATATCTCTCTGAGTTTCCATAAGTATGAGTCAATTTTTTTCTTCTTCTGCTAATCTGTCTTCTATCAATTTAATTATTACACCAGCCAAAGAAACTAGAAGGAAAGAAAGGAAAGCCTTCCTCCTCTACAGTTGTGGCCAGCCAGCCAGGAGACTTCTCTGTCTGAACCCTGCTCACTTGAGGGCTGCTGTGACTAAGAGATCCTGGGACCTCTGACAAATGTCTGCAGAAGATAAAAATTCTTACCAACACCAGTCTCTGGGCTCTGCCTTCAGGGTCTGTTAAAGGTGAGAATTATGAGAATCTTTTTTTCTTTTTCTAAATTTAAATCAACAGGAGAAAATATTTGTGTAAACTAATTCCTTGGGTATATCAACTTTGGTAAGGATTTTTTTGCTATTGATCCTTTTTCCTCCCAGAGAAGGTCATTGTTTTTTTATGTCTATGACACGTGAGAGTATTCTCTCTGGTCTCTGCCAGTAGCAGGATGCATATGATGAGGGAGCATGGGGCAAGCTGACAGCTAACAGCACCATCCCCCAAGTGGGATATGTTTGATATTCTTTGGACACTCCTGGCTACCCAGGAACAAAGGAAAGGGGTTTGAGTACTTACCATAGTGATGTGGGAAACTAAGGCAAATGAAAAATTAAATTCCCTTACTGCCTATAGCCCACTGACAAGTCATTGAAAAAGGCAGAGTGACATCTCTCTAGGAGCTCAGCTGCCTCAATAATGACACTTGGCTAGGGGCAAAAATGAATCTTGGCTTAACATTATCTTGACCCCCAGGATCCTGTAAGTCTATTTCCTTTATCTCAGCTCCTCCAAGATATATGCTGGCAATCATACTGCAAGCTTATGGCCCCTGATATACATCTGAAGGTTCTCATGACTGAGGTTTCACTAAATGGTAATAAATGGCATTTTCATAACAGCACATAGCTTCTCAAGGTCCTGGAAACCATGTTTCCAAAATACCTTAGAGACTTACTCTATCCCTAACCCCTTCCCAACCTGACTGTATATAATCAGTTACCCATCACAACCCCAGTGCAGATTTATCTGCCCACGGGTTCTGTCCCTGTGCTTTAATAAAATCACTGTTTTGCACCAAGGAGGTCTTCAAGAATTCTTTCTTGGCCATTGGCTCTGGGCCACCCCACCATTACCCCAAAACTCCATCAGCATAGGCATCTGGTAGGTAGCTGACAGGCTATGGATCTGGGTTTAAGGGAGGATCTAAAATAAATAAATAAATAAATAAATAAATAAATAAGGGTGAACTTTGGCTTAGCTTGTTAAGTTACCTTATTCTGTTCAAAAGGGGGTTGGATTCCCTTTCACATGATTCTCTGTGTTTTGGAACAACTATTTAAAGAAGGTCCCTCATAATTATCATCTGTGTTTTCTTAGACTACCTGTCTGCATCTTGTGTGAGGGCTACCTCTTTTGCACTCTTGTGGGATGCCTCTTGTATCCTTGGTTAAGCCATAAAAAGACTTATTGTCCTGAGCTGCTATTGAGATTAATATAAGATCTTACTTGTCAACGGCCAGATGATAGATCCATGGAATTGGCTATTAACAAAACAAATTTGTTTTAGAGATCTCTCATCCTAAACAATTGTCTTTTGGGTACCTGTAAAAAGACCAAATTAAAAAGTAGATACAAGAAACTATAACAGCTAGCCTTAGGGACTCCCTTAACAAGGTGAAAGAACAGCAATTAAAGTTAAAACAAAATTAAAGTCTATATCCAACATAAATTCCTCTTCTTAAAATCCAGCCCCAACCTCTTAGCAAATTACCTTAACTCCTAAAACTCCTCTACCTTCTCCAGAAAATCCCTTAAAAACCCAGTTGCCTGTTTTAGCTTCCTTTTCCCAGTAAGCACTCCAGCCTAATCTCTGGGCCCAGTGCATACAGTTACTCATGAAAATAGTGAAACCCAAGAAGTAAATTTAGCAAGAGTACTTGGGATGAACAATAATGCTTGTTTTGCTGGGCTCTAGAATCAAGCTCTGCCAGCTTCAAGCTTTTCCTATGTGATGTTCTTTGCAGATATATCCTAGAACTCCACACTAAGAATGCAGAACAACAAATCTTTTAAATTACAAAAGCCCTTTTACCTCCACTTTCAGAAGATCCTACCAAAAATACAAAAAAAAAAAAAAAAAAAAAAAACCAACAACAACAAAACAAAACCAAAAACAGCTGAGACAGAGAAAGAAACCAAGTGACATTCTTTCCCGGTCCCTTCAAGATGCAAATCTTACCATTGAACTATAAACACCCTAGGAAGTAACTAAAACTCTTCAAGCTGAAAAAAAAGGGGGGGGGGCTTTTTAAAAGTACAAAATGCTAGAAAAGTTCCCTTGCTTAAATTCTATACTATAGGCTCCTTAAGATTAGTCATCAAGAACAAATACAAATCTTAAAATCGACTCCACAAGTGCCAGCAAAAAAAAAAAACAACAAAAAAAAACCCCAACTTTTAGGTGGGTAACCTTAACTTTTTCCATCTGCCAGAGACACAATTATTTATAAACTGGTTTTGTATTGCACTGATTCATAGCTCAAGTTTCAGAATGAAAGCAATAAAATCTGTTTGTATCTATCTGTATGTTTATTTATGTCTATATATTTATGTATATGTGGGTTATAGATATGGCATTTTTCTATATCTGGATGGTATTGTCAAAATTAATTTGTAAAAGAGCTCTGTTCAATTGGCTTAAAAATAAGCATTTATGAGTTTAGTATTTTTAAACTCTCAGAAATATAAAAACTAACCCAAATGTTTTTCAAGTTCACATGATCTAAGATAATGTTTAATAAATAAAATCTAGTTTAAGTTTGTTGGTTTAATTAAATATTCATGTCTTCAGAGTTATCAGCCTTAAATGCAGTGCAAACATGCAACTTTTATTCTAGCTAGGTTTACTTAAAGTCAAATAAGCTCATATTATCTCTGTTACAAAACTTGTCAGCCAGAAAAAATAACTTAAGATGATGGCTAGCTGCTTTAATGTCTCATGAAATTTCCATGAATAATCTAAGTATGATTGTAAAGAACAGGTAAATTAAATAGATGTAAGTGCGATAAGAATTTTTATGTGAACTTTTCAATAATGATTGTTTTATGGTATGTCTAATTTAAAATAGTTACCCAAATCTCTTTGGTGACATAAATGGTTGAGTTTTGCCAAATTAAATTAAATGATGGATAGTAATTAAATATTCAAATCATTTCCAAATAAGATAAAGTACTAAAACATCAATTACTGAGCATAGGCTCATTCCCTTTTGCTGCCTTTTACAGAGGAACTAAAGGCATTTTTTTTTTCTATTAGTAAATAGGTTTCTGTCACACTGAGATATTTACTGTGAAAAAATATGTTTCTAGAAATCATGAAAAGTATTTATAAATTATATAGAATGCCAATACAAAAGACAGTTTATAATTGTTTACTTCTTTATTTGCACTATACATTAAGGTTTTTAAGGATTAAAATTCTAATATATGTCATTAAGACCACTAGAAATAATAAGGAAAACATCTCCAAATACAAGGAAAGCAGCATGTGTGTTTTCATTAAAAGAAGTTATGAGGAATGGAAATACATTTTTGTTGGGAGAAACGAAAGTAATTTTGTCCTAAAGAGAGGCTAATTATTTCAAAATGGGAAAGAAAAAACCTAGGACAAAATCTGAATGTAAAAAAGAAAGTTATAGAAGGTTTGTGGGAAAAAAAGTCTTTGGAAAGAAAGTTTAATGTGTAGTCAAGCTGGCTAAAATAAAATGAATGTAATTAAGTTAAATGAATTTTCTAATATCAAAAATAATCTGGTACAGAATTAAAATTTTTTTTTCTCTCTCAGTTAAATGGAGAAAGGTATTTTTAGATTATTGGTCTGTTCTTAATAAGAAATTTAAGCAAAGGTTTTTCTTTACCTTTTAAGTAATCTACTTAGAAAACAAAGATTTTGTGTCTTATGAACTGTGCTTCACACTGCTTTCATTAGGTCTTGGATTACTTAAAACCAAGTCTTCTCTACTAAAGGAGCCATATACATATATATATACACACACATATATATAATAAAGATAAAGATATTTGAGATAAAGATATATGGACATAAAGATTTCTGAGATAAAGAGACAAAATATATTTGTATATATATTTGTATACACACACACACACACACACACACACACATTGGATTGGGAATAACTTGCTCTGCGAGTGTTCTGCAAGAAAAACAAACATTTCCAATAAATTTTAACTTGATAAACAAGCGATGTCTTGCAATACAAGTAGAATGTGATGCTGAATGTCACATGATCACAAGTGAGCCAACGGTTCTTGAAATTCGCTTTGATATACAAGTGCTTTGGATTACAGCCATGTTTCTGGAATGAATTATGCTTGCAAACCAAGGTTTTATAAATTTTCTGTATTTGCCTGTGAAGACTTTAATTGTCACTTAGGTTAAATTGGTAATGGAGTACTATTTCACAATGGCCTATGATCCTGTTTGATGAAGTGTTTTAAAACCTTTTTGATAAACTTTCCAAAACCAAATTCAAAATGGAGTCTTTTGACCTACAAGTAACTGGATTTTTGAAAAGGTTCCTGGAAAATCATCCACATAAAAAATGTTTTTTTCTCCATATGTATATGTATATATATATATATATATATATATATATATATATATATATATGAGATGGGACTTCTGGGTGGCTCAGTCAGTTAAGTGTCCAACTTCAGCTCAGGTCATGATCTCATAGTTAGTGAGTTTGAGCCCTGTGTTGGGCTATCTGCTGACAGCTCAGAGCCTGAAGCCTGCTTCGGATTCTCTCTCTTTGCCCTCCCCCACTCACACTCTGTCTCTCTCTAAAAAAAATAAATAAATACATATTAAAATTTTTTAAATAAATACATACATACATACATACATACATACAAAAATAAATAAATAAATAAAAAGAGATGTTACACTAATTAGGCTTATTTGGTACGTTAAATTGCATGGGAAACTTGTTGAATAAAAAGTAATATTATTGCTTCTTCATGTTGTACAAATTACATGAACTTCTTAGAAATCTAATTTCTGTCCTGGTTTAATGTTATTGGTGGTAATTCCAGTTATTACTTTAAAAAGGTATGTGTCACAGAAATAAAAAATTCTTTGTCAATTGCATTGTAATGAGCTCTCATCAGATCTTTAATCACAACCATTTTTAAGTCTTGTCATTTATAAATGGTTATGGTTTCACTCTGATTCTTTTGTGAAAGTGTTTGTAAAAGTGCTTCATCTGCAAAGGAGACTCACAGAAAATACTCTAGAATACAGATTTCTGATAACTTTAAGATAAAAAAAATAACTGAACTGGGTAAATATTTCCAGAGCTAATTAAAAAAAACTGGATTTTAACAGAACAAATATTAATTACATGGGACTAAATGAACTGAAGAGTATAATTATTTTTTATGGCTTTTTGTTTGAAACATTGCTGATTTGTAAAAATTGTTTTCTCTTTCCAGATTTAAGGAAACCTTTTTATCTTTCCTCTTAGGCTGTCCATGACTTACAGCAATTTGGCAAAATATACCTTTGTGAATAAAGATGAAACATTTATCTCTTTCTCCCTACCTTATCCCTTCACAATTCAGAAACTCTCAGTGGATACTCTTATTTTCATGGCAATACAGTTATTTACATAAGTTCAATAAGAATCTGTTTTTATAACAGGGCACACTTGGAAACATTGTTTATATGATTGGAATGTCAATTTTGAGAGAGACTCATAAATATTATCAGATAGCTAAGGCGGAGCTTTATGGAGCCAATAAAGCCTTCTGGAAATATCAGTCTGGTACCTTGTTTCCAGGGTTCCCAGCAGCCTTATCAAGTGAGAAAGGAAAATAATTTCCTGGCAGGCCCAGAAATCTCAGGATAATATGGGGACCTCAAGAAGAGACGAATTCACCCGAATTTTCAGGTATTACTGGCAAAACTTCATGGCAAGTTCTTATCCTGAAGAGGCTTTTAACTGTTCAATCTGAGATTTCTTATGAAAAGTTCCAACAAAGCAGACTTAAAAGAACCTACATGGTCAATCACTATTCTTGCTGCACTTACATAAAAAACTAGGCCAAGTTTATTGAAATGGGATCTAATTTACAAACAAATTAGTTCACTGCGGTTACCTTTAATAAAAATGGGAGTGATTAAGGGGAGCCTGGGTCACCCAGTCACTTAAGCCACTTAGGCTCAGGTCATGATTTCACAGCTCCTGACTTGGAGCCCCACATCCTGTTCTGTGCTGGCATTCTCTATCTCTCTTTTTTTAAAAATATAATTTATTGCCAAATTTGTTTCCACACAACATCCAGTGCTCACCCCAACAGGTGCCCTCCTCAATGCCCAACACCCACTTTCCCATCTCCCCCACCCCCCATCAACCCTCAGTTTGATCTCCGTATTTGAGTCTCTTTTTTTTCTTTTTTTTATATTTATTTATTTATGTATTTATTTATTTATTTATTTATATGAAATTTATTGTCAAATTGGTTTCCATACAACACCCAGTGCTCATCCCAACAGGTGCCCTCCTCAGTGCCCATCACCCACCCACCCCCCATCAACCCTCAGTTTATTCTGTTTTTAAGAGTCTCTTATGGTTTGCCTCCTTCCCTCTCTGTAACTTTTTCCCCCCTTCCCCTCCCCCATGTTCTTCTGTTAAGTTTCTCAGGATCCACATAAGAGTGAAAACATATGGTATCTTTCTTTCTCTGCCTGACTTATTTCACTTAGCATAACACTCCTGGTTCCATCCACATTGCTACAAAAGACCATATTTCATTCTTTCTCATTGCCAAGTAGTATTCCATTGTGTATATAAACCACAATTTCTTTATCCATTCATCAGTTGATGGACATTTAGGCTCTTTCCATAATTTGGCTATTGTTGACAGTGCTGCTATAAACATTGGGGTACAAGTGCCCCTATGCATCAGCACTCCTGTATCCCTTGGGTAAATTCCTAGCAGTGCTATTGCTAGGCCATAGGGTAAGTCTATTTTTAATTTTCTGAGGAACCTCCACACTGTTTTCCAGAGCAGCTGCACCACTTTACATTCCCACCAACAGTGCAAGAGGGTTCCCATTTCTCCACCTCCTTGCCAGCATCTTTAGTCTCCTGATTTGTTCATTTTGGCCACTCTGACTGGCATGAGGTGGTATCTCAGTATGGTTTCAATTTGTATTTCCCTGATGAGGAGCGACGTTGAGCATCTTTTCATGTGCCTGTTGGCCATCTGGATGTCTTCTTTAGAGAAGTGTCTATTCATGTTTTCTGCCATTTCTTCACTGGGTTATTTGCTTTTTGGGTGTGGAGTTTGGTGAGCTCTTTATAGATTTTGGATACTAGCCCTTTGTCCGATATGTCACTTGCAAATATTTTTCCCATTCCGTCGGTTGCCTTTTAGTTTTGTTGATTGTTTTCTTTGTAGTGCAGAAGCTTTTTGTCTTCATGAGGTCCCAATAGTTCATTTTTCCTTTTCATTCCCTTGTTTTTGGAGATGTCTCAAGTAAGAAATTGCTGCGGCTGACGTCAGAGAGGTTTTGTCCTGCTTTCCCCTCTAGGGTTTTTATGGTTTCCTGTCTCACAGTCAGGTCTTCTATCCATTTTGAGTTTAGTTTTGTGAATGGTGTAAGAAAGTGGTCTAGTTTCATTCTTCTGCATGTTGCTGTCCAGTTCTCCCAGCACCATTTGTTAAAGAGACTGTCTTTTTTCCATTGGATGTTCTTTCCTGCTTTGTCAAAGATGAGTTGGCCATACGTTTGTGGGTCTAGTTCTGGGGTTTCTATTCTATTCCATTGGTCTATGTGTCTGTTTTTATGCCAATACCATGCTGTCTTGATGATGACAGCTTTGTAGTAGAGGCTAAAGTCTGGGATTGTGATGCCTCCTGCTTTGGTCTTCTTCTTCAAAATTACTTTGGCTATTCGGGGCCTTTTGTGGTTCCATATGAATTTTAGGATTGCTTGTTCTAGTTTCGAGAAGAATGCTGGTGCAATTTTGATTCGGATTGCATTGGGTGTGTAGATAGCTTTGGGTAGTATTGACATTTTAACAATATTTATTCTTCCAATCCATGAGCACGGAATGTTTTTCCATTTCTTTATATCTTCTTCAATTTCCTTCATAAGCTTTCTATACTTTTCAGCATACAGATCTTTTACATCTTTGGTTAGGTATTTTATGATTCTTGGTGCAATTATGAATGGGATCAGTTTCTTTATTTGTCTTTCTGTTGCTTCATTATTAGTGTATAAGAATGCAACTGCTTTCTGTACATTGATTTTGTATCCTGCAACTTTGTTGAATTCATGTAACAGTTCTAGCAGACTTTTGGTGGAGTCTATAGTGTATTCCATCTGCAAAAAGTGAAAGCTTGACTTCATCTTTGCCAATTTTGATGCCTTTGATTTCCTTTTGTTGTCTGATTGCTGATGTTAGCACTTCCAACACTATATTAAACAACAGCGGTGAGAGTGGACATCCTTGTCATGTTCCTGATCTCAGAGGGAAAGCTGGTTTTCCCCCATTGAGGATGACATTAGCTGTGGGCTTTTCATAAATGGGTTTAATGATGTTTAAGTATGTTCCTTCTATCCCGACTTTCTTGAGGGCTTTTATTAAGAAACGATGCTGAATTTTGTCAAATGTTTTTTCTGCATCGATTGACAGGATCATATGGTTCTTTTCTTTTCTTTTATTAATGTGACGTATCACATTGTTTGATTTTCGAATGGTGAACCAACCTGGCAGCCCAAATATGAATCCCACTTGATCATGGTGAATAATTCTTTTTATATGCTGTTGAATTCAATTTGCTAGTATCTTCTTGAGAATTTTTGCATCCATATTCATCAGGGATATTGGGCTGTGGTTCTCTTTTTTTGCTGGGTCTGTCTGGTTTAGGAATCAAATTAATGCTGGCTTCATAGAATGAGTCTGGAAGTTTTCCTTCCCTTTCCAGTTTTTGGAACAGCTTGAGAAGGCTAGGTATTATCTCTACTTTAAATGTCTGGTAGAATTCCCCAGGGAACAATCTGGTCCTGGACTCTTATTTTTTGGGAGATTTTTGATAACTGATTCAATTTCTTCTCTGGTTATGGGTCCATTCAGGTTTTCCTGTTTGAGTTTTGGAAGTGTTGGGTGCTTAGGAATTTGTCCATTTCTTCCAGGTTGTCCAGTTTGTTGGCATATAATTTTTCATAGTATTCCCTGATAATTCCATGTATTTCTGAGGCATTGGTTGTAATAATTCTATTTTCATTCGTGATTTTATCTATTTGGGTCATTTCCCTTTTCTTTTTGAGAAGCCTGGCTAGAGGTTTATCTTTTTTTTTTTTTTTTCAAAAAACCAACTCTTGGTTTCACTGATCTTCTCTACTGTTTTTTTTAGATTCTATATTGCTTATTTCTGCTCAGGTCTTTGTTATTTCTCTTCTTCTGCTGGGTTTGGGGTGTCTTTGCTGTTTTGTTTCTATTTCCTTTAGGTGTGCTGTTAAATTTTGTATTTGGGATTTTTCTTGTTCCTTGAGATAGGCCTGGATTGCAATGTATTTTCTTTCAGGACTGCCTTCGTTGCATCCCAAAGCGTTTGGATTGTTGTATTTTCATTTTCATTTGTTTCCATATATTTTTAATTTCTTCTCTAATTGCCTGGTTAACCTATTCATCCTTTAGTGGGGTGTTCTTTAACCTCCATGCTTTTGGAGGTTTTCCAGACTTTTCTTGTTGTTGATTTCAGGTTTCATAGCATTGTGATCTGAACGTGTGCATGATATGATCTCAATTTCTTTATACATATCAAGGGCTGTTTTCTGACCTAGTATGTGATCTATCTTGGAGAATGTTCCATGTGCACTCGAGAAGAAAGTATATTCTGTTGCTTTGGGATGCAGAGTTCTAAATATATCCGTTAAGTCCATCTGATCCAATGTATTATTCAGAGCCCTTATTTTTTTTATTGATCCTGTGTCTAGATGTTCTATCTATTGATGTAAGTGGAGTATTAAATTCCCCTGCAGTTATCACATTCTTATCAGTAAGGTTGTTTATGTTTGAGATTAATTGTTTTATATACTTGGGGGCTCCCCTATTCAGTGCATAGACATTTATAACTGTTAGCTCCTCTTGATGGATAGACCCTGTAATTATGATATAATGCCCTTCTTATTGCTTGTTACAACCTTTAATTTAAAGTCCAGTTTGTCTGATGTAAGTATGGCTATTCCAGCTTTCTTTTGACTTCCAGTAGCATGATAGATAATTCTCCCTACCCTCACTTTCAACCTGAAGGTGTCCTCAGGTCTAAAATGTGTCTGTTTTAGGCATTAAATAGATGGGTGTTGTTTTTTGTTTTGTTTTTAAATTTATTTATTTCTTTTTAATTTACATCCAAATTAGTTAGTATATAGTGTAACAATGATTTCAGGAGTAGATTCCCTAGTGCTTCTTACCCATTTAGCCCATTCTCCCTCCCACAACCCCTCCTGTAACCCTAACTTTGTACTTCATATTTATGAGTCTCTTCTGTTTTGTCCCCCTCCGTGTTTTTGTGTTATTTTTGTTTCCCTTCCCTTATGTTCATCTGTTTTGTCTCTTAAAGACCTCATATGAGTGAATTCATATGATTTTTATCTTTCTCTGACTAATTTCACTTAACATAATACCCCCAGTTCCATCCACATAGTTGCAAATGGCAAGGTTTCATTCTTTTTGATTGCTGAGTAATACTCCATTGTGTGTGTGTGTATATATATATATATATATATATATATATATCACATCTCCTTTATCCATGGTATCTTTATATACCATTCATCCATCGATGGACATTTGGGCTCTTTCCATACTTTAGCTATTGTTGATAGAGCTGCTATAAACATGGGGGTGCATGTGTCCATTCAAAACAGCACACCTGTATCCCATGGATAAATGCCTAGTACTGCAATTGCTGGGTCATAGGGTAGTTCTATTTTTAGTGTTTGGAGGAACCTCCATACTGTTTTCCAGAGTGGCAGCACCATCTTACATTGCCACCAACAATGCAAAAGAGATCCTCTTTCTCTGCATCCTCGCCAACATCTGTTGTTGCCTGAGTTGTTAATGGTAGCCATTCTGACAGGTGTAAGGTGGTATCCCATTGTGCTTTTGACTGTATTTCCCTGGTGATGAGTGATGTTCAGCTTTTTTTCATATGTCAGTTAGCCATCTGGATGTCTTCTTTGGAGAAGTGTCTATTCATGTCTTTTGCCCATGTCTTCACTGGATTATTTGTTTTTTTGGGTGTTGAGTTGGATAAGTTCTTTATAGATTTTGGATACTAACCCTTTATCTGATATGTCATTTGCAAATATCTTCTCTCATTCTGTCAGTTGCCTTTTAGTTTTGCTGATTGTTTTCTTCGCTGTGCAGAATCTGTTTATTTTGATGAAGTCCCAGTAGTTTATTTTTGCTTTTGTTTCCCTTGCCTCCAGAGACGTGTTGAGCAAGTTGCTGTGGCCAAGGTCAAAGAGGTTTTTGCCTGCTTTCTCCTTTAGGAGTTTGATGGCTTCTCTCTTACATTTAGGTCTTTCATCCATTTTGAGTTTATTTTTGTGTATGGTGTAAGAAAGTGGTTTACGTTCATTCTTCTGCATGTTGGTGTCCAGTTTCCTCAGTACCACTTGCTGAATAATCCACTGGATTTTAATCCAGTGGATATCCTTTCCTGCTTTGACAAAGAATAGTTGGCCATAAGTTTGTGGGTCCATTTGTGGGTTATCTATTCTGTTCCATTGATATGAGTGTCTGTTCTTATGCTAGTACCATACTGTCTTGATGATTACAGCTTGTAGTATAGCTTGAAGTGTGGGATTGTGATGCCTCCTGCTTTGGTTTTCTTTCTCAAGAATGCTTTGGCTATTCGGGGTCTTTTGTGGTTCCATACAAATTTTACGATTATTTGTTCTAGCTCTGTGAAGAATGCTGTTGTTATTTTGATAGAGATTGCATTGAATAAATAGAATGCTTTGGGTAGTATTTACATTTTAATAATATTTGTTCTTCCTCTCCAGGAGCATGGAATCATTTCCCATTTTTTTGTGTCCTCTTCAATTTGTTTTGTAAGCTTTCTATACTTTTCAGAGTATAGATTTTTCACCTGTTTGGTTAGATTTATTCCTAGGTATTTTGTGGGTTTTGGTGCAACTGTAAATGGGATTGATTCCTTGATTTCTCTTTCTGTCGCTTTATTATTGGTGTATAGGCATGCAACCGATTCCTGTGTGTTGATTTTGTATCCTGCAACTTTGCTGAATTCATGAATCAATTCTAGCAGTTTTTTGGTGGAATCCTTTGGGTTTTCCATATAGAGTATCATGTCATCTGAGAAGAGAGGAAATTTGACTTCCTCCTGGCTGATTTGGATGCCTTTTATTTCTTTGTTTTTTTGTCTGATTACAGAGGATGAAAGACTTCCAATACTATGTTGAATAACAGTGGCAAGAGCGGACATCCCTGTCTTGTCCCTGACCTTAGGGGGAAAGCTCTCGTTTTCCCCATTGAGGATGACATTAGCATTGGGTCATTCATATATGGCTTTTATGATCTCAAGGTATGCTTGTTCTATCCCTACTTTCTTGACAGTTTTTACCAAGAAATGATGCTGTATTTTGTCAAATGTTTTCTCTGCATCTATTGAGAGGATCCTATGTTTTTTGTCCTTTCTTTTATTGATGTGTTGAATCACATTAATTGTTTTGTGGATATTGAACCAGCCCTGCATTCCAGGTACAAATCCCACTTGGTTGTGGTGAATAATTTTTATAAGGTATTGTTGGATCCAGTTGGCTAATATTTTGTTGAGGATTTTTGCATCCATGTCCATCAGGGAATTTGGTCTATAGTTCTCCTTTTTAGTGGGGTCTCTGTCTGGTTTTGGAATCAAGGTAATACTGGCATCATAAAAAGAGTTTGGAAGTTTTCTTTCCATTTCTATTTTTTGGAAGACCTTCAAGAGAATAGGTGTTAACACTTCCTTAAATATTTGGTAGAATTCCCTGGATAGCCATCTGGCCCTGGTCTCTTGTTCTTTGGCAGATTTTGATTACTAATTCGATTTCCTTAAGGTTATGTGTCTGATCAAAATTTCTATTTCTTCCTGTTTCAGTTTTTGGTAGTGTATATGTTTCTAGGAATTTGTCCATTTCTTCCAGATTGCCCATTTTATTGGCATATAATTGCTCATAATATTATCTTATTATTGTTTTTATTTCTGTTGTGTTGGCTGTGATCTCTCCTCTTTCATTCTTGATTTTATTTATTTCTGTCCTTTCCTTTTTCTTTTTGATCAAACTGTCTAGTGTTTTATCAATTTTGTTAATTCTTTCAAAGAACCAGCTTCTGGTTTTATTAATTTCTTCTACTGTTTTTTTTGTTGTTGTTGTTGTTTCAATAGCATTAATTTCTGTTGTAATCTTTATTATTTCCTGTCTTCTGCTGGTTTTCAGTTTTATTTGCTGTTTGTTTCCTGCTCTGTAAGGCATAAGGTTAGGTTGTATATCTGAGATCATTCTTCCTTCTTTAGAAGGCCTGGATTGCTATATACTTTCCTCATATGACTGCCTTTCCTGTGTCCCAGAGGTTTTGGGTTGTGGTGCTATCATTTTCATTGACTTCCTTATACTTTTTAATTTACTCTTTAACTTCTTGGTTAGCCCATTCATTCTTTAGTAGACTGTTCTTCAGTCTTCAAGTATTTGTTACCTTCCCAAATTTTTTCTTGTGGTTGATTTCGAGTATCATAGCGTTGTGGTCTGAAAATATGCATGGTATGATCTCGATCTTTTTGTACTTACTTAGGGCTGATTTTTGTCCCGGTATATGGTCTATTCTGGAGAATGCTCCATGTGCACTGGAGAAAAATGTATATTCTGCTGCTTTAGGATGAAATGTGCTGAGTATATCTGTTAAGTCCATCTGGTCCAGTATGTCATTCAAAGCCATTGTTTCCTTGTTGATTTTTTGATGAGATGATCTGTCCATTGCTGTGAGTGTGGTGTTGAAGTCTCCTAATATTATGGTATTATCTTTGATGAGTTTCTTTATGTTTGTGATTAATTGATTTATATATTTTGGTGCTCTCACATTTGACGCATAAATGTTTACAATTGTTGAGTCTTCTTCATGAATAGACCCCTTAGTTATGATATAATGCCCTTCTGCATCTCTTTATACAGTCTTTATTTTAAAGTGTAGATTGTCTGATATAAGTATGGCTACTCTGGCTTTCTTTTGTTGACCATTAGCATGATAGATGGTTCTCCCTCCCCTTATTTTCAATCTGAAAATGTGTTTAGGTCTAAAGTGGGTCTCTTGTAAACAGCATATAGATGGATCTTATTTTCTTATCCATTCTGTTACCCTATGCCTTTTGATTGGAGTATTGAGTCCATTGACATTTAGAGTGAGTACTGAAAGACAGGACTTTATTGCCATTATGTTGCTTGTAGAGTTGGAGTTTCTGGTGGTGTTCTCTGGTCCTTTCTAAACTTGGTTGCTTTTGATATTTATGTATGTATGTATGTATGTATGTATTTATTTTTGCATTTATTCATTATTTTTTTTCATCTTTTCTCCCTTCAGAGAGTCACCCTTAAAATTTCTTGCAGGGCTGGTTTAGTGGTCACAAATTCCTTTAATTTTTATTTGTCTGGGAAATTTTTATCTCTTTCTGTTTTGAATAATAGGCTTACTGGATAAAGAATTCTTGGCTGTGTATTTTTCTGATTGAGCACATTGAATATATCCTGCCACTCCTTTCTTGCCTGCCAAGTTTCTGTGGATAGGTCTACTGTAAACCTGATATGCCTTCCCTTGTAAGTTAAGGACTTTTTTCCCTTGCAGCTTTGATGATTCTCTCCTTGTCTGAGTATTTTGTGAATTTGACTATGATATGCCTTATTGATGGTCGGTTTTCATTGAATCTAATGGGGGTCCTCTGTGCTTCCTGGGTTTTGATGTCTGTGTCTGTCCCCGGGCTAGGAAATTTTTCCACTATGATTTGCTCACTTAACCCTTCTACCTCTATTTCTCTCTTTTCCTCTTCTAGGACCTCTGTGATTCTTATGTTGTTTATTTTTAATGAGTCACTAATTTCTCTAATTCTTAAATTGTGATCTTTTGCCTTAATCTCCCTCTTTTTTTTCTGCTTCATTATTCTCTAGAAGTTTGTCCTGGTTATCGCTGATTCTCTCTTCTGCCTCATCCATCCTTGTTGCCATGGCATCCATCCATGATTGCAACTCAGTTATAGGATTTTTTGTTTCATTCTGACTAGTTTTTACTTCTTTTATCTCCGCAGAAAGGGATTCTAACCTATTTTTGACTCCAGCTAGTATTCTTATTTTCGTGATTCTAAATTCTGGTTCAGAAATCTTGCTTGCATCTGTTTTTGTAAATCCCTGGCTGTCGTTTCTTCATGCTCTTTCTTTTGGGGTGAATTCCTGCTGAATTGTGTGGTTCAGGTTGTGCAGATCATTGTGTTAATCCTCCACTCAGTTTTCCAGGTGTGCTGGATGGTTTAGTGTTGGTCTGGCTGTATTTCATGGATGTGAGACACACAAAAAACTTCCATGCTGTTCCACCATCTTGGCTCCTCTCCTGGGTCTTTTTATTTTTTATCCATTCTGATATCCTATGTGTTTTGATTGTAGCATTTAGTCCATTTACATTCAGTGTCATGGAAAGATATGGGTTTAGAGCCATTGTGATATCTGTAGGTTTCATGCTTGTAGTGGTGTCTCTGGTATTTTGTGGTCCTTGGAACATTTCACTCACAGAATCCCCCTTAGGACCTCTTGTAGGGCTGGTTTAGTGGTGATGAATTCCTTACGTTTTTGTTTGTTTGGGAAAACCTTTTACTCTTTCTATTCTGAATGACAGACTGTGGGTAAAGGATTCTTGGCTGCATAGTTTTTTCTGTTCACCACATTGAAGATTTCCTGCCTTTCCTTTCTGGCCTGCCAAGTTTGAGTAGATAGGTCTGCTACTACCCTTATGTGTCTACCTTTATATGTTAAGGCCTGTTTATCCCTAGCTGCTTTCAGAATTCTCTCTTTATGCTTGTATTTTGACAGTTTCACTATGATGTGTCATGCAGAAGATCGATTCAAGTTATGTCTGAAGGGAATTCTCTGTGTCTCTTGGATTTCAATACCTGATTCCTTCCCCAAATCGGGAAAGTTCTCAGCTATGATTTGTACAAGTACACCTTCAGCCCCTTTCTCTCTTTCTTCTTCTTCTGGAATTCCTATGGTACAGATGTTATTCTGTTTGATTGCATCACTTAGTTCTTTAATTTTCCCCTTGTACTCCTGGATTTTTTTTATTTCTCTTTTTCCATAGTTTCATCTTCTAATTCACCTATTCTCTCCTCTGCCTCTTCAATCCATGCTGTGTCTGCCTCCATTTTATTTTGCACCTCACTTATAGCATTTTTCAATTCATCATTACTGTTTTTTGTCCCTTGATCTCTGTAGCAATAGATTCTCTGCTGTCCTCTGTGCTTTCTTCAAGCCAAGAAATTAATTTTATTACTATTATTCTAAATTCTTGTCCCATTATATTGCTTAAAATTGGTTTTGATCAATTCATTAGCTATTGCTACTTCCTGGAATTTCTTTTGAGAATAATTCTTCTGTTTCATCATTTTGGCTAGTTTTCTGTCCCTTATGTGTTTTCAAAGCTTGTGTGCTCTGTACCTGGGAGCACTGCTATATTAAAGGAAGGCCATACACTGTCCAGGGCCTGGTCCTTCAGGAGATGTTTTTTCGAAGATTGTTACTTGCTTTTTTTTTTCTTGTGACTTTGACTATATTATTACCTTACTTCTAGTGATATTTTGGACCCTCCACTAGGTGTGCTTTGATTTGTTCCTTGGAGTAGCCCTGTAAATGAAAACAGATAGACAAACAGAAGATAAAAACCCACAAACACACAAATAGCACAAACAAACAAATAAACAACAACAAAAATTACAGACTAAAAGCAAAAAAAGCCCAAAACACTGACTACAAGTAAAGAAGAGGGTGGAGGCAGTGCTGATGGAAAAGCACATGCAAAGAGAGAAATGACGGAGGGAGGAGTGGGTGGGTAGAAAAAATAAACATTGATTAGTCAGAGAGACTAAAAGGCTTAATCCAGAGACAGAGAAAGGAAAATAAAGAAGGAGGCAGAGAAAATGAAACAGAAGATAAAGTTACCTAGACGGAGAAACTATATGGCTTGATTATTCCAGAGAGAGAGAAAGGAGTGTAAAGCAGGAGGTTTAGAATCTGTATCAAGACATTGGATTAAATATGTCTCAATAACCAGAGTAACCAGCCTAGGGGAAGGAAGAGATGAGGAGAAATGGGGGGAGATGAGGAGAATTGACCTACAGTTAATCCAGGCAATGATGCATTGCTTGTCGGAAGTAGCTGTCCGCAGGGTCTGTGCTGCTATGGTGGATATGCAGTTACCCAGTACAAAGGAGCGTGTTTGTTGTATCTGGACCCACCTCCACTATGGGCCCTGGGAGTGATCCCTGAGGCCCCACCTTGGTGATGGTTGGGGGGGCGGGAATAGTGATTCCCCAGTCTCTTCTCCATGGAGCCAGACCCGGTGGACTCAGTTTGAGTCGTCCTCACTGTGCCACAGGTGCAGACGGGGCAGTCCTTCTCTTTCTGCCAACTCCCCTGACCCTGTGCTTGGCTAGGATTCAAAGTCCCACTCTGTGAGCTCTGGCACTGAGGAAGCACCTCTCAGTGCAGAGATATGTGATCCCGGCTGGCTTTGTCTGTGCTGCTGCACTTCAGGGAGGACAGCCTTCTACTGTGGACCAAGAGCCACCGCCCTCACCACCTGGAGCCCCTGGGGTGGCAGACAGCAGGCAGCCTTTGTCTTTTCCCACAGCACTCCAGGGAGATGGCCAACTTTTTCCTCCTGCAGACTGTACCCTCAGCCCAGCCAATGTGCCCAGGGGTAGTGGACGCAGGCAGCTTCTGTACTATTGCACAGCCCTTCAAGGAGATAACCACTTTTTCCAACTGAGGACTGAGTCCCTAACCTATCACAGCACCCAGGCCCCTGGCTCCCCTCCTCCCGAGGTGTGTGAACAGGGAGCCAGCCCCAATCAGAAGAAAGCCCTGCAGTTAGAGATTGTATCCCTCTCAGTCTCAGTTCAAGGTCTTTCTCTTGTTCAGATATGGTCTTCACTTCCTAGCTGCTCTTTCTCTTCCTTTTGTCTCTCTGCAGAAGGGGATCCCTCCCCTCTGTGCCTATGCAGCCTTTTTTTTTTATCTCCCCCAGTTCGCAGTCACTCACTTATCTTCTTTGCAGCTTTCTCATTTTCTTCCTAGTAATTCAGTCTCTTTTCCTCCCAGAATCTGGTGTTCAAAGTCCTTTGGCTTCTACACTTCTTTGTTTGAGAGACACAGGAACTATGGGTTCCCCCTACTTCTCCACTATGTTGGCCCCTTCTCCTGTGCTGGCATTCTCAAGAGCCTGAAGTCTGCTTCAGATTCTGTGTCTCCTTCTCTCTCTGCCCCTCCTCACTCACACTCTCTCTCTTTCAAAAATAAACATTACAAAAGTTTTTTTTTAATTTGAAAATGAGAATAATTATAAGAAAAAGTATGTGTTAGTAGCAGCCATAATAAACACTCATGGAGATTGGATTCTCATTCTCTTAATTGTCTTTGAGGTTTTGTTTTCCACCTATAAACTGGTCATATCCTGAATTTTTCTAGTTTCCCTCAATATTTGGCTACAACTCTCCAAACTAACATAATTCTTCTCCCACTTTTCTGACTTGTAACCATTAGAAACTAGTTAGACAACTCTATATAAACTTTAGGTAAATCATCACAACAGTTCCTGTATAGATAATCTTCCTGCCTGTTGCTGTGTGAAATACTCAGACAGATCATCAGAGACATTCAGACTGCAACCAGAAAAAATCTGTCAGATGGTCATCACCTCTGTCACTCTGTCTGAAAATGCTTCGAGCCTGCCATCTTCTTGATTGGGTACACTCAGAACTCAGAAACTGGTTTGAAATTTCCTCTAACCATTAACTATTGTTTTTCTTTTGTGTCCAAAGAAATGCTTCTTATTAAATACCTGATTGCTTATACAATAGCCTAACTTTGGAAGCCCACCTACATTACTGCCTTAACTGTTCTCAGGACTAAAAAACTTGTTTGATGAGATATGGAACAATCTACTACTCACTATTAACCCAAACGTGCTCTCCACAGCAATCAGCTCAGCTCTTAACATGTAAAGTTTCAGAGGAGGAAATTTATGGGGCACCGGAAGGCTGTCCCAAAATATGCCGCTTTGGCAAATTGACTATTTTTTTAATTTTTTTTAACATTTATGTATTTTTGAGAGACAGAGACAGAACATGAATGGAGGAGGGGCAGAGAGAGAGGGAGACACAGAATCCGAAGTAGGCTCCAGGCTCTGAGCTGTCAGCACAGAGCCCGATGAGGGACTTGAACTCATGAACCATGAGATCAGGACCTGAGCCGAAGTTGGATGCTTAACTGACTAAGCCACCCAGAAGTCCCAACAAATTGATTATATTTGATTAAAGTTATTAAGAAACAGCCAATGAAAGAAGGACAGTCTGACCCTCATCCTTCTTCCTGAAAGCAGAAAATAAATTCCTCAAGTGAAGGGTACCTCCATTGCATCTGGAGGTAGAAGGCATCCTTACCATCAGAGATAAGAAAGTCAAGGCTAAGAACATTGTATGAAAAACCTTGTTACTTCTTTCCTAATTTTCTATCCTAAGACTTAACCCCTTTGTCTCCTCAACTGTTTGCAAATTTATTGTTTCTTTATCTAAAAGATATAAAATCTATCTGCTTTTTTCACTTCTGGATCTCATATTTCTATGAGCTCTTGTACGGATGAATTAAAATTGTTTTCTTTGTCTATTTATTAATTAGATCAGCTTTATGTCTTATTTCTAATTAATTTTTAGATCAGCCAAAGGACCTAGAAAGGAAGAAAGGTAAAGTTTTCCTCCCCTATAATATCAAAATGTACCTGTAGACTTTTCTCCTTCCCAGAGTGAAAACATGAAGTCAGGAATCCCAGAGGTGAATAAGCATATCATCTTCTCCTGGTAAGCCAGTACAGCTGGCCAAGAGTAGTGATAGCTTACCAAGGATAGAGAGGAAAGGTAGGTGTTGAATACTTCAAACTGACTTTTTAAACCAAGTGTTAAAAAGAAGGTTGCAATACAGATGAGTTGTGCTCCTCTAGCACATTTTAGGCCATAACTTATTGCAGCCAAGGCTAATCAGTCAAGCTTGCATGACTCGTAGTCCCTAAACCAAGCCATAACAGCTACCCATGATCACATGAGACCTGTTCTCAAAAGTGCCTCCCTTATCCTTAGGATCCAGGCCTCAGGTTAGGGTACAGACTGCTGCCTTCTGAGTTCTTTCCCAGTGGGGAAAGGAAGCATTGGCAGTCTTCTCCATGTCACTTCTGAAGACTCCTTTCTTTCCTGATCTCTTTCTTTACTTCCATTACTTTGTCAGTTCCCACCATTGGCATCTGGAATGAAGGATGGGAAGAAAGAGGGAGGGAGAAAGAAAAAGAAGAGGTGTCTGCCATTGCCTTGTTTGCACAGTTCAAAGGATTTACTAATGAGCCTTCCTATTGTCTAAGCTCCTTGTCTATACCTGGGTTTTGCAATCTACACACCCAGGGAGATCACAGAAAACCAAAGAAGCTTTCACAACAGGACAGAATGGCTTCCCCCACCTTTTACAGTAGAATCAAAGAGGTGATTGTCAAAGGCCAATGATTTTGATTTGGAAGACTCACACAGCTATTGGAACAGGCCCAGTGAAAAAGGAAAGAATGTGCACAGGTAGAGGAAGGTAGGAAGATGGGGAAAGAGGGTTGTTGAAAGCCAAGTTAAAATTAAGTTTTATTAAGATAACCTCTCTACATATTTGCTTACCTCTACTGCCTGACATCCTTATGCAGTGGTGAGTCCAAGGAGAATAATATGAATTTCCTTGTCATATCTATTCCCTTCTCCCCTTCTGTATCCAATGGTTGTTAACTGGTGGGAACAATGTTGGCAACATTTGGCAATGTCTGGAGGTGTTTTTGGTTGTAACGACTAAGAGGAGGGGGGTACTGTATCTAATGGGTACTACTAAATATCATATAATGCACAGGACAGTCCTCCACAACAGACTTATCTGGCCCAAAATATCAAAAGTGCCAAGGTTGAGAATTCCTTCTATAGGCATCTATTCCTGGCATGAGTGGAATTTGAAGAGCAATATTTATGCACTTTGATGTGGTTTCTGAGAAGTGTTTCATTGTTATTTATGGGAAATTTTATCTTCCTATTCATCACCCCCATACTTACCCCAGTTGTCAGACTGAAGGAGGCTGCCTCAAGGTTTTGTAACACCTTAGAATTACATCATAAGTCTCATATACAGCCTTCTGATGGATCCACACATTCCCTATGTTATTATTCTCCATTTATTATCTTCATGATCTATGTTTTTCTCTTTCATATTATCTTATTTTCCCCGCTGTAAATTCTAGCATTTATTTTTACTTCTTTCCTTATAAGGAGCAGAGGAAATCCCAGGCTCCTGAACCAGGATTGATGGCAATGTTTTTACTGGAGTAGGATATTTAAGAATAATATCTGGGGCACATGGGTGGCTTAGTAGATTAAGCATCCAATTCTTGATTTTGGCTCAGGTCATGATCTCATGGTTCATCAGTTTGAGCCACTGTGGGGCTCTGTGATAACAGTACAGAGGCTCCTTAAGATTCTTCCTCTCTCTCTCTCTCTCTGCCCTTCCGCTGCTCGCACTCCCTCTGTCTCTCTCAAAGGAAATAAACTTAAAAAAAGAATCATATAATTCATCACATTATGTCTCATTGTAATAAAAGACATTTTTTTCTCTTCTGGTTGCTGCTGTTAAATAGACAATCAAATCATTTTGTGTGTAAGGCTATCGTGGACAGAGGGATGTGCTACAGTTGAAACTTTATTTCTTGAGAGGGAAGGGAAGAGTGGGTGCGAGATTTTTCAAGATCATGCATCATAGGTAACTATGAATAATTACTTAAATTGGTGATGAAAACGTAACACATTAAATACTAAGAAAATGTGGGGTGCCTGGGTGGTTAGTCAGTTAAGCGTCCAACTTCAGCTCAGGTCATGATCTCATGGTTCATGAGCTCAAGCCCGGTATCAGGCTCTGCTGACAGCTCAGAGCCTGGAACCTGCTTCAGATTCTATGTCTCCCCACCTCTCTGTCCCTTCCCCACTCATGCTCTGTCTCTGTCTCTCTCTCTCTAAAAATAAACGTTACAATTTTTTTAAAAATATCAAGAAAATGTATCATAAAAATTTATGTGAGGCTGGAGGATTCCTCATTTTATTAACGCTATCAATGAAGTTATTGTGAAGGACCCTTTGTAGTGCTCAACCCAGTGATGAGTTCCAAAAGGTTGAATATCTTGGTATTAGTCCAACACTGGACAATTTGAAGAGATTTATGAGTCAGAAAAGGTTTGAGATTTATGTATGCAAAAGGATAGATTTGTACATCAGTGACTTGTTCAGATACAAAATAATACATCAATGAGAAAATGTTCTGAAACTCAACCCAACATCCTATATGTGGAGAATGTCTGAGTCTTTCTTCAGTACAATTCCATAAATTTTTGAATTATTTCTAAACTTTGAACCAATTAAATGGTAACAAAATAATAAATGGCTTATAGAATCCAAGATAATGTGTACTGGACTGTCTGTATGATGGAAGAGAGCTACTACTTTCCAGCCAGCATCCAGGATGCCATGATGTCATGTTACACTTGCACACTGTGTGATGCTAGTGTGAAGATGCTGGAAATGTGACAAAGATGCCCTTAGTGAGCTCAACTCCATTTGCATATTTTTTTGTTTGCATGTGATCTATATAAGGCAAAGGACCACTGCTATGAGCATGTGCATGTGCATGTTTGTGTCTGTGTGTATGGCTATGGATAGAACTTAGTCTCAGCTAAGAGCTAAGAGGGCTAAAACTTGCAGCATGTCCTGGTCTAAGAAAGTACCCAGAAAATCTGGCTTGAGATACAGAATAGTAGTTAAGTTACTGGATCTCTGCCTTCTACTAGAACTTGCTCTAGCACATATGCCTTTCAACAGTCCACAAACATTTTTGAGTTCCAACTATGTGTTGGTCACCTTGATAAGCACAGAGTATACATGGCTGGATAAAGCAGACAATGTCCTGTCCTAATCCTCATAGAGTAAGTAATCACTTGTTTGCTTACTTTATCTCTCTTTCAAAATTTCCATGAAGTTCCATCCTAGTTTATGACAGAAAGCTATGGAAGACAAACAACAAAGATATTGCAAGAGGACACCTTTAAAAGCATATGGGGTATCTATCTCTCTCTTAAAAAAATCTTTTAGCTTAAAAACTTATGAAAAGGTACATATCACAGCAGAGTATAGACATATGAATGGTAGCCTAAGTTTCAGTTTAGTCCACAATTGAGGTTTATATCCCTATGGGCATGTCAAGTGAAATAGAATGATGTGAATCTGTGGAATCATCTGGTAATGAACTTATCCTTGAGGGATACAGAGCTGGGAATTTTAGTTGCATGCCAGTAACCAAGCCTCCTTCTTGGGATAGAAGTGGCTCTGAGTACCCCTTTGGGTGGGCAGGCCACATAGGTCCAGGACCAGCGAGGTCATAGGACTCATCTCTGAGCCTTGTGAAACAAGAAAATGAGACTGAAGGTGAAAACACTGTCTTCATGAAGATACAGTGGGGTCCAGCTCAGTGATCAAGTGTGGTAGAGGAGTAGAGAGCTTAGGTTGTCTTTGGCAAAAAGGACCAAAAAATACACAAGATTTTACATTTTGAAGGCTGGCAGCTGTAGGAACACAGGGAGATGACACTTCTGGCTCAAACATCAGTGTCTTCCCTGGGAGCAGAACTTGGTGAAGTGTCACCTTCAAATGTCTTTCTTCCAGAGACTTTTTTATGGGCTGAATTGTGTCTCCTCCCTGCACTCACCTGCAGGTGTGTTGCAGTTCTAACCCCTTAGTATTTTTGAATGTGACTATATTTGGAGATTGGGTCTTTATAAGAATATTTAAGGTAAAATGAAGTCACATGGTTAGACCCTAATCCAACTGTTCTTCCTTTAAGAGGAGTGAATATAGACATACATACTGACCAAAAGGTGACCATGTGAGGATACAATATGAAGGCAAACCAAGGAGAGAAGAAGAAAGCAACCCTGCCAACACCTTGATCTCAGACATCCATCCTCCAGAATGGTAAGATAATAAATTTCTATTATTTAAGCTACCCGGTCTGTGGCATTTTATTATAAAAGCCTAACCAGACTAATACCGATCCTGATAATAAGGGAGTGGGTTAGAAGAGCATTATAAGCCTCTTCATGAGTACACATGAAAGAAGTATTGGAATCTGCCAGAATAACTGTATTTTCAGGAGATACTCAAGAGCAAGCATAATGTAGATGGAAATACAGGATGTTTCCAAGCACCAAGAGAAGTGAACATTCATTTTCTTTTACAATATTAATTTTAAAGTCTCTCGAGTTTTTAAATTTAAAAAGTTGAAGTTTTGGGGCACTTAGATGGCTCAGATGGTTAATGATCCTACTCTAAATTTTGGCCCAGGTCATGGTATCACGGTTGGTGAGATTGAGCCCCAATTTGGCTCTGCCTTGACAGCAAGGATCCTGCCTGGGATTCTCTCTCTCTCTCCCCCTCTGCTCCTCCCCTTCCGCAACTCGCATGCACATGTGGGCTTTCTCTCCCTCTCTCAAAATAAACTTTTTTTTAAAAAAAATTGAAGTTTTGGAAGAAAAATATTCTTGTCTATTGTTTTGTAGCTGGCCTAAGTTCCTTTTGTGATCTAGGTCAAGCAAAGTTTCAAAGAGCATGGAAAACATATTTTTGACAGTAATAACACTATAAGGTACTGATGACTTGTTTCATAACAAGAATAACACGAAGAATTTTGCATGGATGATGTTTAATTTGAAAAAAAGAAAAATAAAAAAAAATGCCTGTAAGGCATTCCTCAGTTTTAAAGGTGGAGAAACTGAGGTTCAGAAAGGCCAATTTCCTGCCCAATGTCAAATTGTAATAAGTGCTGAATTTGGACTAGCCCAGGTGAGTCTGGCTGCAAAGAACTTGTTTACCCCACTATACCCCACTGCTTTCCAAATTGACAACTATGGATGAGAAAGAATTGCTCCCACAGCAGCCATCATGTTGCATGCTGTTTGGTGATGTTTGTCAGTAGGCTTGAGGCTTCAGGATGGAAAAACTAGAGGAGACGAAGCTAAATCAGAAAGCTGAAATTTACTATCAGAACTAAAAACTCACTTGGCAGAACAGAACAAAGAGGCTGGCCATAGAAATGCACTGAGTCTTTTATTTTGAAGATGCTGGTGACTATGGACACACCTTTGTCCTCAGTAGCAGCCTCTCCTCCAACCCCTGGAGCCATGGTCCCCACCAGTTTCAGTGGCTAAGATAACAAGACACTTGCTCCTCAGCCCATAGAGTTGCCTGTTATGTCATCAGAGGGTCCTGAGGAAAGGTCAGTCAAAGCTTAAGTAGCACCCACAGAATTGAACATCTGAGCTTAGAAGTCACAGAGAACTGGTCTCTTTGAAAGTAAGGGAAGTTCAATTATTTTTGTTAAAACTGGCAGAAGTCCAGGACATGAGGATGTTTTCTTTCCTTTGTACAAGGCAAGTAAGCAAGAGAGAAAAGTATGTGTGCTTGGAGACGGAAAGAAGGGGAGATACTATTTTGGTGCCTGACAGCAAGCAACAGAGACACGCAAAGGATCCTGACCTTCCTCAAAGCTGCTGGTCAGAGGGCATGCCAGAGGCCATGGGGAGTGGCTTAAGGTAGGCTTTGCTTGGGAAGAAAGTCTTGAGGTGATGGTGCCAGGGGGAAAGCACACCAATAATTTCTTTGGTCTTCTTCCCTGTGGAAGATGGGGTGGGTGGGGAGAAGGGCAAAAAGTTCAAACAAGGATAAGAGATCTCTGTACAAAAGCATTAGTGTAATCAAGAAATGACCTATGATGTGTTTCATGCAAGGGCGTGTGTGTGTGTGTGTGTGTGTGTGTAGCAATAGAAGGCAGAAATTTTAAAAATATTGTAATGATTTGCTCATGAAAGCAATGATCATTTTTAACAGCATGATTAACAGCATGATTGTTGCTAAACAAGTACAAACTCTGCCAAAAGAAAAGGTTGAAAATTTTAAAAGAAAATTGAATGACTCAAGTGATATCTGAAAGATATTCACAACCCACCCGGAACTGTTCATGAAGCTTCACATCTGTCAAGGATTTAGCAGGAATTATCTTTGTATGAGAGATCTACTTTAGATATAGTGTTTCCCACTGAACAGATGGAAAGCCTGAAAAACAGAACATGTTAGTACTCTATTTTCTAGCTTATGTTCTTTCAGTCTTTCAACATTCCTTAGATTCTGTGCAGATACCATTTTAAATTAGCTACAAGAAAAGATATTAAAAAATTATCAACATATTCCCAATTCTATAGGGTTTTCTCAATATAGGAGAAAGATGCAGCATGAGTACCAAGTAACACAGTCTGCAAACTTAGGTGTGGAAGAGATGAACTCCATTTTTGAATAATTAAGGCCAATATGTATTAAGAGCCAACATTCCACTGGTTACAAGATTCTGGTGGGAATACATAGCTGACAAAAGCCTTCCAGGTGAATCTCAAGTGATTCAAGAGAATCACTGAGAGCAAATGTAGAACTTGAGCTGGATAGAAAGTTAGAAAGAATTTGGACAACAGGAAAGAAGCAAAATGAAGATTCAAGATATAGGTAGATCTGCATGGCACATGGAACAGTATTGTAGAGAATAGATCTGATGCTGACAGATGGGTGACTCAATGAAGAGAGTGGAAAAGAAGTTCAATAAATAATACACTGGTTAGACATCAGAAATTGCTTAACACATCCTAAGTCTTCAATGATTTGGTCTCTATAATCAGGATTAATGCAAAGAATATTCCTAGAGTGTACAGGCTAGCACCACAGGGAAAGCCAAATGTGTCTTTTCTCCAGACACAGACTTCCTCAGAAGCTCTCTTCTGGTGGGATTCCCCTCCTGCATGAACCAAGATGGTCCACCCCACTTGACAATGACAGGCTGTTGGACCTTGTATCTTGGCGTTTCTCAGAGTGGTGATATGCCTTTGAATCATCTAAATTCTGTGACATGGGGACACAGGGATGAGCCTACCTAACAGCTATATGGCAATTTACCAGGAAGGAGAACAATAGATACCTACTTTCAGGTGAGAAAGCCACAATCTTCCTATTTTCTAGCCCAGATTAATCCTGGAAGCAGAGTGTCATATATTCCTTTAGGCTGCTCTGAGAAATTTATTCTTCCCAAATATCCTTTGGGTATATGTTTATCTGAAGACCCAAAAGATAGTTGAGTGGTACAATCTATTTTCTAATTAATCTAATTTACTTCCTTGAAGCTTTAAGCAGAAAATCTTGGCAATTTTGGTAACAAAAAATTAAAAATTATAATTTTCTAGCAAAACGGGTTAAAATTCATTTAATCTTAAATGGAGAATATTTCACAATATATGTTTGATGATTTCATATATATTATATATAGCATTTATATATAATATAATATAATATAATATATTATATATATTATATTATATTATATTATATTATATTATATTATATATATTATAATATATATATAGCATTTGCCATTTTTTAGTTCCAAATTTCATGTTGAAACACTTGTTCAGAATCTATACCACATTTTTCTCAAAAAACCCTGCCAAAATGGTTATGAAGTTTCAGATTAATCTATAAAATCCTGATTAATCTACAAAGGAACTGATTTTGAACATTGGTAGCACCATTTATCCTAACCATTGCTTGTCACATAATGGATACTTATGATTATTGTACTTTCAGTCTTTCTTTTCCCCACTCATTCACAGTAAATTTTTTTTTAGAAGAAATAGGGAAGGAGCTCATGTTTATTGCATTTTGGCTCTAGGAAGGGTACTTTCACTGATTAATTCCATAAATTCTCCCAAATCCTGTGGGGTAATAATATTTCCCATTTCTCAAATTGGGAGACTTAAAATTTCTCAGCAAAATGAGATCTGAGTTCCAAGATGCAATGCCAAGAGCACCTCTCCTTCCTTTAGCAGCACTAAATCCTCCCTATTCCTCAGTGACCTGGAGGAAGGGCCAGGAGAGCATTCTTTCCATGGGACAGGATCTCAGAGGAATGGATGTCCAGGATTAGAAGGGGAAGGACAAAGACATTGATCAGCCACATGTACAAAAACTGGACTGGCTACATATTATAAGAGGAAGACAACAAACTCTGTCCCGATTTGTCTCCATTATAATAATTCTACATATGGAATAATACATGCTCTTTATTGACATGCATCAATTTTGCCACCAAGTAGAAATTTCCTAACATTGAGTATTTTTCTAGAATTATTCAGAAGAAAATATACTGTCTTCATTTTGGAAAGTGTAAGCAAAATTTTCAATGCCACCTACCCCCAATGAACCCATAAAAATGCCCATAGAAAGCCAGCTATAAACATATACCAGGTTCAGTGACCCTGAAGCCATTTTATGACAGCATCATTCAAGTAAAAACTTTCTTATATCTGTTGCTTCTCTTACCAACCCTTGACCATGCCCAGATTGGAAACCTAGTACACAAAGTGGAGAAATAGAGAAGAACCAAGCCCATCTTTCCCCACACTGATGCCACTACTACAAGCAGCCTCCAGCCCACCCAAGCTTGGTACAGGGAGTTGAAGCTTTAATACAGTATTGCTTAGAGTTCTATTTATCATTTGGTTGAACATTGTAATTTTCTAATTACATTTGCCCTTAAATGTTACAGTATGGGTAGGATTTTCTATTACAAAACAATGAGTAGAGTGTCATGGAGATGGCTTCATTTTTCAGCCAGGAGCAGGAGAAGACAACCTTTAAACTGTAATGAGCAAATTTAAATGGGTAGCAGAAGCACAAAAATGAAAGATGCTTTTGTTATTACATTTCCTAAATCTTGCTTTTCAATGTACTAATTCCACAGTTACCAAAATGCTTCTTGATCATTCAAGTTCACTTACAATCATATCACTAAATAATATGCAGCAGATTCAGAGTGCAAACTCAAAGCTAAAAAAGCTCATTTAGACATCATTGTTTGCAAAACAAATACCTCTTGGGAAGTGGCTCTATCCCTTTCTTCCTGGACTCTTTCCCCTTCCTTTCTTATTTGAGGCTTCCTGGGTGATTCTTATGCCTTTCACTCCTTGCCTGGAGCATTTTGCCAGATATTTAATATGACTTTCCTTCTGAATCCATTTAAGCCGGAATCTCTCCTTCTCTAACTTGAACTGCTTTGCCTTTATGGGAGGTGGGAAGGAAGTCACAGTTTCTGCTATTCTGTATGTCAAAGGAGGCTTGTTTATCCTACTAGTAAAGTCAATAGACAGCTGACTTCCTGCCAAGGACTGCATTCCGGACAAGAAAGCCAAGCTGATAAAAACATTGGTTGCAGGCAATTGTTCTGAAAAGTATGCTTATGGTGCACCTGATAACTACTTTCTTCTGTAAACACACCTACTGAGGAGGAAGTGTGGGTGTTCAATGAACCAAGAAAGTTTGAGTTGCCCTTCACCACCATACTCACAGGAAAATTTTGGTCTTAACAGCCTGGAGACTGTGGAATGGATGTACACTGGCCACTCCAGAAAGATGTGGCATTGGAGAACACACTGACCTATCACAACCCAGGACCTGTGACTACAACAATTTAGGATATGTGGAGTTCTCAGTTAAGGCAGGGCTGGGGTTTCCAATGACTTGTCTCTAATGGCATTTGCCAATTCAATCCTCCTTTGAGGCACTGAGTCTTAAATTACATTCCAATAGCATTCTGACTTTATTCTGTTGAGACCCTGAACACACCTGGAATTGGTTATTTAATATCTATCTTCCCAGAAGGATTTTAGAGAAGGAATAGTAGCCTTTCCCTGGTTGATACATGGCATTCCCTGTCTCTGCTGCTTAGTCAACTCAATAATGAATAAATAAGATTGAAAAACACTACTGAAGTAATCAGAGAATGGCATACTCACAGTTGCTCTTTATAATTTAGCAAATGGTTGGGTGTAGAGATGAGTTTAAGATCTAGGTCTGGGATTCCTGTCCCTGGTTTTCTATGCTAATCTCCACCACATGCCATTCTTCTCCAGTACTCTTCCAAGGGAAGTGCATGTTTCATGGCTTACCACTGGTAAACACAGCATGTCTCCAGATGATCATATGAAGAAAGAAAGAGAAGTGAATTGACCAGAGTATTTCTAAACAGCATACATCATTTCCCTCACTGTATACACTATACAAAGAGCTACAAGGAGAAGAAAGCAAAGCGCTGATTGCAGCAATAATTGGAGGGCAGTTATGTCACTAAAAGAACAAAGCAACATATAAGAGGTATATTTAAATGCAGCTGGTACCAAAACACTCCATACATGTAAATTTTCTGGTAAAAAAAATGCCAAGAACTCAGAGAAAAAAAACCTGAATCATCACACGCCATTCCCTTTGTTCAGTTAGCCTTGACATGCTGACTTGACCGTGGAGAATGAGACCTTCAGTGTAAAACCAAAGACACATCTTCTGAGGCATAACATTCCCACACAGGAGTAATTTAACATCCCGTTGATTTAGATCCTCCAACATCTTACTAAGTGTAATTAACAGAGATTAGAAAATACCTTAGGGGTATTTGTCCTAGAGTATTCAGCTCTCCATTTGGGCCAAATATCCTTTTTTTTTTGAAAAGAGATCTTTATTCTAACTTAGCGACTGAACTGGTTTGGCTCAGGTGAAGTTACTCTTCAATGATGGCAACACAGACATAAGTATTTGAAAAAACACCATTGCCTGACCTGTGAAATCTATCTACTAGGCAGATGGAAGAGAAGGGAAATGAGTATGAGCAAACATTCAATACCTGTCTTGCATGAGACACTTTAACATAGGTGCCATTTAATTCTGATAATATTCTTGTGAGGTTTTTTTTAAATCATTTTTCCCGTTATACAGTAAAGGAAACAGAATCAGGGAGGGTAAGTAGTTTAGCCAGGCAGCAGAGTAGGATTTAAACCCTGACCCCCTGACATCCAAATCAAGCCATGCTCTACCCAGGACTCAATGATTACCTGCTTTACTATTATCAGGCAAATTTTGGGTCAATAAAGCTTTTATTTATCACCATAAGGAAAACTACGTTAACTCAAAAATTGCTATGGTTTACTTACACTTTGATACTTCAATATGTATTTCATGTTTTTTTAAAGCAAAATGCTTTTTAAAAATTACATAAATATCCTGTTAATTTTTCTTTAGCAGGTTGTAAGTTCCTGTACATTTAATGTCCCCATGCTGTTGATGACTTCCCAATATAAGCCTACCTTCTGACATTTGTTTGCCCAGCTTTGATTATTTAGGCTTTCAGACCTATACTCAGAGTAGCTAACCCATGAAAGCATCATTGTTTTACACCAGATTCAGCCTATTATTATTATTATTATTATTTTAAATGCTTATTTATTTATTTTTGAGAGAGAGAGAGGCAGACCAAGAATCCTAGGAAGTCTCTGTGCTGTCAATGTAGAGCCTGACACAGGGTTCAAACTCACAAACCATGAAATCATGACCTGAACCAAAATCAAGAGTCTGACGCTGAGCCACCAAGGTGCCCCTATTATTATTTTTTTGTTATTATTTTACACACTAGTTCAACTCATTTTCAACCAAGATTTTCATCCCTGACATGATTCAGAACTTTGATTCAAACCTTACAGGGGACAAGATCAGAAGTTACAACTCTCAAGAAAGCTCCAATTAATGACCCTTCCTGACTTCCAAAGAAGTGGAGGGAATAATAAAAACCATTTTGATTGAGGACTGCCTACTGTGAAGCCTAACATTATTATAAGAGGGACTAACAGACTCAAAAACTAACCATGACTCTGAGGTCCCTGATGAGACAGCAGTGAGATGGGTCATGATTTTTTCTGGATGGCAATTGAATTTAAAAAGCAAGATATCTGTACCCTTATGTTCACAGCAGCATTATTCACAGTAGTCAAAAAGGTGGAAGCAACTCAAGTATCCAACAATAGGTACATGAATAAATAAAATGTGACATAACCATGCAATGGAATAGAATATTTCTTGGCTTTAAGAAGGGGAAAATTCTCACATATGCAACAATATGGATTAATCTTGAAGACACTATACTAAAATAAGTCAGCCACAATAGAACCAGTATTGAATGATTTCACTTATATGAGGTTCCTAGAGTGGTCAAATTCAGAGAGACACAAAGTGGAATGGTGGTTCCCAGGGGCTGGAGGAGGTGGGAATGGGGGTTATTGTTTAATGAAATTAAACAATACATAATTTCAGTTTGCAAGATGAAAAGGATTCTGTGGAAGGATGGTGGTGATGGTTGCACAACAATGTAAACACACTGAATGCCACTGAACTGTACACTTAAACATAACATGGTACATTTTATGTTGTGTATATTTTACCACAACTGAAAAAGAAATGCAAGAAGCATTTCTTTCCCTGTTCCTCCACTGAAAAGGTTGGTTATATCATTTGTTTCTGGCCATAGTGCCTGTAGTATATTATGGAAGAACTATTTTTGGTATGCAAAAAACAAACCTTTATTTTGTTCTGGGCTCTGCACTGATTGCCCATATCTTAGACTATATAAATAAGATAATTCTATTCTTAGGAACTAGCAATGTACTTTAAAATAATTGTATTCTGGTAAATATTTAGGTGAATAGTGAAAGGTTAAGAATTAAAAAAAACACTTTTTTACTTTACCTTTGTTTAACAAAATTCTTTATTTAATGGTTTTTGCCCATGTATTGTAAACATTAGCCATCTATAATCAGTAAAAGAAATGAGGCTTCTGGTAATCATTCTGGTTTTCTTTAAGCATCTCCCCTTGTCTTTAGTTGAGAGGGAGTCATGTGGCATTAGGGTAGGTGTAGCTCACAGGGGCATGGGTTGTGACAGTTCTGTCCCCCTTTCCTCCTTCCCAAGGCATCTGAGCCCATCTTTGTCCCAGCTGTCCCATGTTCCCTGGCTATGACCCCTGTGTGTCTCCTGTTACTGAAGGGACATGATATCCTGGCTTCAGAAAGCTCATCCACTCATAATACGCTATCCCTCCCAGGGACATTGTGTTCTCAAAGAGGGGCCACAGACCTTTTGCACACCAATGTGAATATACTTAACACCACTAAACTGTACCCTTAAAATGGTTTAGATACTAAATTTTATGCTATGTGGGTTTTTTTAACCAAAAATTAAAAAAAAAAGTATTTAAAGAGACAGAGAGAGGCCATTAGAAGAAGGAAACCCAATAAATAATGAAGACTAGAGGTAGAAATTTAGGCATGAAATTACAGGCCAGTGAGAGAGAATTATCTTTTGTGACAGGAATGTTGTTTACAGGCATCCCTCTTATCCATCTTATACCCTGTGAATATTCCTCCCTGTGTGTGATGGAGGCAGGACATGGGGTTGGTAGGAGGGATAATTCTGGGAAACTACTATTTTGCCTGGGAGAGGCTCAAGGGGAGAGAATGGAGGCTCCTGGCTCAGTTAGGCAAGGAATCAGTAATTTTGCAGTAAGCACACCAAAGCTTCTGGGAGGAATAAGTGTACCCTGAACCAGTATCTGCCCAGGGCCCTCCTCCAATTCTTAGGTGGGTCTCCTCAGACTTCTATTCAATTCCTCCCTGAGCTCTGGAAGTCTAATGAAAACCACAGCAGCAGAGAGATTGGAAAGAGAAGCTTCTGTACCTTTCCCGGCCATTTCCCCTTGAAGGCTGTGTAGGTCTTCGCTCAGGTGGGTTGACAGCCAATCAAGTCCACATTTTAGAGATGAATTCTACTTCTCTCTGTTCTCATCTTTTATTTGTCCAGTCCTTTTTATCATTGCCCCTGTCTTCAGGACAAATCCCACAGAGTTCCCCTAAGCCTTGAGAAATACAAAATGAAGCCACAAGTAGAAACTTGACATGGTGAAACAGAGGGGTGAAGTTCCTGAGAGGGCCTGAGGGTGCAGCCACAGGGAAGAACACGCAGGGACAGCCTTAATGGTGTGTGTGTACACAGCTGGCTGCCTGGATCCAACATGGTGAGAGTCGATGGCTGAGGTGGTGGTCATCCATTAGATATAATTGATAATGACTTTCAGTTGGTACTAGAAATGGAGCAATCCTCAGGAATCCAGAACCGTCACTGCTGGCAGAATTCTAAATAAACAGTAACAACACCGAGTTGTGTGGGTGGCAATTAATCAAGGCAGTCAGTGAGTTCTACTTACAGAATCTCTTCTGTTCCTTTCTTCCTGTCCCCACCCATTGGCATGATTTCCTTGGGGAATTTTTTTTTCTTCCTGGAGCTTGGGTTATGTACACATACATACAGTAGGTCAAATGCCAACAAGTTGACTCCAGGTTATGTATCCCTGTCATTGACGGTACAGGACATGGAATCCATCGCCCTGAGTACTAGACCGGGGTTGAACATTTATTGGCCACGTGACCTTAGATATTTAACTTCTGTTTCTTGACTGGAAACATTCAGACAATGACATCTCTTTTACCTACCTCACATATGTGTGAAAGCATTTTAGCCTCTTCCACAAATGTTAAGCCTCCTAGGAAGGGAGCATGGTGTTAATGGCTGTGCTGAAGGTTTGAACAGCAAATTCAACATTCATATATATATATATATATATATATATATATATATATACAGAGAGAGAGAGAGAGGAGTAGATACTAAGAGTTTTTTATAGTTCTTAAAAATTGTTCGGATTCAAGAAAATAATTTTTAACGTTGGTTAAATAACGTTGGAAAAATTTACATTTGAAAATCAGGGTTGAAAAGCACTTAAGCAAAACACACTTATGATTTAACTGAATCAGAAACATTGTAAAACCAGAGAATTCTGGGGTCTAGTCAAATCTGACTGTTCTTTAGTTCTAGAAATGTCTGCCTCTTGCTTAGCAACAGGCACTTGTATTTAAGTGAGAAGGCCATGCTCTTCTGCTTTGTCACTGAATAGGGTCTCTTCTTTAAAAATCTCAGCAGATGTTGGACTTGAGTTACATATTCCCATTGTACAGAGTGGTTTACATATAAAGAAATCAGGTTTTTCTCCCCAGTTTATAGATGTTACACCTTAAGTCCAGCACTCTGACCCCTGATCAATTACTGGAAACAGCAACAGCTGATCACTGCACAAAGAAATTAACAGTTTAGAAATGAAATCGCAGACTAACCGTGACTTATTTAACGTTTATTTATTTTTGAGAGAGAAAGAGAGAGAGAAAGAGAGAGCATAAGTGGGGAGGGGCATCGAGAGAGGGAGACACAGAATCCGAAGCAGCCTCAGGCTCTGGGGTGTCAGCACAGAGCCCAATGCAGGGCTCAAACCCACAAGTGGTGAGATTATGACCTGAACCAAAGTCAGACACTTAACCAACTGAGCCACTCAGGTGCCCCTAACCATGATTTATTTAATTTAAACATGAGTTTCATTCACTTTGTTCTTTGAACAGAATCTATCACTCTGAACCTAGTACAACCTGGTACAAGGACTATCAGCCTTTCCTTTGCCTTCTTCCACCCATTGTTGATATAAATTCATGAAGGGCAGGGTTCTGTGGTCTACTTTTTTTTTTTCTCACAGCTCTTATAATTGAAATTTGCATGTAGTAGATACATAATATACCCTTGTTGACTAATTAATATATCTACTGTTTAGTGAATTCTTAATATATATCAGGCAATGTGCTAGATCAGATACATATAGTTCCTCACTTATTGCTCAGAACTGCCCTATGTGCCAGATGTTAGCAGATGAGGAAATAAAACTTAGGTTAGTTTATTTGCCCAAGGGCCATAGAGCTAGAGAGTAGCAAAGTCTAGGCTTTCTTCTCCCCCCCCCCTTTTTTTTTGGTTGCCCTTCTGATACTGTACAGAAATTGTAAAAAAATATTTGGGGTTTTTCTAAAACCATGGCTTTGAATACTCCAGAGAAGTGATGGGATGGCTGGGAGAGGATCATCAGAGTAGAACCTGCAGAGCAGCACCTAACTTCTTCTCAGTGTCCTCATAAGTCACCACTCTTGTCTGTTATTATAGTTTTTGAACTATGCCCCGGACCATTTGGGCTTCAGGGATATGTTTTAGTGGTTCTGCAAACATTCTTTTCCAATTCAAATTTGAAAAATACATTTTTTAACTGTTTCAAAGCCATAGAAAAGAGCATGTGTCCTCAAATTCATCAGCCATATTTAATAATACAATGGTTTGGAGTATGGGTGTAAGTTTTTTCTCTCAAAACACTTTTAAAAATTTCTTTCTCCCAATACCTGTATTTAAATTTTACCTTGTTATTCATATATCAGTGATTAATAAGTATAATCCTGCATTGATCTTTCTTTAGGTGGAGACCTGTGGATGCTCAGGCCCCAGAAAGTCAAACTTCACCTGCATGGCCCACGGGCATTCCCTCAATTAAAGGCCAGGAAAAGTACAGACCATCATCTGGGGTAAGCATTTATCAATGCATAATCATTTCCTAATAATAAGTGAACCCAAAACAGCCTGTATTCCTAATAAGAGACAAGAGTCATAGGTACTTTTAAGCATAGGTTGGAATTTTTTTGTCTGTGATATACAAGATGGAATTATTATAAATTTGGATATTGGGATACTTCTATTTCAATATTAAGTAGTAATCTTTCAACATTTTCTTTTTTTTTCAATATATGAAGTTTATTGTCAAATTGGTTTCCATACAACACCCAGTGCTCATCCCAAAAGGTGCCCTCCTCAATACCCATCACCCAACCTCCCCTCCCTCCCACCCCCCATCAACCCTCAATTTGTTTTCACTTTTTAACAGTCTCTTATGCTTTGGCTCTCTCCCACTCTAACTCTTTTTTTTTTTTCTTCTTCCCCTCCCCCATGGGTTTCTGTTAAGTTTCTCAGGATCCACATAAGAGTGAAACCATATGGTATCTGTCTTTCTCTATATGGTTTATTTCACTTAGCATCACACTCTCCAGTTCCATCCACGTTGCTACAAAAGGCCAGATTTCATTCTTTCTCATTGCCACATAGTATTCCATTCTGTATATAAACCACAATTTCTTTATCCATTCATCAGTTGATGGACATTTAGGCTCTTTCCATAATTTGGCTATTGTTGAGAGTGCTGCTATAAACAGTGGAGTACAAGTGCTCCTATGCATCAGTACTCCTGTATCCCTTAGGTAAATTCTTAGCAGTGCTATTGCTGGGTCATAGGGTAGATCTATTTTTAATTTTCTGAGGAACCTCCACACTGCTTTCCAGAGCGGCTGCACCAATTTGCATTCCCACCAACAGTGCAAGAGGGTTCCCATTTCTCCACATCCTCTCCAGCATCTATAGCCTCCTGATTTGTTCATTTTGGCCACTCTGACTGGCGTGAGGTGATATGTGAGTGTGGTTTTGATTTGTATTTCCCTGATAAGGAGCGACGTTGAACATCTTTTCATGTGCCTGTTGGCCATCCGGATGTCTTCTTTAGAGAAGTGTCTATTCATGTTTTCTGCCCATTTCTTCACCGGGTTATTTGTTTTTCGGGTGTGGAGTTTGGTGAGCTCTTTATAGATTTTGGATACTAGCCCTTTGTCTGATATGTCATTTGCAAATATCTTTTCCCATTCCGTTGGTTGCCTTTTAGTTTTGTTGGTTGTTTCCTTTGCTGTGCAGAAGCTTTTTATCTTCATAAGGTCCCAGTAATTCATTTTTGCTTTTCATTCCCTTGCCTTTGGGGATGTGTCGAGTAAGAGATTGCTACGGCTGAGGTCAGAGAGGTCTTTTCCTGCTTTCACCTCTAGGGTTTGGATGGTTTCCTGTCTCACATTCAGGTCCTTTATCCATTTTGAATTTATTTTTGTGAATGGTGTGAGAAAGTGGTCTAGTTTCAACCTTCTGCATGTTGCTGTCCAGTTCTCCCAGCACCATTTGTTAAAGAGACTGTCTTTTTTCCATTGGATGTTCTTTCCTGCTTTGTCAAAGATGAGTTGGCCATACATTTGTGGGTCTAGTTCTGGGGTTTCTATTCTATTCCATTGGTCTATGTGTCTGTTTTTATGCCAATACCATGCTGTCTTGATGATTACAGCTTTGTGGTAGAGGCTAAAGTCTGGGATTGTGATGCCTCCTGCTTTGGTCTTCTTCAAAATTAATTTGGCTATTCGGGGCCTTTTGTGGTTCCATATGAATTTTAGGATTGCATGTTCTAGTTTCGAGAAGAATGCTGGTGCAATTTTGATTGGGATTGCATTGAATGTGTAGATAGCTGTGGGTAGTATTGACATTTTGACAATATTTCTTCTTCCAATCCATGAGCAGGGAATGTCTTTCCATTTCGTTATATCTTCTTCAATTACCTTCATAAGCTCTCTATAGTTTTCAGCATACAGATCTTTTACATCTTTGGTTAGATTTATTCCTAGGTATTTTATGCTTCTTGGTACAATTGTGAATGGGATCAGTTTCTTTATTTGTCTTTCTGTTGCTTCATTGTTAGAGTATAAGAATGCAACTGATTTCTGTACATTGATTTTGTATCCTGCAACTTTGCTGAATTCATGTATCAGTTCTAGCAGACTTTTGGTGGAGTCTATTGGATTTTCCATGTATAATATCATGTCATCTGCAAAAAGCGAAAGCTTGACTTCATCTTTGCCAATTTGGATGCCTTTGATCTCCTTTTGTTGTATGATTGCTGATGCTAGAACTTCCAACCTATGAAAAACAACAGCGGTGAGAGTGGGCATCCCTGTCGTGTTCCTGATCTCAGGGAAAAAGCTCTCAGTTTTTCCCCATTGAGGATGATGTTAGCTGTGGGCTTTTCATAAATGGCTTTTATGATGTGTAAGTATGTTCCTTCTATCCCGACTTTCTCAAGGGTTTTTATTAAGAAAGGGTGCTGGATTTTGTCAAAGGCCTTTTCTGCATCGATTGACAGGATCATATGGTTCTTATCTTTTCTTTTATTAATGTGATGTATCACATTGATTGATTTGCGAATGTTGAACCAGTCCTGCATCCCAGGAATGAATCCCACTTGATCATGGTGAATAATTCTTTTTATATGCTTTTGAATTCGATTTGCTAGTATCTTCTTGAGAATTTTTGCATCCATATTCATCAGGGATATTGGCCTGTAGTTCTCTTTTTTTACTGGGTCTCTGTCTGGTTTAGGAATCAAAGTAATACTGGCTTCATAGAATGAGTCTGGAGGTTTTCCTTCCCTTTCTATTTCTTGGAATAGCTTGAGAAGGATAGGTATTATCTCTGCTTTAAATGTCTGGTAGAACTCCCCTGGGAAGCCATCTGGTCCTGGACTCTTATTTGTGGGAAATTTTTGATAACCGATTCAATTTCTTCGCTGGTTATGGGTCTGTTCAAGCTTTCTATTTCCTCCTGATTGAGTTTTGGAAGAGTGTGGGTGTTTAGGAATTTGTCCATTTCTTCCAGGTTGTCCAATTTGTTGGCATATAATTTTTCATAGTATTCCCTGATAATTGTTTGTATCTCTGAGGGATTGTTTGTAATAATTCCATTTGCATTCATGATTTTATCTCTTTGGGTCATCTCCCTTTTCTTTTTGAGAAGCCTGGCTAGAGGTTTGTCAATTTTGTTTATTTTTTCAAAAAACCAACTCTTGGTTTCGTTGATCTGCTCTACCGTTTTTTAAGATTCTATATTGTTTATTTCTGCTCTGATCTTTATTATTTCTCTTCTTCTGCTGGGTTTAGGCTGTTTGCTGTTCTGCTTCTATTTCCTTTAGGTGTGCTGTTACATTTTGTATTCGAGATTTTTCTTGTTTCTTGAGATAGGCCTGGATTGTGATGTATTTTCCTCTCAGGACTGCCTTCGCTGCATCCCAAAGCGTCTGGATTGTTGTATTTTCATTTTCGTTTGTTTCCATATATTTTTTAATTTCTTCTCTAATTGCCTGGTTGACCCACTCATTCTTTAGTAGGGTGTTCTTTAACCTCCACACTTTTTGAGGTTTTCCAGACTTTTTCCTGTGGTTGATTTCAAGCTTCATAGCATTGTGGTCTGTAAGTATGCATGGTATAATTTCAATTCTTGTAAACTTATGAAGGGCTGTTTTGTGACCCAGTATGTGATCTATCTTGGAGAATGTTCCATGTGCACTCGAGAAGAAAGTATATTCTGTTGCTTTGGGATGCAGAGTTCTAAATATATCTGTCAAGTCCATCTGATCCAATGTATCATTCAGGGCCCTTGTTTCTTTATTGACCGTGTGTCTAGAGGATCTATCCATTTATGTAAGTGGAGTGTTAAAGTCCCCTGCAATTACCACATTCTTATCAATAAGGTTGCTTATGTTTATGAGTAATTGTTTTATATATTTGGGGGCTCCGGTATTCGGCGCATAGACATTTATAATTGTTAGCTCTTCCTGATGGATAGACCCTGTAATTATTATGTAATGCCCTTCTTCATCTCTTGTTACAGCCTTTAATTTAAAGTCTAGTTTGTCTGATATAAGTATGGCTACTCCAGCTTTCTTTTGGCTTCCAGTAGCATGATAAATAGTTCTCCATCCCCTCACTCTCAATCTGAAGGTGTCCTCAGATCTAAAATGAGTCTCTTGTAGACAGCAAATAGATGGCTCTTGTTTTTTTATCCATTCTGATACCCTATGTCTTTTGGTTGGTGCATTTAATCCATTTACATTCAGTGTTATCATAGAAAGATACGGGTTTAGAGTCATTGTGATGTCTGTATGTTTTATGCTTGTAGTGATGTCTCTGGTACTTTGTCTCACAGGATCCCCCTTAGGATCTCTTGTAGGGCTGGTTTAGTGGTGATGAATTCCTTCAGTTTTTGTTTATTTGGGAAGACCTTTATCTCTCCTTCTATTCTAAATGACAGACTTGCTGGATAAAGGATTCTCGGCTGCATATTTTTTCTGTTTAGCACAATGAAAATCTCATGCCAATCCTTCTGGCCTGCCAAGTTTCAAAAGAGAGATCAGTCACGAGTCTTATAGGTCTCCCTTTATATGTGAGGGCACGTTTATCCCTTGCTGCTTTCAGAATTTTCTCTTTATCCTTGTATTTTGCCAGTTTCACTATGATATGTTGTGCAGAAGATCGATTCAAGTTACGTCTGAAGGGAGTTCTCTGTGCCTCTTGGATTTCAATGCCTTTTTCCTTCCCCAGTTCAGGGAGGTTCTCAGCTATTATTTCTTCAAGTACATCTTCAGCACCTTTCCCTCTCTCTTCCTCCTCTGGGATACCAATTATGCGTATATTATTTCTTTTTAGTGTATCACTTAGTTCTCTAATTTTCCCCTCATACTCCTGGATTTTTTTATCTCTCTTTTTCTCAGCTTCCTCTTTTTCCATAACTTTATCTTGTAGTTCACCTATTCTCTCCTCTGCCTCTTCAATCCGAGCCGTCGTCGTTTCCATTTTGTTTTGCATTTCGTTTAAAGCGTTTTTCAGCTCCTCGTGACTGTTCCTTAGTCCTTTGATCTCTGTAGCAAGAGATTCTCTGCTGTCCTCTATACTGTTTTCAAGCCCAGTGATTAATTTTATGACTATTATTCTAAATTCACTTTCTGTTACATTATTTAAATCTTTTTTGATCAGTTCATTGGCTGTTGTTATTTCCTGAAGATTCTTCTGAGAGGAATTCTTCCGTTTGGTCATTTTGGATAGTCCCTGGAGTGGTGGGGACCTGCAGGGCACTTCTCCTGTGCTGTGGTGTATAACTGGAGTTGGTGGGCGGGGCCACAGTCAGACTGGTGTGTGCCTTCTCTTCCCCCCTCCTAGGGGCGGGATTTACTGTGGGGTGGCGTGGCCCATCTACGTTACTTGCACACTGCCAGGCTTGTGGTGCTGGGGATCTGGTGTATTAGCTGGGGTGGGTAGGCAAGGTGCACGGGGGCAGGAGGGGCAGGCTTAGCTGGCTTCTCCTTAGGTGATCCACTTCAGGAGGGGCCCTGTGGCAGCTGGAGGGAGTCAGATCCGTTGCCGGAGGTTTGGCTCCACGAAGCACAGAGTTGGGTATTTGCGTGGAGGAGCGAGCAAGTTCCCTGGCATGAACTGGTTCCCTTTGGGATTTTGGCTGGGGGATGGGTGAGGGAGATGGTGCTGGCGAGCGCCTTTGTTCCCCACCAAACTGAGCTCTGTGGTCCAGGGGCTCAGCTGTTCTCCCTCCCTTTGTCCTCCAGCCTTCCCGCCTTCCGAGCAGAGCTGTTAACTTATGACCTCCCAGACGCTAAGTCGAGCTTGCTGTCGGAACACACTCCATCAGGCCCCTCCGCTTTTGCCAGCCAGACTCGGGGGCTCTGCTTGGCCGGCAGGCTGCCCCTCCGCCCCGGCTCCCTCCTGCCAGTCCGTGGAGCGCACACCACCTCGCCGCCCTTCCTACCCTCTTCCGTGGGCCTCTCGTCTGCGCTTGGCTCCGGAGACTCCGTTCTGCTAATCCTCTGGCGGTTTTCTGGGTTATTTAGGCAGGTGTAGGTGGAATCTAAGTGATCAGCAGGATGCGCGGTGAGCCCAGCGTCCTCCTATGCCGCCATCTTCCAACCAGATCTCTCTTTCATCATTTTCTATTTTTAAATTATTTTCTAATTTTTCCTTAAAATTAGAAATAGATTATTAGTTAAAAATTAAAAATATTTTTAATTGAAAATAAATGTAAAAGATAGACCGGACTCAAGATCAATAACAAATCATATTACACAGCACTAACTGATGTTTCAATTGCATCTAAACTGACATAACAGCAATGTGATGAAAAATAAGGAAGTGATACAACTTATTTTTCAGGAGAGTGGGTTCACTCTGCAAGAAGTTCAAATTGCCCAAGTCCTCACCATTTTATGAAATTTTGGAAAATAGCTTTATGAATTCTGGCAATAAGAAACATCATTTGTAACCTATCAGATCAATAGAAAACTCTCTAGAGAATAGATATGAGGCTCTAAATTTTTTTCATGATAAACTGAATAGCTCAAAGTTATAACAAATGTATATATACATAACATTTAAATTCAACAATGAGCATACATTTGGATATCACTTGGAGTGGGGCCTGAGTGGCTCAGTTGGTTGAGCATCCGACTCTTGATTTGGGCTCTGGTCATGATCCTAAGGTCATGTTATCAAGCCCTGCCTCAGGCTCCACACTGTGAGCATAGAGCCTGCTTGGGATTCTCTCTCTTTCTCTCCCTCTCTCTCTGTCTCTGTCTCTGTTTCTCTCTCTGTCTCTGTCTCCCTCTGCCCCTCTCTCCCACTCATGATCTCTCTTTCTCTCTCTCTAAAATAAAAAAAAAAATTAAAGTTGAATGTCATTCAAAGTTAAGTTACCATGTTATATATGCAGGAAAGCACAATCCATAAAGCCAAAGCTAATCACATGCCATGCCAGGGACATTCTATTAAGTCTGTTAGATGAATAGGTAGCCACAAAAATGCAACCAATGGTATTGTCATGCACCCAGCTATTAAAGCCATGAGGCTGGTCATTCTTGTTGACATTTCCTTTCTGTTTAACTCTACATTGATGAAATGTCAGTTCTACCTCCAAATCAAGGGCAAACTCATTCCCTTCTCACCTACTGTCCCTCCAAAGCATTCTCGACCAGCCACCTTTGCCCTATTTTCAATTCATCCTCCACTGAAAACCAGGATGTTATTTTAAAATTCAAGCACTAACTTATAACTGCCCTGATAAAAGTCCTTTAGTGACCTCATACTGTATTTAGAACAAAATCCATATTTGCTTTCTTCTGGCCTGGGAGACCTGGCATGGTCTGACTCCTGTTTCTCTCCATAGTCTTATCTTATGCTATGTTCCCTGTTGTTTCCATCCCTAGAATACACCTTATTCTTTCTCTGCTTGGGGGTCCACACTTGCCATTCCTTGTCCCTCGATCTCTCTTCTCTGGACCATGAAATGGCTGGCTTCTTTTCATCTTTCAGCTGCCACCTGACCATCATCTCCTAGAGGCCTTCCTCAGGTTCTCCATTTAAGATATTACTATCCCTGGTATTCTTCCTTTCAGCATGTTGTTAATTCCTTCTTGGCACTGTTTATAATCCACACTGGCTTATTTGATGCTTCTTTCTTGCCTGACTCTTTCCAATAGAGTGTAAACTTTATAAGGGCTAGAACAAAGTCCTGTTTGCCATTGCATTCTCAGCACCAGAATCCTCAGTACCTGGTATGTAAGAAATACAATTTTCAGGGGCATCTGAGTGGCTCAGTTGGTTAAGTGTCTGACTCTTGACCTCAGCTCAGGTCTTGATCTCAGGGTCATGAGTTCAAGCCCCTCACTGGGCTCTGTGCTGTCATGAAGCTTACTTAAAAAAAATAAATAAATAAAAAAGAAACACAATTTTCATCACAATCCAGAACATATTTTTTTATTGTATGTGATTCACTCTGTTATTCACTCTGTTTTATTGTATTTCATGTTCTTAAAAATCTGCTTATGACCCATCAAATTCCATAACCCACTAAAGGATCCACTGTGTCATTTGAAAACATAGGATAATGCAAACTAGAGAAAAAAATTCAATATTCTTCACTCATTTAGATGATGAGATTATATCAAATCATTATGGTTCAACTAGATAAGACTACAGATTTAGCAAAATTTCAATTAGTCCTCAAAATAATGAGGACTCGGAACATGAACTTTTTATTTTCATATAATATTCTCACGTAATGAATAAAAGGAATTTTTATTATTTTTTTTAAAAAAAGGAAAATTTTTCATATATTAGTTTTCATGTACTGATATTAGTGTATTTGTTTCATGTATTAATTAGAATTTTTCATGCATCCATAAATTCCATATGTTTGTAATAACATGGCATGACAACTAAATCAATGATGCAAAAGAAACACAAGAACATTGTCACATCATGCTGGTGGGCAAACCCAAGCTTAGCAATAGCCAGGTTCCCAAAGTGTGGGAGAATCCCATACAAAAATTGCCAATTTTATGAAGGAACATATTTATTTTGCTTTATTTCTTATGTTTTATTTACTAACCTTGAAATAGGTAATGAAAATTATTAAAAAATAAAATTATGACAATAAAATTGGACAAAAGTGAATTCAGTGAAAAAACTCATTGTTGCAACCATCCAAGTTCCCTTCTCTGAGAGAAATCAATGTTATCAGATTCTTGCCTATCTCTTCAGAGATATTTTATGCATATTCTCTTCTCTTTAAACAAAAAAACAAAAAAACTAATAATACTCATACTTTTAAGTCATGGTCTTTAAAAAAAATCTTTACAATAGATTTGGAGCATTGTTCCATATCTGTACATACAAGGCTTTCTCACTGTTTATTTAAGCTACATAGCATTCCACTGTATGATTGTACCATCATTTATTTAATCAGTCTTACATTGTATATTTAGATTATCTCCAACTCTTTGTTACAAGAACAATGATACCATGAATAGTCTTGTACATACATCAAGTAGCACAGGTATAAGTATTTCTGTAAGGTAAATTCCAGAAATGGAATTGCTGGGTCAAAAGGTAGGTTCATTTATAATTTTGATAGATGCTGCCAAGTGCTCACCATTGAGATGTACCAGTCTACACTCCCACTTGCAATGTATTAGCAGACATGTTTCATACACTTACACTCAAACTTACAGGGAAATTTATCAAGCTTTTAGACATTTGCCAATATGATAGGAGAAAAAATGGCATCTCAGTGTAATTTTAATTTGCATCTTTCTAATAATAAATGAGATTGAACATCTTTCAATATATTAAAAATAATCTGTAGTTTTGTAATTCTTTTTTTGTTGTTTATATATTTTGCTTATTTTTCTGTTGGGTTATTGGTATTTTTTCTTACTGATTATATATATATATATATATATACACACACACACACATGCACATACATACATATATTGTTTATATATTACATATATAAAATATATAATATATAAAATGAATATATACAAATATATATTTGGCTATGTATATAAATATATATATTTATTGTTTATATATGAAATCATGATCTCACATCTCATAGGTTCGAGTCCTGCATCAGACTCTGTACTGACAGCTCAGAGCCAGGAGCGTACTTAAGATTCTGTGTCTCCTGAGAGGAGAGACTGTCTCTCTCTCTCTCTCTCTCGAAAGTAAATAAACATTAGAAAAAAAATTAAAAGTTTCTTGTTTTCCATTTCAAATATTTGATCTTTCTGGGATTTGTTTTGGTAGATAATTTGAATCCAAGTTCATATTATTTTCTATTTGACTATGTGATTTTGAAAATAATATATATTTGCTGAATATTATATTTCTAGGGATACATGAACCTATTCCTTGATGTTACATCATCCTGTGCATTAATTTGTCAGCCTATTAGTATATCAGTACCTCACTGTTTTAATTATGTTATGTTTTCATGGTTTATAGGGTAATCTTATCTCATTACTCCTTTCTGTCAGAATTTCTCCAGGAATAGCATATTTAATTTTCTATATAAATTTTAAATTTTTCAATTTTTTCGAGAGATAGAGAGAGGGAGGCAGAGTGGGAGCAGGAGAGGGGCAGAGAGAGAGGGAGACACAGAATCCCAAGTAGGCTCCAGGCTCCGAACTGTCAGCACAGAGCCTAATGTGGAACTCAAATTCATGAACCATGAGATCATGACCTGAGCTGAAGTTGAACCCTTAACTGACTGAGCCACCCAAGCACCCCTAATTTTCTATATAAATGTTTAAATCCCCTATCAAGATTTCTCTACATTTTCACTCAAAATATTTTTCTGTTATTGATTTTGCATTACATTTATAAATTACTTTAGAAATATTGTCAATTTTAAAAATGACACTGAATCTTATTCAAGAAGATAGAGTGAGAGAGAATATTTTTCAAATCACAAAAATATACACCAATAGATTTTACAATTATTCTTATATATCTCATGCAGTTCTTGTAACTTATTTGAAGCAATTTATACATATTTTGGTTCTTTAAAATAGGGGCACCTGGGTGGCTTAGTCAGTTAAGTTTTGTATCTTGGTTTTGGCTCAGGTCATGATCTCACAGTTCATGAGTTCAAGCCCAACATTGGGTTTTGTGCCAACAGTCTAAAGCCTGTTTGGGATTCTCTCCTTCTCTCTCTCTGCCCCTCCTGCTCATGCATTCTCTCTCTCAACATAAATCAACTTAAAAAATAGTGTTTTACTTTTAATTACTAAGGAGATTGAATCACTACTCAAAAATCTCCCAAGAAAGAAAAGACCTGGATCAGAAGGCATCACTGGTGAAATCCACCAAACATTTAAAAAGTGGTTAATACCATTTCTTTCTCAAACTCTTTCAAAAGACGAGAGCATGGAGCACCTCCTCACTCATTCTCTGAGGCCAGAATTATCTTGATACCAAAGCCAGTAGAAGAAGAAGAAGAAGAAGAAGAAGAAGAAGAAGAAGGGAGAAAGTGAAGGAAACGGAGAAGGAGACAGAGAAAGGAAGAAGAAGGAGAAAGAAGAAAGGAAGAAAAAGAAGGAGAGAAGAAGAAGAAGAAGAAGAAGAAGAGGAGTAAGGGGAGGAGGAGGAAGGGGAGAGGGAGAAGAAAAAGGAGAGGGAGAAGGAGAAAGGAAGAAGAAGGAGAAGGAGAAAGAAGAAAGGAAGAAGGAGATGAAGAAGAAAGAAGAAGAAAAACATGATCATATCAATTGATGCAAAAAAACAATAAAGTGACAAAATTAAACTCATTGCATGATAAAACCACTCAATAAACTAGGGATAGAAGGAAACTTTCTTGTGATCAAATCCAATAGGAAAAAGCCATAGCTAACATTATACTCAATAATGAAAGAATGAAAGCTTTTCCCCAAAGATCAGGAACAAGAAAGGGATGACTGAATTCACTATTTCTCTTCAACATGAAGTTCTAGCCAGAGTAATTAGGTAAGAAAAAAGAATACAAAGTATCCAAATTGGAAAGGAAGAAGTAAAATTATCTGTTTGCAGATGACATGATCTTATATGTAAACAACCCTAAAAAACACATACAAAAAATACTGTTAGAGCTAATAAACAAATTCAGTGAAGTTGAAGGACACAAAACCAACACAAAAATCAGTTTCATTTCTATACACTAAAAATTAAAAATCCAAAGAGAAAATGAGAAACAATTCCATTTAGCACCAATTTTAATACTTAGGAATGAATGTAATCAGGAAGATGAAGAACTTGTATACTGAAAATTACAAAACATTTCTGAAAAAAAAATTAAAGAAATATAAATGGGAAAACATCCTGTGTTCATGGATTATAAATTCAATGTTGCTTAGATGATTGCCCAAGCAATCTACAGATTAAATTCAATCTTTATGAAAATTCCAAGGATGTTTTGGCAAAAACATAATTTATTCTATTCTCAAATGCATATGGAATTTCAGGGGCCCCTGAATTGTAAAAACAATCTTGAAAAAGAAGAATAAAGTTGGAAAACTCACACTTCCTGATTTCAAAACTTATTATAAAGTGACATAAGCAAAACAGTATTTTACTGGCACAAAAACATGCATATATACCAATGGATTAGAATAGAGACACCAGAAATAACATATAGTCAATTGATTTTTAGCCAGCTTGCCAATATCATTCATTGAAGGGACAGTTTTTTTTTTCAATAGATAGTGTGGGAAAACTGGATGCTCACATGCAAAAGAATGAAATTTAACCCTTACCCTGTGCCATAATGCAAAACAAGTTAAGTCATAAAGGATCAAAGGCCAAAATTTAAAGGCTAAAACTATAAAAATCATAGAAGAAAACACAGAAGAAATTCTTATGATACTAGATTTGACAATGATTTCTTGGATGTGACACCAAAATAAGTAACAAGGAATAAATAAATTGCATTTTTTAATCAAATTAAAATGTATGCATCAAGGGTTATTATTAAGAGAATGGAAAGACAATCAAGTAAGTGGAAGAAAATATTTGTATGTCATATATCTGATAAGGGATTATTGTGAGGAATATGTAAAAGACTCCTACAACTCCATAAAAACGAAAACAAACAACTCAATTAGAAAATGAACAAACGCTTAAATAGCCATTTCTCTAAAGAAGATGCACAAATGGCTAAGTACATGAAAAGATGCTCAATATCAGTAATCATTAGGGTAATACAAATCAAAATAACAATGGGAGACTATCTCACACCCACTAAGATAGCTATTCAAAACAAAACAAAAGAAAACAAAACAAAAACAAAATAACAAGAGTTGGCAAATTTGTGAAGAAATTGGAACTTGTGTACATTTTTGATGGGGATGTAAAATGGTACAACTGCTGTAGAAAACAGTTTGATGGTTCCTTAAAAAATTAAAAATAGAATTACCATATGATCCAGCAATTCCACTCCTAGCAATATACCCAAAAGAATTGAAACCAGGAACCAAGACAATTGTAGTGATATTCATAGCAGTTTATTCACAGTATCCAGTAAGCGGAAAAATCCAAATATCCATCAGTGGATGAATGGGTAATCAAAATATGTATATAAAGAATGAAATATTATTCAGTCTAAGAGGGAAGACACATCTGATGCATGCTACAAAATGGATGAAAATTGACAATGCTAAATGAAATAAAGCAGACAAAAAAGATAAGTGTTTTATGGTTCCACTTATATGAAGTACTCAGGCTAGGCAAATTCATAGAGACATAAAGTAGAATAGAGGTTACCAGGCAATAGGAGAAGGCTGGAATGGGTAATTATTATTGAATAAGTATAGAATTTCTGTTTGGGATGGTGAAAAAGTACTATAGAAGGATAATAGTAATGGTTGTACACATTGTGAATATACTTTATGTCACTGAATTACACACAAAAAAAGTGATTAAAACGGTAAATTTTATGTAATGCATATTAAGTGACAACAAAACAAAATTTTAAAAATAGGCCCTTGATTATAATTTCTGTTTTTTTTTTCTTTTTTTGGTTTTGGGAGCTTTGTTTTGTTTTTGTTTTTTGTGTGTTTGCTTTTATATATATGAAGGCTATTGACTTTTAGATATTAATTGTATACCCAACCATTATTCTGAATTTTGGGGAATGGAGTAGGGTATTGATAACAGTTTCTTATTTTTCTTTTTTTGTTCAACTGCAATAAAATATAAATCACATATAACCTAGCATATTAACCATTTTTAACTGTATAGTTTCATGGCATTCACAGAGTTCTGCAACTATCATCATGAGCTGTCTCAAATTTTTCCAAAACTGAAACTCATATCCATTTACCAATAACTCTCTATTACTCTCTTCTGCTAGACTTGGAAACCAAAATTCTACTTTCTGACTCTAAGAATTTGACTACTTTAGTGTGAAGCCTCATGTAAATAGAGTCATACAGTATATGCCCATTTGTGCCTGGCTTATTGCACTGAACATAATGTCCTAACACTCATCCAAGTTATAGCATGTATCAGAATTTTATTCCTTTTTAAGGCCAAATAATGGTGCTTCCACCTTTGGCTATTGTGAATAATGCTGCTATGAATATGAGTGCGCAAATATCTGTGTGACTTCCCACTTTCAATTCTTTTGGATATATTCCCAGAAGTGAAATTGCAGGATAATATAGTAATGATTTTTTAAGGAATCACCATACCATTTTTTAAGGTTTATTTAAGAGAGAGAGAGAGAGTGAGAGTGGGAGACGGGCAGAGAGGGAGGGAATCCCAAGCAGGCCCCATGCCGTCAGTGCAGAGCCTGATGTGGGGTCACAAACCGTGAGATCATGACCTGAAATCAAGAGTCAGTCATTCAACCAACTGAACCACCCAGGTGCACCCACCATACCATTTTTTATAGCAGCTGCACTATTTTGTATTCCTACCACCAGTGCACTTAGTTCTCTTTCTTTACTCATGTTTATAATTATATGATCTGTAAACAATGATAACTTTACCTGTTCTAATCCAATTTTTATGCATGTAACATCTTTCTTTTTCTAATAGTGATTAGGTACAGTTTTCTATTAAAAAAATTTCAGTTATATAACATGAAATAGATAGTTATTCTCAGGATTTTATTTAATGAGAAGTGAACAAAGTTCTTTGGTTGTCAAAAAGTAAGATTCTAAACCAAACATTTAAATGCACAATAAATCACTACTTTTAAGTGATAAGGAATCTCTACTAGCTAAAATATTATCATAAATCGGCTCTATGTGTTTTGCTGATCTAATTAGTAAGCTGACATAATTCAGTATACATTCACAATTCCCTGTTGTGTGAATTCTTCTATTTTGAGTTAATGTCCATAACATAAATAAAATAAATTTTTAATTCTCAGTAAACTTGACAGAGGTTAATCTGTCAAGTATTTGAGATTTCTGAAAAAGATACCATGGAACATATTAAACTATTACTAGGTACTATGGACTAAATTTTCTTCCCTCAAAATTCACATGTTGAGATTCATATGTCCTAACCCACAAGGTGGACTCTCTTTAGAGATCGGAAGGTAGTTAAGGCTAAACAAGGTCACAGGGGTAGTCCCTGATCCTATAGGACTGGTGTCCTTACAAGAAAATGAGAGACACTGGAGAACTTTCTGTCTTCCCACTGGTACAGAGAAAAGGCCCTGTGAGCACACAGCAAGATGGAAGCAAGCGAAGGAAAGAACTCTCACCAGACACAAACCATGATGGCACCTTGATTTTAGACTTCTCATCTTCAGAACTGTGAAAAAATAAATGCCGGTTGCTTAAGCTACCCAGTCTGTGATATTTTGTTTATGGCAGCCCGCATAGTCAAATACTCTACGTATATTTGAAAGGCGTTTTTTTTTTCTGTCAAATAATACAGATGTTAATTGTCTGAGGAATCTGCTCACTGATTCCTTCTCAACTGTGTATTTGTCTATTTAGAAATGAGAGCAATTGTGGTCTGCTTTTAGTTATTCAACCTGACACATTTAGAGTACCTTGAGATTCCAAGACTAGCCATTAAAATAAAAAAAAAATCAATTACAACTAATTATCTGAATGTATCATGAGTTTCTCATGTCTGTGTAATGAAAATAAATACAGAAATATGCTGAAGACTGGAACTATACAAAATCCATATGCCCTGATTTCAAATTCCATGGTCACCAAAAGAATCTTGATTATCATTCATTTACCTTTTAAGTATTTTTTTAACTTTAGATTTTAAAGTAAAGTTATATTAATTAAATATAATTTTCATTGATTCTCTGATATTACATATGAGGACATGAAAGCACTTAAATTTTCTCCTAGCTTTCTTTTCACTCTGTATTTCAAGATATTTAAATTACATTATGATTAATTTTATTCTATGAGGAATCACAATATTTATATTCTATGAATTTATCTCAGTTTTAAAGCTTATTATTTCTCATTTCTTGATAACTTCTTTGTCATAAACAGAGTTAATTAAAACAATGAGATACCACTGCACACCTATTAGAACATCCAAAATCTGGGACACCTGACAATAGCATTTGGATATGGAGCAACAAGAACTCTCATTCTTTGCTGATGGAAATGTGAAATGGTACAGCCACTTTGTAAGACAGTTTAGTGGTTTCTTATAAAACTATTCCTCTATACAATCCGGCAATCACACTCTTTGGTATTTACCCAAAAGTGTTGAAAATTTATATCTACACAGAAACCTGCACACGGATATTTGAAGCAGCTTTATTCATAATTGTCAAACTTAGTAGCAACCAAGATGGCCTTCAGTAAATGAATGGATAAATAAATGGCACGTGCAGACAGTGAAATATTATTCAGCGCTGAAATTAAATGAGTTACCAAGCCATGAAAACACATAAAAGAAACTTAAATGCATATTAGTAAGTGAAAGCAGTCAATCTGAGAATGCTACATACTGTATGATTCCACCAACTATAAGACATTCTGGAAAAGGCAAAACTGTGGAGACAGTAAAAACATCACTGGTTCCCAGAGGGTGGGAGGGTGGGGAAGAATAAGTAGAGTGTAAACCTTTTCTAGGGCAGTGAAAATACCCTATGATGGATACATGTCTAAATGCATTGAATATACAATGCCCAGGGTAAACTTTCAGGTAAACTATGGGTTTTGGGTGGTTATGTTGTGTCAATGTAGGCTTACCCTTGGTTGAAAACAATGTACCATTCTGGTTAGTGATGTTGATAATAGGGGAGGCCATGCATGTGTGGGAACAAGGGATATATGGGAAGTCTCTGTGCCTTTCTCTTAATTTTATTATAAACAAAACTACTCTAAAAACGTAAAGGTTTTAACAATTTGGAAGAATTGATTTGATCCTATTAAATAGATATTATTATCCCTATACTTATATGTAATGTAATGTTCTTAGTTCTTTATTTTGATTCTTCTCTTAGTAGAATAAATACAATTGTCAAATAATTTTTCAAAAATCTTTCATAGCTATTATATGCCTAAGTTTTTATATGATGAATTAACATTTGACTGGGTAGAAAATTCTCAGGTTGAACTTTTCCTCCTTCAGAATTCTTGAATATATATATTTTTTTACTTTATCTTAAAGCACTGTGTCTGCCTCTAGAGAAGTTTGAGGCTCATCTTGATAAGTGACTTGCTTTTTTCCTGGATGTCTACAGCCTTTGCTCTTTATCCTTAAAGCTCAATAAGTTTACTAAGGTATGACTCAGTGTTAATAATTCTGTATCAATTTTTACCCAGTACGAAGTGTGCCTGCAGTTTCAGTTCTTGTTTTTATTTTAGAAATGTTTCATTCTATTATATTTGAGTACTTTTACTTTTCTGTTTATTCTCTTCATTTCCTCAGGAACACTAACTCTATTCAATTTAATTTTTTCTGTCTTGCTTTAGATATTTTTCATTTTTTGTCTATTCACGATCCCTTTTCTTAATTTTTTTAATGTTTATTTATTTTTGAGGGAGAGAGAGCTAGAGCATGAGTGGGGGAAGGGCAGAGAGAAGAGACACAGAATCTGAAGTCGATCCAGGCCCTGAGCTGTCAGCACAGAGGCTAAGGTGGGATTTGAACTGGTGAACCCAGAGATTATGATCTGAGTAAAAGTCGGATGCTTGACCTACTGAGCCACCCAGGAATCGGAATCTCTTTTTATTTAACTTTGCTGGGTGATTTCCTCATATTACTGACACTGTGTTCAGTGATATATATTCTAATATTTTTCTAAACTAACAATTTTTTTCCCAGTAAGAATTATATTGTTATCACTGACTGCCTTTCGGAGTTTTGCAATCTCATTTTATATCCTCTAAATCTCTTTTTTAAAGTACTTCCCAACTGGTGGCACCTGGCTGGCACAATCAGTAGAGCATGTAACTTGACCTCAGGATTGTGAGTTTGAGCCCCATGTTGGGGCTTAGAGCTTATTTAAAACAAACAAACAATTTCCCAACTAACTGCCAAAAGAATCTATTCACTTTTCAATTTGAGAGTACAGAGAAATATTTCCCTAAAATTTTCTTTTTTTACCTTCAATGAGTTTTCTTTTTAAGTGTATTCTTCTTTGCTCTTTGCTTGTAATTATCATTTACTTTCACTTAAAAATTTGCGATGTTTGTGCACATGGTCTATTTCATATCCTTTCTGCATATTAGTCATTTTTATTGGGATGTGTTTGTCTGTACCTTCTATTTGCTCAAAAAAAAAAAAAAAAAAGATGAGGAGGGCAGAGAGTATTAGCTTCCAATCAGTCAATAGCTTCCAATTAGTTCTATTGTCACTAAATGCTTTTTCCACAAAATCTACCACTTGGTGGGCATAGTTCTTTCCTTATATTTGGAGTCTTCACTTTATTGAAGTAAAATGATCTCCCAACAGCAGCTGGGCAGTGATTTCCAGAGATGTTTCATAGCTCAAAAGTTATTAGGTTTAACATTGATAATAATTTAACATTGATTTTTCTCTGCTCCCATGACTCTGGTTAACAATTTCTTACTTCCAGCTGCTTCTTCAGATTAAGGCTTGTTTATAGAAAATAAATAAGAATGTCTAGTGTTGACCTCCACCCTTAGCCAGTCTTCAAGATGGAAAATTGTATGTCTCCTACTACTCCTCTCCTATATCCATGCTCTCACCTTTTGATTTTCAAGTATAGCCTCATCAGATTCCTCAAGGTCCACTTACCTTCAGAGCAATCTAAAAATCTTGAGAGGTGTATTATCAGCTTTGAGATAGTTCTACTTCAGATGCATATGCAAGCTATAGAAAACCCAACTGAAAGAGCTCTAAATAAACAAAGTCAATTGTCTCCCACAGCTGATGAATCCAAGGGCATATCTGGCTTCAAATGAGATTTAACCAGGCCTTAAGCAACGTGACCATGAACCACTTTCTGTTTTTTTGTCTTTGCATCTTGGAAGTTCTCAAGCAGGCCTTTTTTGGTGGTCTCAAGAGGCTGACTGACTATATGGGCCAATATAATTCTCATTTACTTGCAAGAGGAAAAAGAAATGAACTGCTTCTCCAGTATGTCAGCCAAAGTATTGGAGATTAGTCTAATAGGCCCTTTTGGGTCTAACTTGGGTTCTGTGTCCAGAATTGAACAAATAATCTCAGCCCAGGGGTTTGAGATGGTCTCAAGATAATCAGAGTCTCTGCTTGGGCTGGGAGGAAAGTTCAATTCCACTGAAACCACATGGCCAGGAGACCTGAGTCCAGTTATGAGGAGAGAATGGGTACAAGGTGTGGAGGCAACCATAGTATTCTCAGCTGATCAAAATGTCACTTTATCTGTTGGAATTCTTAATATTCTTGAACTCCTTCCTAATTTAATTACAGATGAAGTTTTCTACTTCATTTTCTTTTTGTTGTTTGTTGTTCATTTTTATGACTTCCAGAGATGGGAAGAGAGTAAACCTCTTCATTTCTAATTTTTAATTCGAAGTCCCAAATTAACGTTTTTTTTCAGCTTTATGATTTGGATTCTTCTTTGTTCATTAAACCAACGTATTTTGAGTATCTGCTAGACATTGTTCTAACTGAGGCTGAAATTTCAACAATAATTAAGACAGACATTTCTCTTGCCTTCTTGACATTTATAGTCTATGGTATAAGACATAATTTGGGGGAAAATACTTTTTTTTTCAAAAAAGTATAAAACCATTGCTGTATTCCATGTAACAGTCCCTTTTCCTTATTTATAGGTAGGGCATAAGGAACAAAGCAACAAAGCAGAATGAAGAAATGGAAAGTTTCAGTAATAGTAAAGGAAGTCCCAGTTGACATAGGCCTTCCCCAATAGATGCTGCATATATCTGGGCTTTCTTGATTTTTGATTCTTAATATTCCCAAGGCAAACTCCAGTTGCACAATTTCTCTATTTCTTCAGGCTTTTGGCATTATGCAACACATTCCCAAAGCCAGGAACTCAGTATTGCTGTCTTGAATGGTTTGCTCTTCTTTTTTCTTGCCTCTTTTGTCCATCTTCTCTCCATTTTCCTTCCTCATGTTTCCCTTGGAGGTCATGAAAACCTACCTAGTGAGAACAGAATCTGGGGCCAGTATCTTTAGTCTATAGGCATAGAATTCATAGACCTTTGCCAATGCAAGTCCTATTCACATACATGGATATGCTGTTGTAATTTGCCCCTGTAAAGAACTAGGGTAGGGCCCCTGGAAAGGTCAGGCTCAAATCAGCTGTTGTTAGTGACATTCATTAATGGCCCATCCTGAGGACTTATGAGTCCGGAGTTACGCTCAGTCCATCACATGTGTCATTTCCCTCTGTCCTCATAACGCCCAGCAAGAGTTAAGAAATAGTTATTTCCAGAAGCGTCTGGGTGGCTCAGTGGGTTAAGCATCTGACTTAGGCTCAGATCATGATCTCATGGTCTGTGAGTTTGAGCTCCGCATCTGGCTCTGTGCTGACAGCTCAGAGCCTGGAGCCTGCTTCGGATTCTGTCTCCCTTTCTCTCTGCCCCTCCCCTGCTTGCACTCTTTCTCTTTCTCTATCTCTCTCTCTCAAAAATAAATGTTAAAAAGATTTTTTGAATAACAATTAAAAAAAGACAATTATTTCCATCTTACTGACCAAAGATGGAGGACTCATCCAAGTCTCTCACTTTACCTGGGCATTATACTATGTCCACCTGGCTCCCAAGCCCAGGTACCCACACATTGTGCTGCACAAAAGTGATCCACCACTTACTCCCTTTGCATCTCGTAACCTCTGGAGAGAAGGGCTGCATTTGCCAGCTACAGAACTACCCCGTTCATTTTGTACCCTTTCTCCCTTAGGTAGCAGGACTCTTCTGTGACAAATTGGCAGGGTAAAGAGGTACAGGGATTGCAAGGGAAGGGCTCTGCTTGTCAGACAAGGTATGTTGCTAAATAAGCATCTATGCTTGATGAAAGGGTAAGCTTTTGTGGGTCTCCATGTCAAAACTTTGAAGACTCTTTTTGCCTTTATGGTTTTTGCCTTTGTTCACTCATTGTTTGTTTTTCTGTAATGTTTAAGTAAAATTTCTTTTGAAAATCCTATGCTTTCTCAGCTGTGCAAAGACAGAGAAAAGAGACTTGGTGTTTTGTCCATACTCAGGTATTCTAAAGAGGAAGAGGCCTATCCTTGCCCCATCTGATGGTGCTGGGCCCAGTAGGGAAGAAATGGCAGGGGCTTAGATCCAGCCATGAAGCCTTATTGTGCTTTTCCACTGGCTGCCTTCTCTACCTCAGGTGTGTGTTATGATTGTTCTTTCTCACAAAGAGCTACTGCATCCCTTTATCATCCACAAAATGGAGATTAAAAACACTGTATTCCAGGAAGTTTACCAATTTATCCCTAAAAAAGATCCAAGTCAATGTTCTAATTCTTCCAATCCCACTCTGGCTATGACCTCCAGCATGTCATTAGGAAAATCAAGAGAGGCCAAGTGGGAAGAGGACTGGATCGAATGGAGTGAGATGAGACTGGTTTACCCTGATTTGGGATCAGGGCTGACTGGGTGAGTCACTGAACCCTTCTGAGCATCAGCTTCCAAACCTAAAAAGGAAAAAATGATACTGACTTTACAGGACAGTTGTAATGACTGAACAGGGAAATATATATGGAGATACTTGGTAACAATAACTCTATCCAAACATTAGTGTTAGTATCTGAGCACTTAAAGGGTGTAGTGCATTTGTATTGTGTCTGTGCTAGTGAGCTTGTGTTTTTGTTCAGCTGAAACGTAGACAATGCAGTACATGGATACTAAACAATCAAAGATGGGTTTGGCAAGGGGCCCCTGGATGGCTCAGTTAATCATCCGACTTCAGCTCAGGTCATGATCTCATGGTTCATGGGTTTGAGCCCCACATTGGGCTCTGTGCTGTCAGCTCAGAACCTGGAGCTTGCTTCAGATTCTGTGTCTCCCTCTGTCTCTGCCCCTCCCCCACTCATACTTTGTTGTTTTCTCTCTCTCAAAAATAAACTTTAAAAAAGCATTTAAAAAAATTAAACAGATAGGTTTGGCAAAAGTGTTCTCCTGGAGCAGGCCTATACCCACTCACAAGACAGATGCTGCTCACTTCCTTCCATTCCACATCCACACATCACGTTGGGAGCTGAGAACCAGCCATCATGGGACATTCATATCACAGAAATCAGTAAATGCTACCAATTAGGACTTTTTTGATTGAAGGGACAGTTCACCAGCAAACTACTGATTGGTAGGTTATATTTAAAAAAAAAAAAAAGGCTTCCAGGTAGTGTCTTAGTTATTATTAAACAACAAGTGAAATCTGAGTAGTCCTAACCTCAGCGATCAGACAACAAAAAGAAATTGGTAAAAGAAGTCAAACTTTCATGTTTTGCAAATGACACGATACTCTACATGGAAAACCTGAAAGACTCCACCAAAAAGTTTCTAGAACTGAGCCATGAATTCATCAAAGTCTTAGGATACAAAATCAATGTACAAAAATCGGTGGCATTTCTACACACCAATAATGAAGCAATGGAAAGAGAAATCAAGACATCGATCCCATTTACAATTGCACCAAAACCCACAAATACATAGGAATAAGCCTAACCAAAGATGTAAAAGATCCGTATGCTGAAAACGATAGAAAACTTATGAAGAAAATTGAAGAAGACACCAAGAAATGGAAAAACATTCCATGCTCATGGATTGGAAGAATAAATATTGTTAAAATGTCAATACCACCTCAAGCAATCTACACATCCAATGCAATCCCAGTCAAATTGCACCAGCATTCTTCTCAAAGCTAGAACAATGATCTTAAAATTTGTTTGGAGCCAAAAAGACCCCGAATACCCAAAATAATGTTGAAAACGAAAACCAAAGCAGGAGGCATCATAATCCCAGACTTTAGCCTCTACTACAAAGCTGTAATCATCAAGCAGTATGGTGTTGGCACAAAAGCAGACCCATGGACCAATGGAATAAAATAAAGAACCCAGAATTGGACCCAGAAATGTATGGCCAACTAATTTTTGAGAAAGCAGGAAAGAATATCCAATGGAAAAAAGGCAGTCTCTTTAACAAATGGTGCTGGGAGAACTGGACAGCAACATGCAGAAGAATGAAACTAGACCACTTTCTCACACCATTCACAAAAATAAACTCAAAATGGATGAAAGACCTAAACGTGAGACAGGAAACCAAAACCCTGGAGGAAAAGACAGGCAACAACTTCTTTGACCTCAGCCACAGCAATTTCTTGCTTGACATGTCTCCAAAGGCAAGGGAATTAAAAGCAAAGATGAACTATTGGGACCTCATCAAGATAAAAAGATTCTGCACTGCAAAGGAAACAATCAACAAAACTAAAAGGCAACCGATGGAATGGGAAAAGATATTTGCAAATGACATATGGGATAAAGGGCTAGTATCCAAAATCTATAAAGAACTCACCAAACTCCACACCTGAAAAACAAATAATCCAGTGAAGACATGGGCAGAAGACATGAATAGACACTTCTCTAAAGAAGACATCCAGATGGCCAACAGACACATGAAAAGATGCTGAACATCACTCATCATCAGGGAAATACAAATCAAAACCACACTGAGGTGTCACCTCACACCAGTCAGAGTGGCTAAAATTAACAACTTCAGGAAACAACAGATGCTGGTGAGGATGTGGAGAAATAGGAACCCTCTTGCACTGTTGGTGGGAATGCAAACTGGTGCAGCCATTCTGGAAAACAGTGCAGATATTCCTCAAAAATTTAAAAATAGAACTACCCTATGGCCTAGCGATAGCACTACTAGGAATTAATCCAAAGGATACAGGAGTGCTGATTCACAGCAGCACATGTACCCCAATGTTTATAGCAGCACTTTCAGCAAGAGACAAATTGTGGAAAGAGCCTCAATCTCCATCAACTGATGAATGGATAAAGAAGATGTGGTTTATATATACAATGGAATACTACGTGGCAATGAGAAAGAATGAAATCTGGCCTTTTGTAGCAACATGGATGGAACTGGGAGTGTTATGCTAAGTGAAATAAGTCAGGCATAGAAAGACAGATACCATATGTTTTCACTCTTATGTGGATCCTGAAAAACTTAACAGAAGACCATGGGGGAGGGGAAGGGGGAAAAAGTTACAGAGAGGGAAGAAGGTAAACCATAAGAGACTCTTAAAAACTGAGGATAAACTGAGGGTTGATGGGGGGTTGTGTGGGTGATGGGCAGGGAGGAGGGCACCTGTTAGGATGAGCACTGCATGTTGTATGTAAGCCATGAGTTATGGGAATCTACTCCCCAAACCAAGAACACACTGTATACACTGTGTGTTAGCTAACTTGACAATAAATTATATTAAAATTTAAAAAGGAGACACAAAATGAGGGCTTGGGATTGGATCTCACACTGGCTATGAGATAAAGAAGACACAATCCTTGATGGAAAGGGCACATATAGAGCCTGATGCAAGATGGGAGCTCAATTACTAAAGATTTTACTGGAGTTGGCCTTGGAAAATGACCCTATGTGGAATGTTGCTGAGCTAAGTGCAATGATACAAGCATTTGAAAAACATGAGGGAACAGTGCTGACAAAGATAGTAGAGTTGGTCAGTTATTGCTATGTTGAGCTGATGTCCTGAAGCAAAAAAAGGAGAGAGTGAGATTTACTTACATGTATGAGTAAGCATAGGAACCAGAGAGCTTCAGCCAGGGCTTCCAAAGAGATTTTCATCATCTGTGGTTGGCAGGAAGCTGCAATATAGCTGAGGGTCTTTGTGAGAGTTTTAGATCTCTATAGTGGTGTGAATGTCCAGTGAAGGCAGGTGTGAGATATGCAAGTCAGAACCTTGGTGGGGAGAAACTTGGAAACCTGAAAACTATGACAGGAGTATCTTGGTGGAGATCCCTTTGGATGGTGATTCTACAGATCCCATTGTCTTTCAGGACTACAGAGGTGCCCTCCCCTTTCCCAGTTAGAGCTCAGAAGGTCCCACCCCCGTACACAAGCCAATAGGCACTTTCCTCTTCTAGCTGCCAAGACAACAACTAAGATTAAATATTAACACAACCCAGTTGGGGATATGCTGGGCCTGATAAGGGAGGAAAAAGACTATTCATCTAAAGAATTGAAATACTCCCAAGCAGGAGCAAAGGGAGTATACTTGGGATGGATTTTGAGGGTGTGTGATCAAAGGGCTCAGAATATAAAGTCAGATAAGCAATAATTAAAGTTTTGTGGGGTTTTTTTGGTTTGTTTTTTGTTTTTTGTCTTTTGTTTTCTTTTGGTTTGTGTGTGTGTGTGTGTGTGTGTGTGTGTTTTAGGATACGGGATTTAATACCTTAGTCAGAAGTCCTAGAATGGAACTAACTCACTATTGAGGTGACTTTGAGAAGACTAGAGAAAATTGGTGGCTAAATATCAACAAAGTAGGTAGATGTAGAGGTACGTACAAAGAGGCTAAGAGAATGGAATGTGTAGAAATAGGCACATGGTAAGAAACCGAAGGGCTACAAAATGACTATCTTTCATGAGAGGGCCCAGTGGCACCAAGGGCATAGGAAGGCATAGGTGAGAAGGGCATGAACACTAGGAAGTTTGGTGATAACCCTTCTCTGCACACTGGGTCACCAAACTGGATTCAATAATATCCTGGGAATGACAGGGCCCCAAAGTAATAGAGAGTAGAAACCAGGAAGCCATAATTACCATGATCGATGGAGAGGTAGTCATAGATACCTGACCTACAGGGAGTTTTAGAGATTGTTAATAGAGCAAAATGTTCTTAGGATTAAAAAAAAGTTGGGAGAAAAGCATCTGCTGTATTCCAGAATGCTCCCATCTCCCCAAGGAGAGCTTCTACACATGTTTGTTGACTGATTTTTATGTCTAGTTATATGGATTTTGCAGGTGCCATCCAGGGGCGTTCCTTGATTGCCTGGATCTGGAGGTCAAGGAAGGGGCTTTCATTTCTGGGTCTCATAAAGCTGTAACAATGAGAGAGACAGTTTGGGACAGAATATTACTCCGAGGGTACTGCACTGAAAGCAGATTGAAACACACTTCCAGTCTTTCTGAAAAAGAGGTCTGTTTGCTTATCCAGGAGCTTTGGCTTGAAGGGCAGCTTTCTGGTTTGGTACACTTACAACAGCCCACAGAGTTGTCAGGGACACTTAGAGTAGCCTACAGAGGAGCTTCCAGGGAATGGAGGCTGATAAATTCAATTTTGTGCTTTCTTCTGCTTCACTACAGCTCATCAGTATCATACAGAAAGGAGCTTACATCCTTTTCTGGTGCCCTAAATTTTCATCTGCTACCAGAGGACACCTGTACATCATCTGGCTCTCGTGACCGGTGATGATTATGCTTATGGATGGATCCCACAAAACTATAACCAATGGAGAAAGAGTTCTTAAATAGTTACCACCACCAGGGCACAGTGAAAGGCACTGACCCAGAAGCTCAATATTTCTGAAAAGAGATCTATTTGTTTATCATCACAGCTGCAGCTTGAGGGGCAGATCTAAGGGCTGACTGTAAACATTTCCTGAGACCTCAGAAGGAGAGCACTACCTTCATGCTTTCCCTCTGCCATGATCCAGAGTGCCAGAGTGCTCATCCATTAAAGAGGAGTTCTTATACATGCTTGGTATTCTAGTTTATGTCTTGTGATCTGGTTTTTGCAGCTGCCACAAAGGGGGTACTCTTTGATATCCTGGAACTGGTAGAGGAGCTAACATTCTTGGGTCCCCTGGACTATAACAATCAAAGAAACATCCCTTGATGGGCTGCCACCTCCAGGGCACTGTACAAACAAGATAGTAATACACACTCCCAGCCTTTCAGGAAAGAGGCCAATGGGTTAGTCCTGGAGATTTGGCCTTAGTGGCAGTCTTCATGCTAGGCACACATGTAGAGGCTATAGAAGTGCTTTCAGTGAATATAGGCTGAGGAATGCCATGTTTATTCTCTCTGTCTGCCTCACCTTTATCTTCCAGAAAAGAGCTTATAAGTTTGTCTAGAGCCCTACTTTTTGTAACTGCTACCCAGGGAACAACTCCAGATTACCAGGTCTTGGGGGCAATAGGGCTAAAATATGTGACAGGACTGTATATTTTGCATTTTTTATAAAGCTATTGCCTGAGGGTCTCACTTCCAATCACTTAAATCTAAATGCAGATACTTCTTTTAGTATCTGAGATACTTCTTTTTGGGACACTGATAGATCTTGGCACACCCTCAACTACAAGGAGCTGTTAAAAATAACATAAGCTACTTGGAAATCACAAAAGTTTGAGAGAAAACCAAGAGTTAGAGCAGGATTGAATGATAAATTTTATCTCCTATACAAGGTCAGTGCTTTGAGACAGAGAGGTGGCTATCTGTCCCAATGTATAGAAATAAATATGAATGTTAACCAAAATGAAGAACCAGAGGAATACATTCTCAATGAAAGAATATGATATAATCCCAGATAAAACCTTAATGTCATTGAGATAAGGAGTTTACCAAATAAATGTTCAAAGTAATGGTCATAAAGATGTTCACCAAACTGAAGAATGGATGAATACAGTGAGAACTTCAATGAAGAGATAGAAAATATAGGGAATTGCAAACAGAAGTCACAGAACAAAAGAATAGAATAACTGAAATGAAAAGTACACCAAAGGGGTTAAACAGCAGACTAGATGAAGCAGAAGGAAGGATCAATGAACTAAAAAACAGGACAGAGGGACTCAAACAATGGGAGAAACAAAAAGAAAAAAGAATTTTAAAAAATGAAGATAGCTTAAGGGGCTTATGGAACAGCATCAAACAGATTAACATTTGCATTATAAGGATCCCAGAAGAAGGGAGAATAGAAAATTTTTATCTGAAGAAATAATGGTTGAAAACTTTTTTAACCTAGGAAAAGAAACAGACATCCAAGTCAAGGAGGCCCACAGAGTTCCAAATAAGAGGAACCCAAAGAGACACACATCAAGACAAATCATAATTAAAATGTTAAAAGTTAAAGACAAGAAGAGAATCTTAAAGACAGGAAAAAAAATACAATTTTCTAGATACAAGAAAACCCCTGCAAGACTATTAGCAGATTTTCTTCAGCAGCAACCCTGCACAATAGAATGGACTGGCATGATATATTCAAAGTGCTAAAACAAACAAAACAAATAGGAGTTGGAAGATGGCTGTGGGGTAAGAAGACCCGAGGCTCACCTCATTCCATGAACACAACTGGATAACTATCAAATGATCCCAAATGCCCCAAGAAATTGACTTGAAGACTGGCAGAACAAACTTCACAACTAAAGGTAGAGAAGAGGCCTTGTTGAAGAAGGTAGGAAGTGTGGAGATGTGGTTTGGGGGAGAAGTGGATCATGGCTACTGCAGTGGGGAGGAAGCCATGGTTGCAAGAAGGGTGTGAGACAGACTGACACAGAGGAGAGCACACTGGGAAAACAAATCCTCATAGTTAATGCCCCAGTAGGGCATAAAGTCTGGAGTTTTAAAGGTCAACAGCCATGGCTGAGATAGAGCCCAGAGGGCATTGCATTGCTTTTGGAGTCAAGGCATACAAACAACCCCTGACAGACAGTGAGGAAACTGAGATCTAAAAAGTAGCTGAGGCACACAGTAGGGAGGTTATTCACTCATCTCCTAGTGATATGAGATACAAAGGCAGAAGGAAAGGGCATATAGAATTAAATTTCCTTTAACCTGCAGCCCATTAACAAATACTTGAGGCAGGTAGAGTAAACATTTCTCCAAGAATGCCCTACTGTCTGAATGTTAATGTTTTGCTAGAGGGAAATACAACCTTAGTTTGACAATACCAGGCCTCCAGTATCCTGTGAGTCTTCTTTAGCATATGAAAATCTCTTTGGAAACTTCCTCTTGACTTCACCTCCCCAAACTCCCAAGTATATAATCAGTCTGTCCTCAAGGTACAGGGCAGCTCTTCCTGCCCATGGGTCTTGTCCCCGTGCTTTCATAAAATCGCCTCTTTTTTTTGCACCAAAGACATCTTTGAGAATTCTTTTTGACCATTAGCAACAAACCTTACCATCACTTCAAAAAAACATCATCACTAGAATATCCCAGGGAGGCAACATCACAGAGAAACCCCCTCCAGGAAGAAAGGAAATAGCCTGTGGCATTTCCTTCCCCCACCCCTCAACATTAACAGAGAGACATTTGTTGGAACCAGCACAGACAAATAGTTCCTACTTAATTTGCTTACACTAAACCCCAGCCCTGGATTCCAAAAGAACAACCCTTCCAGTCACCCTTGTCTCAGTCCCATTACAGTAGGCACCCTCCCCCTAGAAGACCAGCCCAAACCTCTGCTCACACCTTATCTCCTGATGTAGGAATTTTGCAGAGCCTCTGTGTCCATGGTGGTGACAACAGGTTTCAGTTCACAAATAGACCAAAGCACACCTAGTTAAAATGAGCCACATTCAGGCTAAGGACCAAACACTGCCCACATTGAGCAAAGAGAGCCTTTGAAGATGACTAACCTGAAAAATAAAGCAGCCAGGACAAAACACCAGAGAACACATAACACACACTGGAGACACTCCTGAAAGAGCCAGGCTGTGGGCAACAGGGGACACTACATGGCAGGGCACTGCAGAACCTCTTTTTCATAAGGCCATTATCCATAAGAATGGGAGATATAGTTGACTTTCATCACACACAGAAACAGGCATAGCGACTTAGAAAACATGAGAAGATAATGAAAATTATCCCAAACAAAGAAAAGTACAAGGCCATGGCCAGAGATCTACACAAAATAGATACAAGTAACATGTCTGATAGAGAATTTAAAGTAATATCATAAGGATAGTCACTGGAATCGATAAATAGTAGAAAACATGAGTGATACTCTTAATACAAAGATAAGGAATAACATAGTAGAGATAAAAGACTCAATAAATAAAATGAGAAACATGTGTGATGGAATGGACAGCAGGCTGGAAGAAACAGAGGAATGAACTAATGACCTAGAAGACAGAGTAAGGGAAAGTAATCAAGTTGACCAAAAGAGAGCAAAAATAAATATGCAACATGAGAATAGACTTAAGGAACTCAGTGACTACATCAAGCATAATAATATTTATATTATAGGAATCCAGAAGCAGAAGCAGAAGCGGAGAAGGAAGAGGAGGAGGAGGAGGAAGAGGAAAAAAAAAGCGGACAGAAAATGTATTTGAAGAAAAAATAGCTGAAAACTTCCCTAATCTGAGTAAGGAAATAGGTATCTAAATTCAGGAGGAACAGAGCTCTCATCAAATAAACAAAAAGAAGATCCACACAAAGACATATTGTAATTAAAATTGGTAAAATATAATAATAAGGAAAAAAATTTAAAGCAGCAAGACAAAAGAAGATATTAAGATGAAAATGGAAAACTCATAAGGCTAGCAGGGGATTTTTCAGTAGAAATTTTTCAAGACAGAAGGTAGTGGCATGATATATTCAAAGTGCTGAATGGGAAAATCTGTAGCCAACAATATTCTATCCTGCAAGGCTAACATTCAGAATAGGAGAGATAGTTTCTGAGACAAACAAAAGCTAAAGGAATTCATGACCACTAAGCCAACCCTAAAAGAAATATTAAGGGGCCCTTTGAATGAAAAGGAAAGACCAAAAGTGATAGTATAAAGGTAGACAACACAAAAGCAGTAAAAATGAATATTTCTGTAAAATTCAGTCAAAGAATTCACAAAATGAAAGGATATAAAATATGACCACATACTTTTAAAATGTGGAGAGGAGTAAAAAATAAGATCAAACTTAAAGGGCCATCAACTTAATATAGACAGTTATACTCAGAAGAGCTTATATACAAAACTGATGGCACCATATATCAAAAAACACAAATAAATATGCAAAGAATAAAGAGAAATAAATCTAAATAGATCACTAAAGAAACTAAGCAAACCATGAAAGAAAGACAAGAAAGAATCAGAGAAAATCTTCAGAACAATCACAAAACAAATAATAAAATGACCATATACATATCTATCAACAATTACTTCAATGCAAATAAACTAAACACTCCATTCAAAAGACATATGGTGACTGAATGGATTAAAATAAGACTCAGTCTAAAAAAAAAAAAAAAAAGAGACTCATCTGTATGCTGCCTATGAGAAATTCATTTTAGACCTGCAAATTGAAAGTGAGGGGATGGAGAAACACCTATCATGTAAATGAATGTCAAAAGAAAGCTGGAGTAGCAATAAATATATCAGATAACAGGGACTTTAAAACAAAGACTAACAAGAGACAAAGAAGGTCACTATATCATAATAAAGGAGACCATCCGACAAGAAGATAAAACAATTGTAAGCATTTATGCCTCCCAAATCCAAGCACACAAGTATGTAAAAAAAAAAAAAATTAATGACCAACATAAAGGAACACTTTGACAATAATATAATAATAGTAGGGGACTTTAAACCCCACTTACCCCAATGGACAGATCATCTAAACAGAAAATCAACAAGGAAACAATGGCTTTGAAAAACACCCTGGAACAAATGGATTTAACAGACATATTCAGAACAATTTATCCTAAAGCAGCAGAATACACATTCTTCTCCAGTACACATGGAACATTCTTCAGAATAGATCACATAGCAGGTCACAGATCAGCCCTCCAAAAGTACAAAAAACCAAGATCATACCATGCATATTTTCAGACCACAATACTAGGAAACTTAAAAACCAGAAGAAAAACTGGAAAGACCACAAATACTTGGAGGTTAAAGAACATCTTATTCAAGGATGATTTGGTTAACCAGGAAAATAAAAGAAATAAAAAAGTACATGGAAGCAAATGAAAATGAAAACACAATAGTCCCAAACCTTTGAGATGAAGCAAAGGCAATCCTAAGAGGGAAGTATTTTGCAATACAAGCTTACATCAAGAAGCAAGAAAAGTCACAAAAACACAACTTAGCCTTACACCTAAAGGAGCTAAAGAAAAAAAAAAATAGCAGCAAAGCTCAAAGCAGCAGAAGAAGGGAAATAATAAAGATTAGAGCAGAAATAAATGATACAAAAACAAACAAAAACCCAGTAGAACATATCAACGAAACTAAGAAGTGGTTCTTTGAAAGAATTAACAAAATTGATAAATTTCTAGTCAGACTTATTAAAAAGAAGACAAAAGGCCCAAGTAGATAAAATCATGAATGAAAGAGGAGTGATCACAACCAACACTGCAGAAATACAAATAATAATAAGAGAATATTATGAAAAATATGTCAACAAACTGGGAAATCTGGAAAAAATGGACAAATTCCTAGAAACAAACTACCAAAACTGAAACAGGATGAAATAGAAAATGTGAACAGAGCCATAATCAGCAAAGAAATTGAATCAGTAATCAAAAATTTCCCAACAAAGTCCAGAGACAGATGGCTTCCCAGAGGAATTCTACCAGACATTTAAAAAAGAGTTAATACTTATTCTTCTCAAATTGTTCCAAAAACTGCAAATGGAAAGAAAACTTTCAGATTTCTTCTACGGGGCCAGCATTACCTTGATTCCAAATCCAGACAAAGATCCCACTGAAAAGGAGAATTAAAGATCAATATTCCTGTTGAACATGACACAAAAATTCTCAACAAAATACTAGCAAATCAAAGTCAACAGCATATAAAAAGAATTATTCACCATGATCAACTGGGATTTAATCTTGGGCTTCAGGGGTGGCCCAATATTCACAAATCAATCAATGTGGTACACCACATTAATAAACAAAAGGATAAGAACCATATTATCCTCTCAATAGATGAAGAAAAACATTTGATGAAATACATCATCCATTCTTTATAAAAACCCTCAAGAAAGTAGAGATAGATGGAATATACCTCAACTTAAAAAAGCAATATATGAACGACCCACAGCTAATTTTATCCTCAATGGGGAAAACTGAGAACTTTTCCTCGATGGTCAAGAATAAGACAGGGTTGTCCATTCTCACCACTACTAATTAATATAGTACTGAAAGTCTTAGCCTCAGCAATTAGACAACAAAAAGAAATAAAAGGCAATCAAATCATCAAAGAAGTCAAACTTTCACTATTTGCTGACAAAATGATACTCTAATGTGAAAAACATGAGACTTCACCAAAAAATTGCTAGAACTAATACATGAATTCAGCAAAGTCTCAGGATATAAAAGAATGTACAGAAGTCTGTTGCATTTTGACATACAAATAATGAAGCAGCAGAAATAGAAATCAAAGAATTGATCCCATTTACAATTACACCAAACCCCATGAGATACCTAGGAGTAAACCTAACTAAAGTAGTAAAAGATCTGTACTCTAAAAACTATAGAACACTTATGAAGGAAATTGAAGAGGACACAAAGAAATGGAAAAGCATCTCATACTCCTCATACTCATGGGTTGGAGGAAAAAATATTGTTAAAATGTCTATACTACCCAAAACAATCTACACATTTAATTCAATCCCTATCAAAATTCCATGAGCATTTTTCACAGAGCTAGAACAAACAATCTTAAAATTTGTATGGAACCACAAAAGACCCTGAATAGCCAAAGCATCCTGAAAAAGAAAAGCAAAGTTGGAGGCATCATGTTTCCAACTTGAAGCATACCATAAACCAGTAGTCATCAAGATAGTATGGTACTGGCATAAAAACAGATACAGTTAGGTCTCACTCTTTCACTCCCCGATTTGTGCTGTCTCTGTCAAAAATAAAATCAATAAAACTTACAAAAATGGTGCTGGGAAAACTAGACAGCAACATGCCAAAGAATGAAACCAGACCACTTTCTTACACCATAAACAGAAATAAATTCAAAAGGGATGAAAGACCTAACTGTAATATAGGAAACCATCAAAACTTGGATAAAAACCCAGGCAGCCACCTCTTTGACCTTGGCTGCAGCGACTTCTTACTAGACATGTCTCTGGAGGCAAGGGAAACAAAAGCAAAAATGAACTATTGGGACTTCAAGATAAAAATCTTCTGCACAATAAAGAAAACAATCAACAAAACTAAAAGGTAGCCTATGGAATAGAAGAATATATTTGCAAACAACCTATCTGATAAAGGGTTAGTATCCAAGATATATAAAGAAGTTATCAAACTCAACATCCAAAAATCCAATAATCTAGTTAATAAATGGGCACAAGACATGAACAGAAATTTCTCCAAAGAAGACATACAGATGGAAAACAGACACATGAAAAGATGCTCAACATTGCTTATCATCAGAGAAATACAAATCAAAACCAGAATGAGATACCACCTCACACCTGTCAGAATGTCTAAAATCAAAAACATAAGAAACAACAGGTGCTGGTGAGGATTTGGAGAAAGGGGAACCATTTTGCACTCTTGGTGGGAATGTAAACTGGTACAGTCTCTGCGGAAAACAATATGGAGGTTCCTCAAAAGGATTAAATAGAACTACCTTATGATCCAGCAATTGCACTACTAGTTATTTACACAAAGAATACAAAAACACTAATTCAGAGGAATACATGTACCCAATGTTTATTGCAGCATTATTTCAAATCACCAAGATATGGAAACAGCCCAAGTGTCAATCAGTTTATAAATGGTTAACAAAAGAACAAATATATATCTACAACGGAATAGTATTCCTTCATTAAAAAAAATGACATCTTGCCATTTCCAATGAAACAGATGGAGCTAGAGAGTATAATGCTCAGTGAAATAAGCCATTCAGAGAAAGACAAATACCATATGATTTCACTTATGTGTGGAATTTAAGAAACAAAACAAATGAGCAAAGGGAAAAAAGAGAGAGATAGACAAATCAAGAAACAAACCACAGAGAACAAATTCATGGTTACAGGGCAGGAGTGTGAAGAGATAGGTAAACAGGTGATGGGGATAAAGGAGTGCACTTGTGATGAGCACCAAGTGATGTATGGAATTGTTGAATTTCTGTATTGTACACCTAAAACTAATATAATATTATATATTAACCAACTGGATAAAATAAAAACTTAAGAAGCTAAATGAAAAAAAAAAAAATAAGATGGGGTGGGGAGAGAAAAGAGCTAAAAGAATTCATCACCACCAAACAAGCTTTACAAGAAACTGAAAAGAAAGAGTGCTAATTAGTAAAGGGAAACATAAAAATCTAAATCTCACTTGTAAAGGTAAATTTGTGATAAAGGTAGTAGATTAATCAATTATAAAGCTAATATAAAGTTTAAAAGTGAAAATAACTGTAACTATAATAGTTAAGGGATACACAAGATAAAAAAGTAAAACATGACATCAAAAACATAAAATATAGAGCTTTAGAATGTGTTCAAACTTCACTTGCTATCAACTTAAAATAGACTGTAATAAATATAATTTGTTATATGTAAACTACTTAGAAAATAACCTCATAAAAACTCAAAAGATAATGAAAAAAATCTAAGCATACTACTCAAAAAATCATCAAACTACAAAAGAGGAGAACAGAAGAAAGAGAAACAAAGAGATGAACTACAAAACACCCAGAAGATAACAAAATGGCAATAAGTTATATCTATCAATAATTACATTAAGTGTAAATGAACTAAATTCTCCAATCAAAAGACTTAGGGTAGCTAAATGGATTTTAAAAATCTACATTCATCTCTATGCTGCCTACAAAAGATTCACTTCAAATGTTAGGAAGCACACACACTACAAGTGAAGAGATGAGGAAAGACACTCCATGCAAATGGGAACATACAAATTATATATATATATGTATATGTATGTATATATATATATATATGTACATGTATGTATATGTATACATATATATATGTATATGTGTCTGTGTGTATGTATATATATACACATATATTTATGTTTGTGTGTATGTATATATAGTAGTTATATATATATATATGGAAATATATATATATGGAAATATATATATATGGAAATATATATATGGAAATATATATATATGGAAATATATATATATATATATATTTAGGGTAGTTATATCAAACCATATAGACTTTAAAACAAAGATTGCCATAAGAAACAACAATGGATATTATATATTGATAAAAAGATCATTTCAAAGAGAGGATATAACATTTATAAATACTTACGCACCCAACATAGAAGTATATATATATATATATATATATATATATATATCTCATCCTAACTGGAGAAATAGACAGCAAACAATAATAGTAGAGCACTTTAATACACCACTTACAGTGATAGATAAATCATCCAGAGAGATCATCAATAAGGAAACATTGGCTTTAAAAAATACATTAGGTCAGATGGACCTAATGGATAAATGCAGAGCATTCCATCCAAAACCAGCAGAATATACATACTTCCCAAATGCACATGAAACATTTTTCAGGATAGATAATGTATTAAGCCACAAAACAAGTGGCTCAACAAATTTAAGAAAACTGAAATTATATCAAAGCATCTTCTTTGACCAAAACTGCATAAAACTAGAATAAATTATAAGAATAAAAATGAAAATTTTACAAAGATATGTAGACTAAACAACACACTATTAAACAAACAAAGGGTCAACAAAGGAATCAAAAGTAAAATCAAAAAGTACATTCAATCAAACAAAAATGGAAATACAACACACCAAAACCTATGGGATACAGAAAAATCAGTTTTAAGAGGAAAGTTCAAAGGGATAATAAAAGCCTACCTAAAAAAAAAAAAAAAAAACCCTCAAACTAGCAACTTAACTTTGCATTTCAAGGAACTAGGAAAAAGAACAAATAAAGCCTGAGCTTAGTGGAAGGAAGGAAATAACAAAGATCAGACCAGAAATAAATAAAATAGAAACTAAATAGACAATATAAAAGATCAATGAAACCAAGAGCTGGTTCTTTGAAAAGGCAAACAAAATTGACAAACTTTTAGTTAGGCTCACAAAGAAAAAAAGAGGACTCAAATAAATAAAATCAGAAGTGAAAGAGGAGATGTTAAAATGAATACTACAGAAATACAAAGGATCATAAGAAACTACTATGAACAGTTATATGCTAACAAATTGGATAGTCTAGTAGAAATGGATAAATTCCTAGAAACATAATCTACCAAGACTGAATCATGAATATGTTAACCAGTAATTTAGGTTTGAGATGCCTGAGAAACAGATCAGTTTGATAGTTGGTCTCTGAATAACAAAATCCAGGGCGGGGTGGGGGCGTGGAGGTCTGACTAGACTTAGGTGTGAATGTCCACACCTCACTGGGAACCAGAATGACACACCACTCAGAGATGTGTGTCCACCAGTGTGAGGTGGCTCAGGGCTAGGGTATTTGTTTTCAACTTCCCTGGGCAAATCTGTGCATTCAGGAAAAACAATCAGAGGTAGTGTGAAAGAACACAGGCTTGTGTGAATCTGAATCTCAGGATTATTGTTTACTAACTGCGTAACCTTGAGCAACTCATTTTACTTCTCTGAGATTTAATTTCTCATTACCCATATTTACCCATAGATTCCTTTGAAAATTAAGTGAAATAATGATGAAGATGCCTAGTAAACTTTTTGTATATACCAAGTGCTTGATAAATGCAGAGTACTATTATCAATAATATATTTTTATTCTTAACATCAAAGTTAATGTGTTGCAGGAAGAATAGGTCCCCATAGAAATAGAAAATCAAACACACTGATTACAAGTAAGAATATTGAATCAGTAATTTAAAAACTCCCAACCACATGGGTGGCTCAGTTCGTTGAGCATCCGACTTTGGCTCAGGTTGGATCTCGAGGTTCATGAGTTCAAGGCCCACATTGGACTCACTGCTGTCAGTGCAGAGCCTGCTTTGAATCCTCTTTCCCCCCCTCTCTCTGCCCCTTCCCTGCTTGTGCTCTCTAAAAACAAAACAAAAAACAAAGACAAAAACAAAAACCCACAAAAAACATAAAAACAAACAAAAAAGCAACTCCCTGCAAACAAAAATCCAAAAGTAAACAGGGATTATTAGTGAACTTTACCAAAAATTCAAAAGAGAATTAATATCAATCCTTCTTAAGACCCTCCAAAAAATAAAAGAGGAGGGAATATTTAAAGCTCATGTTAGGAGGCCAAAATTACCCTAATACCAAAACCAGACAGGAAATCAAAAGAAAAGAAAATTACAGGCCAACATCCCTGATAAACATAGATCCAAAACTCCCGAACAAAATATTAACAAACTTAATTCAACAAAACATTAGAAGGATCATACACTCTGATCAAGTGGGATTTCAGAGATACAAGGATGGTTCAACATCTGCAAATCAATGTGATACCCTTCATTAACAAAATAAAGAATAAAAATCATATGATCACCTCAATAGATGCAGATAAAGCATTTGATAAAATTCAACATTTATGTATGATAAGTACTCAATAAAGTGGTAAAGAGGGAACCTACCTTACCATAATAAAGACCGTATATGACGAGCCCACAGCTAACATTATACTCAGTGGAGAAAGGCTGAAATCTTTTCCTCTAAAATCAGTAATAAGATGAGGATGCCCACTTTTGCCACTTCTATTCAACATAGTATCGGAAGTCCTAGCCAGAGAAATTATGTCAGAAAAACAAATAGAATACATCCATATTGGAAAGGAAGAAGGGTTGTCTTTCCTACTTGCATAGTCTCAGCCAGCACCACAATCCAGGTGTTTGAAGAATGCCTGATCCACAAGTATGGAACCTTATACAGTATAGCATTTAACCAGGGCACCCACCTCAGAGCAAAGGCAGTGCAGGAGTGGGCCCATGACCATGGAATACACTGGGTATATCATGACCTTGCCCTAAAGAAGCAGTTGGTCTTGTAGAACACTGGCATAGCCTTCTGAAGGCTGAACTGAGGTACTAGATTAGAGAAACCTCTCTGAAAGGATAGGTTACTATCCTTGAAAATATAGCATACTTATTAAATCAGTCACCCCACAGTGGTGCCGTGTCCCCAGTAGGAAAGATACTTGGGTCTGAAAATCAAGAGGTATAAGTAGGCAGGGCCCCACTTAATATCACTCCCAATTACTTCCACAGACTGCTATGCTTTTCATTTACCTCAGAGGAGTTAGAGGTTCCAGGTCTTATAGGGCGGTATACCCTTGTAGATGATACAACAAGAGTCCTATTGAATAAAAGTTATAATGATCACAGGGCACGCTGGACTCCTGTGTTCAAGAACCAGCAGGCAGAAAGGGGTGTTACCATACTGGCAGGGAAATTGACCCTGATCGAGGGACGAGCTGGGGCTGCTTTTACATGGTTGGAACATAAACGAACACCTGTGGAAGCCAGAGGCCCAAATGGGACTTTCTCCTTTGTAAGCAAGAATGGACATTCTGAGCAACCCTGGGCTGAGAAGAATATGCTTATCAAGTTTTGGACTCTCCATGAATGAAGGTTTGGGTCATCCCATAAAATAAATGCACATGATCTGCTTAGGCCCTCTCTCAGCATAAGGGACATTTAGAACAGATAGTGGAGTAGGGGGAGGATAAGTACCGGTTGTGCCCCCAAGTCAACTTTCATAATGGAAAAGGAGGATACAGTTCATCCTAATCATCTCCCTATTCTGCATTTTCCTTTTGGAGAAAGCCCCACAGGAGCCAGGGAGGCACTGCTCCCAAATGTATGATCTTTAACCATAGAGGAATAATTGAATGAGGGGCCCAGCATCTGCCTTCTGAAGTCTATCACCATATTTGTGCCATGGCCATCCCTCTTCCTGGCTAATAACAGGGCAGCAGAAATCCCAAAGCCAGCCCTGGAAGAAATGGGCTTCTCTGACTTTTTTTTTTTTTTTTTTTTAAGCCACAATAAGTGGCTTATTATTTTTTTTTCAACGTTTTTTATTTATTTTTGGGACAGAGAGAGACAGAGCACGAACGGGGGAGGGGCAGAGAGAGAGGGAGACACAGAATCGGAAACAGGCTCCAGGCTCCGAGCCATCAGCCTGACGCGGCTCGAACTCACGGACCGCGAGATCGTGACCTGGCTGAAGTCGGACGCTTAACCGACTGCGCCACCCAGGCGCCCCTCTGACTTTTGCTTAAAGACTGACTCTCTGAGGGCACTTGGGTTGCTCAATCAGTTAAGTGTCCAACTTCAACCCAGTCATGATCTCACAGTTCATGAGTTCAAGCCCTGTATCAGGCTCTGTGTTCACAGAGCTGTGTTCACAGCTCAGAGCCTGGAGCCTGCTTTCGATTCTGTGTCTCCCTCTCTCTCTGCCCCTCTCCTGCTCATGTTCTGTATCTCAAAAATAAATAAACGTTAAAAATTTAAAAAAAAGACTGACTCTCAGACTGGCTTAATAGCAGTGTAGGATGATTCCTTCCACCCCACCTCACCACACTGCCTCCACTCTATCACTCCAGCACACACTTGCCTCTCAGTCTGATGGTTTTTGCAACCTTCCTCCATTCCCTGCCCATTCTCTCTCACATGGGGATGTATAAAATTCTTGCACATCCAGCCTCATATTGGTAAATTTTAAGTGGCTGTGGCCAAGTCAGTTTACCTGTCTGTATTTTGGTCTCATACACAAATTTATAGATTTAGAATTTCAGAATCCAAGGTACTATTAAGAATATTTTATTCAAACCTCCAAACTCATTCTATGAGGTCAACATTACCTTGATTCCAAAATCAGACAAAGACCCCACAAAAAGGATACCTACAGACCAATTTCTCTGATGAATATGGATGCAAAAATTCTCAACAAGATACTAACAAACCAAATCCAACAATACATTAAAAGAATTATTTACCACAATCAACTGAGCTTTATTCCTGGGCTGCAGGGGTGGTTCAATATCCATAAATCAATCAACATAATAGATCACATAACAAAAGAAAAGATAAGAACCACATGATCCTCTCAATAGATGCAGAAAAAGTATATGACAAAATATGGCATCTTTCTTGATAAAAATCCTCAAGAAAGTAGGAATAGAAGGAAAATACCTCAAAATCACAAAAGCCACATATGAAAGACCCACAACAAATATAATCTTCAGTGGGGAAAAACAAAGCTTTCCCCCTAAGGTCAGAAGCATGACAGTGATGTCCAATCTCACCAACATTGTTCAACATAGTGTTGGAAGTCCTAGCCTCAGCAATCACACAACAAAACGAAAAGGCATCCAAATCAGCAAGGAAGAAGTCAAACTTTCACTCTTCACAGACAACATGAAAATCTATGTGAAAAACCCAAAAGACCACCAACAAACTGCTAGAATTGATTCAGCAAAGTTGAAAGATATAAAATGAATGTACACAAATTGGTTGTATTTCTATACATCAATGATGAAGCATCATAAATAGAAATCAAGGAATCAATCCCATTTACAATTGCAGCAAAACCAGAAAATGCCTAGGAATAAGTCTAACCAAAGAGGTAAAAGATCTGTAAGCTGAAAACTATAGAAAGCTTATGAAAGAAATTGAAGAAGCACAGAAAAATGGAAAAACAGTCCATGCTCATGTGTTGGAAGAACAAATATTGTTAAAATGTCAATACTACCCAAAGCAATCTATGCATTCAATGCAATCCCTATCAAAATAACACCAGCATTCTTCACAGAACTAGAAGAAACAATTCTAAAATGTGTATGGAACCAGAAAAGACCCCAAATGGTTACAGCAATCCTGAAAAAGAAAACCAAAGCTGAAGGCATTCCAGACTTCAAGCTGTATTACAAAGCTGTAATCATCAAAACAGGTATGGTAATTCCACAAAAACAGACACATAGATCAATGGAACAGAATAGAGAACCCAGAAATGGATCTACAAATGTATGGCCAACTAATCTTTGACAAAGCAGGAAAGAATATCCAGTGGAAAAAAGATGGACTCTTCAGCAAATGGTGTTGGGAAAACTGGACACCAACATGTAAAATCTGGACCACTTTCTTACACCACACACAAAAATAAACTCAAAATGAATGAAAGACCTAGATGTAATACAGGAAACCACCAAAATCCTAGAGGAAAATACAGGTAACAACCTCTTTGACCTCGACCACAGCAACTTCTTACTAGACATATCTCTGGAGGCAAGGGAAATGAAAGCAAAAATGAACTATTGGGATCTTATCAGGATAAAAAACTCCTTCCCAGCGAAGGAAATAATGAACAAAACTAAAAGGCAACTGACAGAATGGGAGAAGATATTTTCAAATGACATGTCAGATAAAGGATTAGTATCCAAAATCTATAAGGAACTTATCACACTAAACACCCAAAAAACAAAGAATCCAGTGAAAAAATGGGCAAAAGACATAAATAGACACTTTTCCAAAGAAGATCTCCAGAATGCTAACAGACACATGAAAAGATGTTCACCATTACTCATAATCAGAGAAGTACAAAGCAAAACCACGAGATATCACCTTGCACCTGTCAGAATGGCTAAAATTAAGAACTCAGGAAACAACAGATGTTGGCAAGAATGCAGAGAAAGGAGAACCCTTTTGCACTGTTGGTGGAAATGCCAACTGGAGCAGCTACTCTGGAAACCAGTATGGAGGTTCCTGAAAAAATTAGAAATAGAGCTACCTGACGATCCAGCAGTTGCACTACTAGGTATTTATCCAAATGATACATAAATGCTGATTTGAAGGGGCACATGCACCCCAATGTTTGTAGAAGCACTATTAAAAATAACCAAATTATGGAAAAAGCCCAAATGTCCATCAGCTGAAGAATGGATAAAGAAGAAGTGGTATACATGCAATGGAATACTATTTGATGGTCAAAAAGAATTAAGTATTTTCACTTGCAACAACGTGGATGGAGCTAGAGAGTATTATGCTAAGCAAAATACTATGTCAGTCAGAGAAAGATAAATATATGATTTCACTCATGTGGAAAGTAAGAAACACAACAGATGAATATAGGGGAAGGGAAGGAAAAATAAGATAAAAATGGAGAGGGAGGCAAACCATAAGATACTTTTTAAAAATTTTTTTAAAAAATGAAATTTATTGTCAAATTGGTTTCCATACAACACCCAGTGCTCATCCCAAAAGGTACCCTCCTCAATACCCATCACTCACCCACCCCTCCCTCCCATCTCCCATCAACCCTCAGATTGTTCTCAGTTTTTCAGTCTCTTATGCTTTGGCTCTCTCCTTCTCTAACCTCTTTATTTTTTTTTCTTCCCCTCCCCCATGGTCTTCTGTTAAGTTTCTCAGGATCCACATGAGAGTGAAAACATATGGTATCTGTTTTTCTCTGTATGACTTATTTCACTTAGCATAACACTCTCCAGTTCCATCCACGTTGCTACAAAAGGCCATATTTCATTCTTTCTCATTGCCATGTAGTATTCCATTGTGTATATAAACCACAACTTCTTTATCCATTCATCAGTTGATGGACATTTAGGCTCTTTCCATAATTTGGCTACTGTTGAGAGTGCTGCTATAAACATTGGGGTGTAAGTGCCCCTATGCATCAGCACTCCTGTATCCCTTGGGTAAATTCCTAGCAGTGCTACTGCTGGGTCATAGGGTAGATCTATTTTTAATTTTTTGAGTAATCTCCACATTGTTTTCCAGAGTGGCTGCACCAGTTTGCATTCCCACCAACAGTGCAAGAGGGTTCCCATTTCTCCACATCTTCACCAGCATCTATAATCTCCTGATTTGTTCATTTTAGCTACTCTGGCTGGCATGAGGTGGTATCTGAGTGTGCTTTTGATTTGTATTTCTCTGATGAGGAGTGACGTTGAGCATCATTTCATGTGCTGTTGGCCATAAGAGACTTTTAAATACAGAGAGCAAACTATGGGTTGCTGGAGGGTAGTTGGGTGGGGGAATGGACTAAATGGGTGATGGGCATTAGAAGGGCCCTTGTTGAGATGAGCACTGAGTGTTATATATAAGTGATGAATCACTAAATTCTACTCCTGAAATAATTATTACACTATATTTAACTAACTTGGATTTAAATAAAATTAGAAGAAAGTAAGAAAGAAAGAGAGAGAAAGGGAGGGAGGAGGAAGGAGGAAGGAAAGAAGGAAGGAAATTTTATTTGTGTGATAAGAACTTTAATTCAGGTCACACCCAAATTCCTAATGCAGTGGAGAACTTATGTTCATTAGTGAATTTTACAGGTTAAAAAATTTGGGATATGGGGTGTTTGAATCAGGAAGATAGGTCTCCTTCCCAGGATCTCCTCTGGCAGCTGTTCATAACATGTATCACCCACTCCCATTCTACTGTATGCCTCTCCAGATTGCCACAGCTTCTGTGATCACTCGTGAACCTGAATTTTTGTGTCCTTTTCTCCCCAAGCTTCTGCCCCTGCAGTAGCTTTACCCAGTGTGTTTAGGTAGGAGAGAACATTGTATTGGGAGGCTCATAAGCCTTTTACTTGAGTATCTCTGGCATTTTCTCCTCCACTCTGAAAGACATACTCTGAATTATATTGTATCATCCCCAAAAGGCTACATTTTAAATCAATATATTGGTGGGGTGCCTAGGGGGCTCAGTTGGTTAAGTGTACAACTCTTGATTTCAGCTCAGGTTATATATAATCTCGCAGTTCATGAGTTTGAGCCCAGTGTTGGGCTCTCTGATGTCAGCAGGGAGCCTGCTTTGGGTCCTTTGTCCCCCTTTCTCTCTGCCTCCACCTCACTCATGTTCTCGCTCTCTCTTTCTGAAAACAAAAACAAAAACAAAATTTTAAAAATAAATGAATTATTATTTGGATAGCAGTGTCTATTTAGTGAATACTTAGAATTTTGTATTCATTATAGAGTCTTTCAAATAACCAGGGTTAATTTATCTTCAATGAAATATGATGGAACTCAGAAAGGTTAAGTAAGTTGTCCAAGGTCCATAGAGCAAGTATGTAGCAAAATTAAATTAAAATGTAGTTTTTTGGATTTCCCTGAGTCAAGGCATGTTTCCAGTGCTCACCATTTTAATAATGAAGAATTGAAAATCAGATAAGGCATTCCCTGAACACTCAATGTCAGAATCATTTCCTTTCTTTGAGGATTCTAGAGCACAGCTGGGCTCCCTGGCTTACCATTTATCCCACTACAATGTAATTGCCTGCTAACTTATTTTCTTACCCACTAGACTAACTAAAGTCTCTTGGAAGGCAGAAGGGGGACTTACACATTGTATTCCTGGAGCACAGCATGATACTTAGCATGTAGAAACTGTGTAACAAATAGTTATTCAGTAAATTAACGGATGATAGTAAAAATTAGTTTAATTTACTCTACAAAACACAAAATAATCTTGGGTAAATTACTGAAGATGTTTGAACCCCAATTCCATTTCTTCATTTGTAAAGTGAATACTATATGCTTTAATTAAGTAATCTCTGAGTTCCTTTCCAGATATAAAGACCTGTGATAGTAAATAATATGTATATGTTATGAAAGCTTAAAATCATGTACTCATGTGTACAGTAAGGAAGAATGCTAAGAAATTAGTTAACCTTTTCCTGTTTCAGCATTTTGAGGTAACAGTTAATGTTACTAAACATAATTCTTTGATTATAAATCTTGGTATACAACCTATATTAGCTATGGACTGAAAAATGGACATGTTTTGTAGAAATTCACATGTACTATTTACAGACAGGTGCAAACATTTCTAATAAAGTCAAAGACACATTATTCACATAAAGGATTACTGCTAGCTATGAAAGTTCAGTGTAGTCCTTATTAATGAACATTCCAAGTGTTCTCTCACAAGTGTGGATGGTAGTGTGATCTAAACACAGACATGAATCACCATGGTTTTACAGAACATGAATTTCTTAAATAGCATTCTTTTCATGATAACGCAAAGAACAGATTTATTTTTCCCATTCTAAATGTGGAAGAATTTTGAGTGGATTTTTTTTTTGGGAAATCCAGAGAAGCAAATCACGCAAATTAACCTTCATGTGTATGTATATTATTTGAGCCTCTAACTGAAACAAGCTAGGGGTTAGCTCTGGGATGTACAGGTGGAAACACTTAGTGGGACCTGCTCACCAAAAAATAAAAACCCTTTAGATTTTTGCCTACAAAGTAAAGCCAGAGAATCTCCAGTCAGGGTGGGCTTTTCCCCTGGACTCCCTTGTTACTAAGGGGTGAACATGCTAGAGGTGGGGTGTGGGTAGTCATAGGGTTACCTAACTGCAGTTTTATGATCTTTTAGCGTATAGCTCCTGCTGTTAGTCACAGTAAGGACTGAAATTTCAGAGGTGGCTTTACTGTCTACTTGACCAAAAAGCAGATTTTAAACTATCCCAATGAGGCTATTATCAATGAAGCTATCTTTGATTAAGAAAAAGAATCTATGAGGCACCTGGGTGGCTCAGTTGGTTAAAGGCCTGACTCTTGGTTTCGGCTCAGGTCATGATCTCACAGTTTGTGAGTTCAAGACCCACATCAGGCTCTGTGCTGATGGTCTGGAGCCTGCTTGAGACTCTCTTTGTCCCCCTCTTTCTCTGACCCTTTCTGCTCTGTCTCTCTCTCTCTCAAAATTAATAAATTAATTAATTAATTTAAAAAATTTAGAATCTATTTTGGTCACAATGCTCAATGTCCATAATCTAAACTTTGAAAAGTTCAATTAATATATATTTTCCTTAAAATCAAATAGAAATGTGTTCTTGTAATTTTAATTCTTCTTAGCATATGCCAGGGTATTTGCTTCATTCTGAGATGTACTATGCTTGTTCTGTTCAGTTGACGTTTATTTTTTTTAAGTAGAAGAAAAAATTATAAATTAGAACCCTCTTCCTATAACACATTGACTTTAATGTTAAGAATAAAAATATATTATTGATATTCGTACTGAGCATTTATTGAGCACTTGGTAAATGCAAAAAGTTTACTAGGCATCTTCTATTATTATTTCACTTAATTTTCAAAGGAATCTATCCATAAATGTCTTCTCTCTACATTTTTTTCTCTTTTTCAAATGAGAAATTAAGTCTCATAGAAGTAAGATGAGTGGCTGAAGCCTACATAATTAGTGATGAATTATCCTGTGAATTCAGATTCACACAAGCCGGTGTTCTTTCACAGCACCTCTGATTCTCCTCCCTGGCTGCAAAGATTTGCCCAGGGAACTTAAAAAATCCCCTAGCTCTGTGCCACCTCACACTGGTGGAAACACACTGAGTGCTGTGGGAGGCATCTTGCATAGACCACCCTACTCTACATGCTGGCTCCCAGTGAGGTGTGGACATTCACCTGTCTAAGGCTAGTACAGACATCCCCCCTGGACTTTGTTATTCAGAGACCAGCTACCCAGCTTATCTGTTTCTCAAGGCATATCAAACCCAAATTACTGGTTAACATGTTCTCCTTTTCTGAATATAAACTAAAATGTTCACTTCTACTTTGTCAATATGTATGAAATTCCATAACATGAACAATTCCTGGCATTCTAGAGATTCTAGATCACTGGCCTTGGGGGCCTGACAACAAGGCTGGGTGATATGGGAATAGGAGGCAGCTGAGATCCTGTCAGCATACGCTCACTGACATCCACAGACAAAATCATTTAGTAGTCAACCCATCATATAAATAAATTTCCATAGGTCGTATATTCCTGTTATTTTGAGACAGAGGGAATAGTAGGGATAGTACCTGCTGTGTGCCAGGCCCTATTCTAAGTACTCTGTCTCTGTATGTATTAATTCATAATCTGCATAACTCTACACTATTAACATCCCCCATTTTACAGATAAGGAAGCGGAGGTGCATGTCACACAGCAAGTGTGACTAATGAAGCTAGGACTCAAGCTCCAGAGCCCATAGTGATAACTAGAGGCTATACTGAGGTATCAGTAAGGAAGGTATCAAATGTTTCTGTACCTGTTAGAAAATTAGAAAGTCAAGCAAACAATAAGAAAAACATTCCCAGTCATTCTTCTACATGCTATTAATATTTTTATAAATACCCTTGTAGAATTTACCTTTTATGTATATATTTATTTTATGTATTTATAGGGTTTTTATGAAACAAAAATCATATCATATCTTGTAACCTGAATATTATTTATAAGTATTTAAATTATTGACCTTTAACTTATTGACAAAAATATTTCTTTGGAGGCAATATAGAGGAATATATAGGAATTTATAAGAGACCATTCTTTTGGTACCTCTTGATTTCTCTAAATAAGAATGCCTTCTTCTGAGTCTCCAATGGAAATATTTCGCCAATCTCAAAGCTAAATATTAAGTATTTTGAGAATGCTTATTACCCCTCCTCTACATGTGAAATTTAGCTTATCACCTCCCTTTGGTATTATAATGCCCAAGTGCCTCTCATTCATTTCTATTCTGTGTCATTTCCAATCTTTTCTCTTTTTCTTGCCTTTCAGAATGAGTGTTGTTTTGGTTGAATCCAGTTGATTACAATTTTTCTGTCTTCACTTTTAATATCTGAAACTGTCAGTAGAATATCAGAGTCTGTGGTGGGCAAGTTATGAGTTAATATTAAGCAACTAGCATTTGTAGAATAGACTACAGCTCAGGATAACATAAATGTACAAAGCTCCCTTAAGTGAATGAATGCTGAGGATTGACCAGGTTATTCATGTGTGCATCACCTCAACCCCCCTAAAGCATTGTCTGTAACCTAGTCTCTGTACTCTTAGGTGGGTGGTAACTTTATGCCTTTTCTCTGCTCATTGTCTTTCTTCACTCATTTTCTCCAATCTGCAGTCTTTTTCATTTTCCTCTGTTCTTCTTTCTCCCAGATTTTGACCTACCAGAAATTTCTAATCAATGCCCAGTTCAAAGACATTTTCTCCATAAAGTCTTTGTTCTTTTCCTTCAATTAGGCATAATGTATTACTCTTTTTTCTGTCTTCTCAGAGTATGTTTCTTATACTTCTATTGTAGTGCTTCTCTTATTATTCTGTTCTGATTATCTGTGAACTGTTCTGATTATCTGTGAACTGTATTATGGATTGTACTAGATCAGAAACCACCAGGTAACTAGGGATCAATCTTTTGTACTTCCCTCTGCCCTAGTCCAGTGACTGACACATGTATATTTTTATTGAATAAGTAAATGAGGGAATGAATAGACGGTTGAATAAGCATGTGAGCTTGAAGATCTAAGTCCCAAAATTGTCTCATTTTTTTACTACTTAATTTTGCACATAGGAAAACTGGAGGTTAACCTCATACATTGGATCCTCTAGGACCCTTGTTCAAAGGAAACTTTAAAAATGCAATCACTATGAAAAGGGTTTGTCTCTATAGCCTTTGGATAGGAGGATTTATTATGAGAGATTTTACAGGACTGCCATAAACAGTGAGTAAACAAGAAGAAGGAAAACAAATGTGACAACTCTGCATCTGTTTATTTCCTTTATTTATGTTCTGTCTTCTGTCTTTAGATTAATTTCTATATCAGAAGCTTTGGAGGTCGTGCTGGTCTTTAATTAAGTATGAGTGAGTCAGTGTGTGTGTGTTGGGGGGGGTGTGCATATGCACTCCCTGACGTCAGACTGAAGAGCAAAAAAATTTAATCACATAAACAATTAACAAGATTTCCCATGGCTTGGATGCATTAACAGTCACCAACACCCCATATTTCAATGCGTCCCTTGGGTTGTAGATGCTACAGTTATAGATCTTCAAGTGGGAGGGTCCAGCTCACTGAAGTCAGACTGATTTATTCACTACCCAGTCCTCACTCAGTCGCTCATGAAGAAGCTTAGATAAACATGGACAAAGAAGCTCAGTGTTCCATATTGAGTGTAACAGTCCCAGAATCTACTTCAAACACAAAAGGTTAGCTTTGTGTCATATAGGCCTCTCACATAGTGAAGTCCATGCTCCCCATTCAGCTTCTCATTGAAGATTTCTGATTAGGGGAAGGTCAAGGAAAGCCTGTTTGGGCTCAGTTCCTCAGCAACTTCGAGGCAGCAGGTTTCATTACCTGGAAAACTGAGGAGCCACACTTTATATGGAAAAGAAGACTGGACTTATTTCTGGAAGACCCATCTAGCCCTGACTTGCATTAATTTCTTATATTCTTGAGCCTTGTTAGATCTGTTTTCTGCTTACTTTCCTCATAGGATTATTTTAAGAACTGAAATCTCCAAGCAGACCCCCAAGGCTTGATTGGGCCTGTCATGAAATGTCTGTATGATCAAAACCTCCTGTATGACCTCCAGGTGAAACTTTCATTGAGGTATACTATCACTGAAGATTTACACCGGAGAGAAAAATACCACAAATACCATTAAAATGTGTCCAGAAAAGTCTGAAATTGGCATTTCCTTTGGTTTAGACTTATGCTGCTAGGTATAAGGAGGGAAATGAATAAATCTCTGGATAGCTTCTACTTCACTGATAGGATTCTACCAATGCTCCACTTATTAAAAGTAGGTACATTGAGGGGCGCCTGGGTGGCTCAGTCAGTTAAGCAGCCGACTTCGGCTCAGGTCATGATCTCGCGGTCCGTGAGTTCTAGCCCCGCGTTGGGCTCTGTGCTGACAGCTCAGAGCCTGGAGCCTGTTTCAGATTCTGTGTCTCCCTCTCTCTGACCCTCCCCCGTTCATGCTCTGTCTCTCTCTGTCTCAAAAATAAATAAACGTTAAAAAAAATTTTTTTAAAAAAATAAACGTAGGTACGTTGAGATGCTAAGAAAAAACACCTTGTGCTAAGGGGAACCATTATTAAGAATGAAGACTCTGAACTACATTTCAGTTGGAAAACACCCCTTGAGTCAGTACTACAAGTGGAAAGTGAAAACACTGAGTGGAGAATATTTATTACAAAATGTGAAGGCTCATGAAAAATCTGTCTTGTAGAGGCAGGAAGATAATCTCAACCAAATGTAAAATTGCAAGTGAATGTTTTTATAGGACATTTTGTGAGTCTGATATATATTTACTTTGCCTAATGGGTAGCTGCATCAAAAGAAAGAAATCATAAATATAGTATGATTTCATATGTTTTAGCTGAAGTACATTTTTCAAGCCCATAATGAGTTATCAGAAGACAATGGGTAGAGTTGAAGTTTTAAGAGGGAAAAAAGTCTAAATTGACCAAAACATAAAGTAGTGCAGGAAAGTTAACATTTTTTGCAGGGTTCTTGAAAATATCAGATCACAAAAAGTGCCTTGAGCTGACAATTGTACAGATGGAAGAGAGAAATTAAAAGTTAGACAAGATGAGTAGGACTTGGAAAGGAGATCAAATGTCATGGTGGTTTGAGTGGGAGTTTGCCGCCAAGAGGAACATGTGTTGAGGGGCATGAATACACAGCTATTCTGTCTCAATTGTTACTGTGGACAGGGCTTGGAAAACTTTTACTTCAAGAAAGTCCTGGAAAACCTACAATATATGGGTCATTTCATGGGGAACCTAGAAAAATTAATAAGACTGCAGGGATACTGCCTGTCACCCTTAGATAAAAATTTGCCAGTAAGACTAGGATTCATATTTGGTGCCCACAAATCCATATGCACAGCTAGCATTATGATTTAACTAGATCAGATAAATCCCCTCTCTTACCCGTTCCTGTCCTATCTTTCAAATTATATAGATGCCATTGTGATTCACAAAATGCAAACTCTTTGATAGCCATTACTGAAGGCATAGTAAATTGTAATCATGTATTTAAGCAATACACACATTCTGAAAGTCACAGATAGTCACAAAAAGAAATGTCCTTAAAATTTCTGGGTTTTAAGCAAATTTATTAAATTCATAATGGTTAGAAATATGTGCTCCAGAGCATAACATTATAGAGATGAGTTCTTTCCTCAGAACAGGAAAAGTGCTTAGAGAACCCTGGCTGAGTTCTGTCTTTTATGGCAACAACTGGCTGACAACTGGCCCCACAGATTGCTAAGAGCTTTCCTTTATGGACTGAAGATTTGGAAAGATTGGCTCTGAAGCATTTAGTGGAGAGAAAATCACACCCAGAAAGGAAGAGAATTTTTTTATGAAAAGTGTAGACTGTGATAGCAGCAAGAAAACAGCTGTGGGATGGAAGACACATGTAGACCAGATCTGTATAAAAGGAGAAAATACAGGGATCTGGCTTAGAAGCATTCCCAACAGTAAGTGAGTGGTAGTCTGCCTCATCTTCCCCTCCACCCTTCGCTAGGCACAAAAATGTTCTGACAAAGATGTTCACATCCTAATCCCTAGAAACTATGAATGTTACTTTACATGGCAAGAGGAACGTTGTAGGTAGGATTAAGGACCCTGAAATGGGGAGATTACTCTAGATTATCCAGGTGGGGCCAATGTGATCACACAGATCCTTAATAGCAGAGAATCTTCCTTGGCTATGGTCAGAGACAGAGATGTGCCAACAAAGAAAGGTAAGAGAAATGTGATATTTCTGACGTTGAAGAAAGGAGGCACAAGGCCAAGAAATGTGGACAGTATCTAAGACCTGCAAAAGGCAAGAAAATGGTTTTTCCCATAGAGCCTCCAGAAGGGAATTTAGCCCTCTGACAATTCAATTTTAGTGCATTGACACCCATCTGAACTTCTGACTTACTAAATTGTAATATAATAAATTTATGTCTTTGTTTTTGATAATTTGTTATAGTAGCCATAGGAAACAAATAAAAGCCCTCATCACCAGCTAGAGACCACTGGGAAAACTGCATCTTGAGGGCAGTATTGCGCTTGGCCCTTGGAGCTGAAGACTCTTGAAACACTTTTTGACTCTGTGGTGCACTTGAACTGCTAACACCCAAGGACACTTGAACAAAAATGTCTCAGGAGATCCATCCTTATGGAGACTTTTGCAGAGTGAATTCAGAAGACTTGGGTGGTGGAGTATTGGAATTACCAATTCTAACAGAAAACCCATTTTCTAAATGGCCTTGATGAGGACCTGTAGGAAGTCTACACAAGTAATGAAACTTCAAATTGGGCAACACCATTATTTCTTTAGGAATTGGGCCAGTTACTAAAGGAAAATTGGGGAAAAACATTATTTGAAAAAAAAAATACTCTAGAATAAGCCTTGTAAATAAGGTTGAAGTACACTATTTTCAGCATATGAAATTTAATTGACCAGATTTATTTTAAGCCAGTCAAATTAACTCATTTACAGAAGTAATCTTGTTATAGTACCTGTACATACATTTAAAGATGAAACAAAATGTTCTTGGTTTTTCCTAGGATGCACATGTTCTTTTGGTCTGCATATTTACTATATAATAAAGACAAAAATTGTACCTCATTTACTCAAAGCACCAGAAACTAGGGTTATTAATAGGAGAGAGATACACACAAAATTTGTAGTTGGACATTGAAAAATTGTTTTTGGAGTAAGAATTTTCAGAGTTGACATTACTGTGTGTGCTTTGTTGCCACTAGTCCGGGAACACAAAAGCCAAGGAACTCATTAGACAATATAGGTTTATGAGATGATCCCACACTATGAGACATAAAAAATCATAAGCATCAGAGCAAAAAGTGATTATAATGATTATTTAGCAGGACCTTCTTGTAAAATAATAAGAAAAACAACCCCAAACTAGAAAGCCAGCACGCAGCAGGGCTACAAGTTGATGTCAAGTCTATGCCCTGAGACAAGGGCTCTTTTGGCTTCCTGTATCTCTGGATGAGCGACACATGATCTCTGCATCAAGACATGTGCACACTAGCACAGGAATTAAAGAAAAATAAAATTAAATGTAGGAGAGCAATCCACCACACATGTCCTGAGAGCTAAGGTCAGTTAGATCTAAGGAGTCTGGAAAAGCAGCCCTGAAGATTTCAATGACTAGAACATACCTGAAAGGAGGAAAGACTCTACTAATTTGTAAGACGGTCATGATTAGGCAATTAGAGAAGAAGGTGGGAGATGTTTCAGTACCAGGAAACAGGGAACTAGCATCCTGAGGTAGGAAAATAATTGTCATGTTAGTATACAGTGAGAAAAAATGACCAGAAAAGAAGAAAAGAAAGAAGGGTAAGGAGGGAGGGTGAAAGAAGGAAGGAAAGCTGGTTGTGAGGCAGGCATGAGGGAAAGTAGGAAGAGGGGACTAAAGTCAAATTGTAACAGGCCTTGACTCTCAGCCCTCTGATCCTATACCTCTGGGAGTTACTTTGTCAGCTCTGGATGAGTGACAAAGTGGTATGGGACAAGGGTCTAAGGTTAGTGCATGCCTTCTATTTAATAGCTCCTTGCATTTGCATAATACTTTTATATTTGTAATGTAATGTATTGGGAAAGAGAACTGGACTGGCAGTAAGCATGGAAAAGAAGGAGTGGAAGTAAGAGAAACCATCAGTGTTGAATGATTCAGTAAAGCTCAAGGACCTGCCCCTGACTAGATGTCAGCAGTAAGGGAAAGAGAGAATAAGACTTAACAATTTGTCCTATATGCACTAATACCGGCCTTTCCTGTTTCAAACACCCCCTCCACCAATCCTTTCATCTCTCTTGGACACAGCTCACTGAGTTTTCAACTTCAAACTGCCCTTCCAAAAAGTCACAGACAGATGGGTGCTCTAAAGCCTCAGATCTCACAGTGCCCTATTGCAAATAGATAGCTACCTGTGCGCACAGAGAAAAGATGACTAATGAAAAAAATGGGTTTTAAACAGAAGCTACACATGTGAAAAGCTGCTCAACATCACTAAATTATTAGGGAAATACAAATCAAACCCACAAGAAGAAACCATTTCACATCCACTAGGATGACTACTATCAAAGAAACTAAGAAAACAAATAGACAAGAGCTATGTGAAGAAACTGGAACCCTGGTAGCTACTGTGGAAACAATATGGCAATTCCTCAAAAAATTAAACAGAATGGTCGTATGATCCAGAATCCCACTTCTAGGTATATACTCAAAGAAGTGAAAGCAGCGACTCAAGCAGCTATTTTACAAAAAATGTTTATACAGTGCTATTTATAATAGTCAAAATGTGGAAACAACCCAAATGTCCACCAGTGGATAAATGAATACACAAAATGCGGTATACACATAGAGTAGAATATTATTCAGCCACAGAAAGGAAGGAAATTCTGATATATGCTATGGTAAGCATAAATCCAGAAGACATTATTTTAAGTGAAATGAGCCAGACACAAAAAGACAAACACTCTATGATTACATTCATATGAGGTCCCTAGAGTAGTCAAATTCATAGAGACAGAAAGTAGAAGGGTGGCTACCAGGGGCTGGTGGGGAAGGACAGGGACAGTGTTTAATGGGTGCAGAGTTTCAGTTTTGCAAGATAAAAACAGTTCTGAAATGGATGGTGGTGATGGTTGACATTAAAGTTAAAAATGGTTAAAACGGTAAATTTCATGTTGTGTGTATTTTACCACAGTAAAAAAGAGACTAAAATGTGTGACTATCACAAGCACTCTCATTCATTACGGATACAATTATTTAGCAACAAATGGGGAGCCAAGCACATGTTGCCAACACATAATCCAGTTTATAAGCAGATATCAAATCCAGCGCTGGTTTTACCTCGAGACTCCTGTAGTAACTTGGAAACAACACATTTTGCACCTCTCTAAACTTCAGTTTTCTTATCTGTAAAAGCATATGTTTCGACTAAGTAGTCCTTAAGATTCTAATTCTAATCCATTGTGTTTCTGAGATACTTTGGGATCAGGCTGACAAATCTGGCATATTTCTAAATCAGTCTGATGTAGTCACAACATGAGTATGTTTCCTTGTCCAAAAGTACAAAATTATACCAGAATGTGTTCAAGATGGTGTGATCTGGTAGCTCACTATCTATAGTGAGAAAATGCCTTTCTAGAATAATGAAGTTCTTATCAGGTCAAATTAGCTAACAACCCTGACTCCCCCAGACTCTTCCTGACTTGAGGGCTAATTAAGTGTATGGATGTCAGAGGCACCTCTTTTAACTCTCGTCCCTACCTGGAAGAGATGCAGAAAGTCTAGTCTTGCAGTCCTTTCTTCAATACATGGGTAGTCCCTGAGCCTTCCTCTGTGGCCAAAGAAACTCTTGGGTTACTGGTATGTTTGACCTGAGAAGTCTACCCCGTGGTAGCGTCTTCTGGTGGCTGATGCTTCTACTGCCCCATAGAACTTGTCCACTACCGCTGGTGTCCTGGTCTCCATGGTCCATAGTCCTGCTCTTCTGTGTGAGGCTGCATTTTGCCCACCTAGAATTAGGGAAACCCTTCTCCTTGCCTGTGAGCACAGGCAACACTCTCTCTGACTTTGAGTAGCATGACCTTACAGAAAATGCTGCTTTTTTGTTTTGTTTGTTTGTTTGTTGTTGTTGTTGTTTTTTACTTTGGTCCAGTGTTGACAATTCAACAAGGGGCCAGATTACATTTGAGTCATATACCGTGGTGTGATATACTTCTGTGCATAGATGCCTACCCTGCTAACAAGGATAGCAACACTATTGATAGGATGGAAGCTTGCTATTTGGTACTCAGGATTGTAGTGAGAAATCTCAGTAAGGAAAGGGGGGCGGAATTGGACTTATTAAAGTGCAGGTGCTGACAGGACACTGGCAGACATAGGGATGCTTGTCACATGTGCACCAAATTTAAATAATTCTGGAGAGTCCATAACAACTAGAAATGTTTTCACTAGTATTGATAGTCAACCTGATCTGTATTGACCTCTTTGCTAGCTGACCATAAATCAGTTTATCCCAAACATGCAAACTTTCTGCAGCCTTGCCTTCCCTGTCTGCTTCTGTTCTCATATGCATCTCTTTTTTCCTTTGTCAGAGAACACTGATAAAGCGGATTACTGCCTCCCATGTGAATACAAGTAAAAAACTGATGATAATTAACCAGATGTCTTTGAGTTACTCTTTGACAGTTGTGGTCTCTATGAAGTTTGGAACAAAATTTCTGTCCCTTTCTTTTCAGGGAAGCACAATTTTGGCTCCTTCTACCTGAACAATGGCCATGAAATTTCATTTTATTGCTTTGCTAGGAACTCAAGCCATGCTCATGAGGACTCTGAGGGTCTATCTCTGAAGGGCAATGTCTCTTGTTGGGTGAGCATATCAAGCTCCACACACTGTCTTACTATATCTTGATTCATCATTTTAGGACTGTCCTAATACCTATCTCACTGTTTGATTCTAAAACATACAATCTGACCTATAAGAACATTGAAAAACACCTTACCCACCTTACCCTGAGTGAATCCCTTTTCTGCTTCCAAGAAAACACCCAGGAATGTGCTGAGGAAGTGGCACACTTGTTGCTTGCACCTAATGTGCAGGAAGTATGGTTGCAAGATGCCAGAACAGTCAAGCAGGAGAAAAGTCACAGGGGCATAAAAATATCTTTTAAACAAGCACAAAAGAGCCTTCTGCACCTGGTGAAACCCTCACTTCTCGTAGATGGGGTCACCCTTAGCTGTTTGCCCACCTGGGACGCTTTCAGTCACCTGGAAAGAGACATTCCTGTCTGGGAAGACACTGTACTATCTGCATTTTGTGTACATCTCTTACTAAGTGTCCCAACTTTGACATTAAAGAGACTCTATACCTTCTAACTGTGAATGCTGGCAACTCTCTGTCAAGTACATCCATGTTCCCATTGGGACCATGTACAGAGCCACAGAAACAATGAATGTTGGGCTTAGGAAGTACAGAGCCAAGTACACATTGGAGAAACGGGATGAAAACCTACTTAGGGAGCTGAGAGATTTAAAAGTTATATCAATTCATTATTCTTGATAATGATAGAAATATATTTGCAATGTAGAAAAACAAAGAAATATTCTACTGCTAAAGAGCTGAGCCTTTGATTTTTTTTTTTACATATGTGAAAGTAGGGTACATATAGATTTAAAACAATATTTAATTTTCAATTTTTTAAAGAAAGAAAGAGAACAAATCTGCATTTTAAAATATCCAAAATAGAGAACATATGTAAACATATTTCAAAAAATGAAATCTGGCTGTCTATATCCATCATATATGATCTTCTTGCTGAATTTACCTCACGGTCTCAGGGACACAGGGATCTGACCCTTTTGTTAAATATCTCTAGTGCTTATCATAGTATCTGGCACATTTTTAAAAATAATAAAAGAAATATTAGCTACAAAACCTGTATGCCATTTTCTTTAATATTAAAGTGGTGGCCTCTATAATGAGAACACAAAAAAAAATAGACGAAATTGTATCTAATAAAGTAAAACAATAAATAATTTCAAATCATTAAGAAAAATGAAATCCTGAGAATCTTTGATTATAAATACTGAGTGAAAAAAGCAAAAGAAAGAAGTACATTTACAATATTCATTCTAAATGTTGACATTACTAAATCTATGTGGTAAAAGAACAGATAACTTTAATGTTTTGATTCATGTTTTCAAACATTTTAAAAATATTTTTTAATTTTATTTATTTATTTTGAGATAAAGAGAGAGAGAAAGCACGAGTAGAGAGAGGAGGAGGAGGAGAGAGAATCCCAAGCAGATTTCACACTGTCAGCTCAGAGCCCCACACGGGGTTCAAACTCATGAACTATGAGAACACAACCTGTGTCAAAACCAAGAGTGGGATGCTTAACCAACTGAGCCACCCAGGTGCCCCTGTTTTCAAATATTTTTATAAATACACATATTACTATTAAAGAGTAATAATTTTAGAAAGAAAGTATTCTCACTTTAAATTCTCTCAGGAAGTTATTTTTTATTAAACTTTTTATTTTGAAAAAAATCAAGATGACAAAGGAGACAGAGAGAGACAGAGAGACAGAGAGAGAGAGAGAGAAGAACAGAAAAACAGACCCTTAGCTATAGAGAACAAACTAATGGTTATCAGAGGGCAGGTGGGTGGGGACATGGGTGAAATAGATGGTGGGGATTAAAGAGTGCACTTGTTGTGATAAGCACTAAGTATCACAGAATTGTTAAATCACTACATTGTACACCCCAAGCTAATATAACACTGTCTGTTAACTACACTGGAATTAAAATAAAACAAAAAGTTTAAAAAAATGAGTAAGTTCTGGAGAATCTAATATATAGCATTGTGGCTATAGTTAATATTACTGTATTAAATACTTTAAATTTGCTGAGAGTACATTGTGAGTGTTCTCACCACAAAAAAAAAAAGGCAACTATGTGAGGTAATGAATGTTATTAAGCTTGATTATGGTAATTATTTCACAATGTATGCATATATCAAACCATTACATTGCACACTTTTTTTAAATGTTTATTTATTTTTGACAGAGAGAGAGACAGAGCATGAGTGGGGGAGGTGCAGAGAGAGAGGAAGGCACAGAATCCATGGCAGGCTCCAGGCTCTGAGCTGTCAGCACAGAGCCGGGCACGGGGCTCGAACTCACAGACCTGGAGATCATGACCTGAGCCAAAGTCCAAGGCTCAACTGACTGAGCCACCCAGGTGCCCCTGTGCATTTTAAATATATACAAGTTTTGTCAACTATACTTCAATAAAAGAAAGATGTAAAGAAAAGAAAAAAGAACATTAAAGACAACAAAAATGTTGCAAGGATAATACCAGTTAATGTTCATATGTCCTTTACCTCTATTCTGACCATGAACACTTTGCCACATTGACTCTCTCTGTCTGTCTGTCTCTCTGTCTATCCATTAACTCAACTCTTCTTTGCTAAAAAATTATTTAAAGGGCACCTGGGTGGCTCAGTTGGTTAAGTGTCCGGCTCTTAATTTTGGCTCAGGTCATGATCTCACAATTCGTGGGTTCGAGCCCTGCCTCAGGCTCCATGCTGAGTGCAGAGCAGAAGCCTACTTGTGGTTCTCTCTCCCTCCCTCCCTCTCTCTCTCTCACTCTGCCCTTCCTCTACTTGTGCATGCTCACTTTCTCATGCTGTCTCTCAAAATAAAAAAAAAAAAACTAAAAATTATTTGCTATAAGTTTAAAGAAATAATGACTCTTCACCTATAAATATTTAGTGTGTCTCCTAATAAATAGAACAATCTTTCACATCATCACAATGCAATTATCAAATTTAGAAAATTTAATATGGATAGAAAATTATTATCATTAGATAATACAGTGAATTTTCAAGTTTAATTGATTGTCCCAAAACTATCGTAAAAGTTAACTTTCACTTCCCAATTCAAGAGCCAATCTAGGATTATGCAGGCATTTAGATATCATGTCCACTTAGATTCCTTTAATCTAGAACTATCTTCAACCTTTCATTGTTTTCTGTGACACTGACATTTCTGGGGTTTTTTTTATGTTTTGTTTTGTGTGCCTGTGTGTTTTGTTGTCACATTGACATTTCTAAAGAACTCAGGATTACTGCTTTGTAGACCATCTCTCAGTTTGTGTGTAGTCCCTTAGCAATGGTGGTGCCATTTCAATTTCTCCACTAGGAAGCTTCCTTTTACTCTTGGATAGTAAGTAATCTATGGACAGATACTAAGAGACTGTGTAAGTGATCTGCACCTCCCCCAATCTCACCTAGTGAATTATTTAGTGAAGATTCTTGCCTGGATCAATTATTATTATTATGGCTGCAAAGTAGTAAATTTCTAATTCTTTTGCTCCTTCTTCATTAATTTGTTGGCATTCTACTCTAAGGAAGAGCTTTCCCTTCTACCTTATTCCTTTATTTATTTCTTTATTTTCTGCTACTAGTATGTAGTCACAGGTTTATTATTAATTTATTTATTCAAAGAGTTATAATCCATTACAGTCACTATTTGTTTTGATGCTCAATTTGCTTCAGGTTTGGCCAGGGACAGCCCCTTCAAACTAATTCCTGTGTGCTTTTGGCATGTCCTCATTATTTTTTTAAACAATTTCATCTTCTGGGGCTCATCTTATTCTTTATAGCTCCAGCCCTGGAGTTGGCCATTTCACTAAGGAGCTCTGATTCCTTTTAGTGGGTCTGGCACATTTTTAACAAAGGAACAAGAAATGGAGGGAGGGAGGGAGGGAAGGAAAGAAAGAAAAAGGAAGGAAATAAGGGAAAGAAGAAGGAAGAGAACATAAACACCACACAAACTTCATTTTAGAGAGTCTTGAAATTATCTGAGGACAGGTAGACTTCTTAATATCCAGTGGATTTTAAGTTTAAACTGTCCACATCATAAATCCTGGATGTTTTTCTCTGTAAAAGTTACACAGTTTGCTCTGAGGCAGATCAACCAAGCCCTTCTCCAGTATGAACTCAATAAAACCACAAGAATTTTAGTTCACATTATGACTCATCTCAAAATCAAGTTTGTGAGTATATGACTTGCTTTTAATCTTATGTAAAAGAAAAGCTCCCATGTGATGTTTATGTATCCCCAGATAAGAGAGAGCATTTGTGATGTCTTCTGTTTCCTGAAAGGTGAAATCACTGCACCTTGTTAATAACTTCCTTAAGTAAGAGGGACCTGTGTTCGGAACTTCTCCATACCCATTCTCTCACTCCTCTGAGACACTGGCATTTTGTTGAAACACACATCTCTAGGAAAGAATCATTTTTATCCTTACCTGTGCCTGGAGTGAGGTGTGTGTGTGTGTGTGTGAAAATAGAGGGAAATGGGATTGAGGAGGTAAGGTACTATTTAATAGATGAGATATTCATTATTATGGACATTTTTGGGTTTAATCCTAGTATCTCCTAGGGCAGAAACTTATAACTTAGGGTTTGTTTGTTTCCCCTTTTTCTGGGGACAGAGAAAGAGAAAGGAAACCATATCCAGAAGGGGCCTGTTCAATCCTGAGGAGAAGGTGGAAGCTGTTTGAAAATGTGTCTCTACTTTTCATGTAACACTGCAGTCCTCCAACACCTTGAGTGTCACTTAATTGGATATTAGAGTTATGTGGCATTCAAAGTACTTCTCGACAGCCATAAAAGATTTGAAAAATAAATTGTACCTTTGAGAGATCTATAAAGAGTCTACATCATATTTATTTCAGCTTTTCTCTTAGTCACCTTTCTTACCCAGCACAGTTGCTTAAACACCTCCACCTGCACCTCCCACAAAGCTGATATCCCTTCAATATCCTCCAAGATATCCAAGAATATCCTCCTTAGGACATTGGGGAAGGAGAAATGGAGATGATAACTGAATTAGAGGATATCTTATCCAAGAAAGGTGAGCAGGAAGTCTATGAATATCATGTTAATATGTCTGCCCATTAACATCAGTTAAATCATTTCACTTCTTTATGGATCTGTTTCTGTGGCTTAGAAATTTGGGTTTTAATTGTAATAAAATGTTTAAAAGACTGAAATGTATTATATAAATCCAAAAATAGTTTATTAAAACAGTTTTAGAAAGCCATGTACCCCCTTAAACTGTCTGCAAAAATTGGGGTTTTCTTTCTGAGTGAGGGTCAGAATACATGCTTGTCATAACTTTTCAACAGTCTTTCCAATATCAGACAACCTGTCTCAGTGCCTGATCCCTTCCTGCTCTCTCTGCCAAGGTTTCTGGTGACTGCCAGCAGTTAGATTTGGCCAGTAAGAGATACAATGGGATAACGTATTCTACATATGGATCAATGATATATCCAAATCAAACTGAGGGTTATACTTACTCTACAGCAAATACCTATTAATATGACATGGGCAAATCAACTGTAGAATAATTACCAACATTTTCCATGTGAAAGCAGAAAAGTTTATATTTGGCTTTTTCATGGGTAACTTTACCAAATCCATTAACTTCTTAAATATGAAGACAATCTCTTATACTCTGTTTACTACAAAGTGGACCTTATGGAGATGGCTATCTCAAATTGAGAGTCACTATTCTGAAAAATTAACAATGTATAAATAGTAAAGTAATATTTAAGAGGATAAATGAGTCTAGAAAAACATGGTAATTTGTCTACAATTTTCTGTATTAAAGTCTAATTAAATAACCATAAGTGTAACTCATTTATGTCCCAAGAAAAACAACAAATTGTTTTCACCTGTAATGCATCCCAATTGTCCATGGCAGGACGATAATGTGATATTGTGATATAAAAACTGCTGACTTCTAGAAATTGCTAGAATTAGATTAAAGTTGCTCTTTCTCAGAAAGGGAGTGGTGGGAGATCCTCTGCAGCAATAATGCCTTTGTTTAAATCTCCACTTACTGGCATGTGACCCTGGCTGGGGTAATGAGACTCCTGGACCTTACATTCTCCATTTGCACAGAGTAAGAATGAAATAAGGGTGAGGATGAATGGGCTAATATATATGTAGCACTAAGGGCATAGTTGGCTCTGAGTTGGCACCATAAAATGTTTGCTATTTTATACTAGCTTGGAATGGTGTTTGTCCCTTGAGGCATTGATGATCTTTGAGGATGGTTTCCATAGTCATAGCCTTCTCCAGCTTTCTTATTGCCTGCTCTTCCTCATATGGCCTCCTTGTGCTCTCCCTAGACAATAGGCTGAAAACTGATTCAAAATCACAAAAGACTAAATCTTCACCTGTGCTGTGATTCTCCTTAACCACCACCAAGACAAAGCTATGATGTCAGAAACTCACTCCCATTTCCCAAATTTGAAGACCAAGTTTTAAAGCTGTCTTTTCAATTCCTTCTTTCCTTTCTAAGACTAATCAATATGAAAGAATTAACCCAAAGTGGTGTTAAACACAAATAAGGATTGAAGAATGTAGAGTTATTTCTAATAGTAGTTCTTTAAGGAACTAATTTTTTTCTGATTAATTTACATCTATCTCGAGCACATAAAAGAATTTCCAAATACTGTTACATGTCTTATTCTCAATTTCTAAAATGAACTTCTAAAACAAAATTTCTTTTGCTGTATACTAAAACTTTCCTTGAAAAATAGTCACACACACACACACACACACACAGTCCCACTCTGGGGACTCCCTCACTTTACTTTCTCTTCCTTGGCTTTTTCCTTCTCTTTTTTTTTTCCTTTATGTATATTTTCATTCCAAATATCAAAATGATAGTGAGACAGAAAACATGTAAACAAATAGCAAAAAAGATAATTCCTGCTAGAGATAACTGCTATAAACAAAAATAGTTGGTCATGTATAAAGAGTAACTAATGCTGCATCATGGATGTGAAAAAGACCCAAGGAAAGTGTTGCAGCAGAAATAAAGATGTAAAGATTGGAAACTAGCTTGGCAAGAACAGGTAGAAGGCCAGTGTGGCTAGAACATGGTGGGTTTGGTGGATGGGGGCCTGTTATGGTCTTGCAATATGAAGGGAGGGGAAGGAGTCCAAGAAGCAAGCAGAACCTCGATCATCCTAGGGGTCTGTAGTCCTTGGTAAGGACCTTGATTTTTCCTTAAGCACTGTAAGAAGCCATTTGATTTACATACCCCCAAAGCGACATTACCAGCTGTGTGGGGGATGGGTTATACCAAAGCAAGAGTGAACCCAGGAAGACAATTGAGGAGGCCACTAAATTAGTCCAGATAAGGGGTGGTGATGACTTAAATTATGTGATAGGTGAGGGTGGACTTGGAGTGAAATGGGTGGGCTCTGGGTGTACTTTGGTGGTAAAACTGGCAAAACTTGATGATAATTAGATATGAAAATGGGAGGAATCAGTGGGTCAGTTTTAGACCAGTGAGTGCCCCTAAGTGATCTAGAGAGGTCATTTTGCAGTTGGAGATAAGCTGTGAATTTTGCATTTGTTAGCCTATAGACAGTGTTAACACCCAGCACAGTTTGGAACCAGGTTTGAGGGGAAAGATGATGACTTGTGTAGTTGACACCCACGAACTGGTTTTCTGGACCACAGCAACTCTTCTGATGTGCAGAGCCAGTCTCAGTGACATGTCTGTGCCACGTACTCTGTTCCTTTGGTTATAACTGATTGACCCTGGCTTGGGTCACTGTTTATCTCTAGAGCAGAGTCCCTCCTGTAATTTTTTGAAGCCAGAACTAAGGAAAAGAGTTAATCCAGCCTCTGCCATGCATGTTCCCCTCACATTCTTGAGGAAGGTGGTATGCAACAGAACATGAAACCAACACACAGGAAGAAGTGGAAGAGGGGCAGTGGCAGGGGGAGGTGAGAGATTCTCATCTGTGGTTAAGAGGCCCAACCCCAACATTTCTCACAATTACACAGATGCCCAGATCTCTTTGCAAAATATTTTTCTTCTTTCCCTAGTTGTTAGGCTTGTGTTTTTTCTCACTTGTGAATAGAACTCCATATAATAACTTTGACTTTGTACAAGTTGAGTGTGTGTCCCCTATGGAACATTCCTATAGATCTATTTGCCCTGTAGTTGAAATTACAAATCTGGAGTTCAGGGAGCACTCGGATCTGCCTCAGAACTCAGATACTCCATAAAGTCAAGTCAGGAGCCTGGCTGACATCCCTGGTAGAAAGTTCTCTGTTATGGAATGAGAAGAGAGTGGTAGGGAGGATGGAATTGTGGGGTTTGGGGATGTGCTGCATTCTGAACTCTAACCAGCAAGCATCAAGCCAGAGATCAATAGTCACATGAGGGTGCATGTGCCAGTGTTATGAATAGCTAGTCAGATGTCACCAGGACCAACCTCTCCAGAAGATGAATTGAAGTGCAAGGGTCCCCTTCTTGGGTACCACACTGGCATTTCAGTGGGGAGAATTTTTTCTGTAGCGCACTCTCAGCCTCCTTTACTCAGGTATTCATGGATGAGAGTCTCCACCCTCACCCTATGGGTGGGAGAAGGAAGAGAAAAAGAGGTGTGTCCAGTGGTGCCTAGTAAATTAAAAAAATTAACTGAGAAAGAGAGAGAGAGACACAGAATGCAAGCAGGGGAGGGGTAGAGAGAGAGGAGACACCGAATCTGAAGCAGGCTCCAGGCTCCAGGCCCCAAGCTTTCAGCATGGAGCCTGATGTGGGGATCAAACTCACAAACTACGAGATCATGACCTGAGCTGAAGTCAGACATTTAACCGACTGAGCCACCCAGGTGTCCCATAATTTTTTTTTAATATTATTTTCTCTTGCAGACTCTAAGGTGCTTTGCATGTTAGTCTTTGTCAGTAGCAGAACAAAATACCCAGGATATAGTATGAACTGAAAAAATAAATATGTAGATATAATATCTCTAATTTCCTAGTTGCTCCTTTTGTCATGGAGACAGTGTTTTAAAGAAAATTTATCTTCTAGGCAAAAGCTTAACATGAGGAGGAAAGGGGTGAATTGGTGGGCACCAGTGGCTCACAGAAGGGAATAAGTGAAGCTTTGGAGCAGAGAGTTGGCTGGTCTTCTAATCCCAATATTTCTCTTCTTGATTTTTCTTTTCCTATCCTTGGGTCTTCCCGTCTTCATATTTTAACCTGATATGCAAAGGGGCAGATTGAAAGCTTTGTTTTCTTCAGTGATATTTTTCAACATGAAGCATCTTATACTGGGTCTAATATATGAATTCAGGATGTCTCCTTTGAGTTTTTCTCAAAAGCCCCATTCTTCCAGGTCATCTTGTAACTGTATGTCATATCCCTAACCCAAAAGAATATGCAAATCAAGAATATGTAAGTAGAATGCATTTTCCTAAAGCAACATATAGTTTTATAAAATTAAGGTACATAGAAAAAAGTGAGATGGTCAAGTTTGTTTTATATCCTATGCATGACTGGATTTTGATTTAGAACACAAAGAGAAGATTACTACATATACTACATTTTCTCATGTTTTAGAAAGAATTCACTAACGTGGATGAATTGAGACATAATTTGCTGCAAACTTGAAAATAACAATAATTTGTGGCTTACAGAATGATTGTTTCAAGTAATTCTCAGGAATTGAACTTAAATAACCATCAACATACGGGAGAACCCATACTGTTCTGACGATGCTTTGAGCTTAGTGGCCACAGTTGCAAACATGTGTCTGCCCTGCCGGGTTTCAGATTTCATTGTCCTCCTTTTAGATGAAGCTTATTTAGTAACTGACATCTCTCTCTTTAGATTATTGGCCCAACATTCTGGTCTCTAGACCCAATCATTGCTTATTTGGTTTTCATCATGGAGTTTAGGCTAGTGCATTCCATGCCATAGTTAGTGGGGGTCGCGGTAAGCATCAAAAGATTCTGAGTGAGGAGGGAGCCAGCTAACTCTCAGATGCTTATGTAAGCATCATTGGTCTGGAACCAAATTGACTGGAAACCTTATATGAAGACAAAATTTCTCCTTTCCAATCTTTTGAAAACAGCATTAGACATCACCTCAGAGGGTTTTGATTCTGCTAATTTTTACCTCAGAAGAAATCTGTGTTTTCAAAGCTTCAAGTGACCCCTGAACACCAGAATTTCAGGGAAGCCATGGTGGTCCTTACCAAAGCTTCCTCCTGACCACAAACATGGAGTGTGGACCTATCTAGTACAGTAAATGAAACAATGTCTGCTTTTGGACAAAAAGCATCTCAACCTCAAGAAGCCTCATTCTTTTTAATCAGTTTTTTGCACAACCAAATTTTAAAACAGCAAAGAATCTGCATGGCTATGTGAGGTAGTCTTAAGTAACATTGGGCCTGTTACTTAACAACAGTAAATAAGAGAATAGAAGAACATGGTGGAAAATAGGGGGACCTGAGGTTCCCTTGTCCCTCAAACACAGCAGTGTTGAGGATAGAGGACTTGGAATTGCAAGATTCTGGGCTACAGAGTGACAGAGACATCTCCAGGGGCCCACAGGGACAACATGGTGGGCCATAGGTGCATGATTGAAAACTGGGAGAGATAAAATGGGAGACTTAGGCATGTAAGGGAGGGATCCCCTTCTGCAGAGAGACAAAAAGAAGAGAGAGACTGTAGAAGTATAGGATTTTATTTAGACAAGAGAAAAAGCATGGACTGGGTATTGGAAAAAACAGAGAAAGATCCAATTTCTAACAGAGGGGCTTTCTCCAGACTGGGTCTGGTTGCCCCGTTAGTGTGCCTAAGGAGGAGGGGAGCCAGCCCCAGCCTTGGTAACTAGCTCAGAGTCATAGTCCACAGTAGTAGAAATCATTCCCCTCCCTTGAGTGCTGTGGGAAGAAGGAAAAGAGCCATTCCAAAGACAAAGGTCCCTGCTTGCGCCTGACAGCCAGAGGCCCTTTATTGGTGGGGCAGAGTGACTTTACCCCAGAACCAGAGAGCAAAGAGTGGGATCCTTTAATACACTGTGGTTTGAACCCCAGCCAAGTTCCTGGGAGGTATGAAAGACTGTGGAGTGGGACAAACAGCGTCATTCTTGCCATGCAGCACTATGAGGAGCCACAGGCCCTTTGTCGGTGGGGCAGAGTGTCACTTCCCCAGAACCAAGGCATGCAGAGTGGGATTCTTTAAGACATCAGAGTTTGAATCCCAGGCGACTACCTGGGAGGCACAGGAGACTGGATATACACACACACACATACATATATATATATATATATATACACACACATATATATATATATATCCTTCATTTTTTTCCTCTTATTTCTTCCCTTCTCTAGTCTGGTTATTCTGGTGGTTGGTTTGTTTAAACAGCCATATTTAATCTATTCTCTTTACACCTGTTCTGTATCTCCTTTTTTATTTTCCTCTCTCTGAATTAAGCTTTATAGTTTCTCTGCCTGATCTACCTTTTTACTTTATTTTATTTTATTTTATTTTATTATTATTTTTTATTTTTCCCTGTTCCTATTATTTCTCTTTTTGTATGGGATAAGGCTTCTTCCACAACCACCAGACACTTAGAACAGAGTTAATACCTATTGTTCTCAAGCTGTTCCAAAAAAATGGAAATGGAAGGAAAAATTCCAGACTCATTCTATGAATCCAGCATTACCTTGATTCCCAAATCAGACAGATACCCCACAAAAAAGGAGAATTACAGACCAATATCCCTGAGGAACATGGACGCAAAAATTCTCAAGATACTAGCAAATCAAATTCAACATATAAAAAAAAACATTCACCATGATCAAGTGAGATTCATTCCTGGGTTTCAGGGCTGGTTCAATATTTGCAAATCAATCAATGTGATACATCACATTAATAGAAGAAAGGATAAGAACCATATGATCTTGTCAATAGATGCAGAAAAAGCATTTGACAAAATACAGCATCCTTTCTTAATAAAAACCCTCAAGAAAGTCAGGATAGAAGGAACATACTTAAACATCATGAAAGCCATATATTAAAAGCCCACAACTAATATCATCCTCAGTGGGGAAAAACTGAGAGCTTTCCCCCTGAGATCAGGAACAAGACAGGAATGTCCACTCTCACCACTGTTTAACATAGTGTTAGAAGTCCTAGCTTCAGCAATCAGACAACAAAATGAAATAAAAGGTATCCAAATTGGCAAAGAAGTCAAACCTTCACTTTTCACAGACTACATGATACTCTACATGGAAAACCCAAAATACTCCACCAAAAATCTGTAAGAACTGATCCGTGAATTCAACAAAGTCACAGGATACAAAATCAGTGTATAGCAATTGGCTACATTTCTATTACTAATGATGAAATCAATACCATTTACAATTGCACCAAGAACCATAAAATTCCTAGGAATAAACCTAACCAAAATATAAAATATCTGTGTGCTGAAAACTATAGAAAACTTATGAAGGGAATCGAAGAAGACAGAAAGAAAGTGAAAACCACTCCATGCTCATGGTTGGAGGAACAAATAATGTTAAATGTCAATACTACCCAAACAATCTACATTTTCAATGCAATCCCAGTCAAAATTGTACCAATATTCTTCTCAAAGCTAGAACAAACAATCCTAAAATTTGTATGGCACCCGAATAGCCAAAGTAATGTTGAAAAGAAAACCAAAGTAGCAGCCATCACAATTCCAGACTTAACCTCTACTACAAAGCTGTAATCATCAAGACCGTATGGTATTGGCACAAAAACAGACCCATAGGCCAATGGAATAGAATAGAGAACCCAGAATTAGGCCCATAATTGTATAGCCAACGAATTTTTGACAAAGCAGGAAAGAGTATCCAATGGAAAAAAAGACAGTCTCTTTAGCAAATGGTATTGGAAGAACGGGACAGCAACATGCAGAAGAATGAAACTAAACCACTTTCTTACAGCATACATAAAAATAAACTCAAAATGGATGAAAAACCTAAACGTGAGAAAGGAAATCATCAAAACCATAGAGGAGAAGAAAAGCAACAACCTCCTTGACCTCAGCAGCAGCAATTTCTTGCCGGACACATCTCCAAAGACAAGGGAAGTAAAAGCAAAAATGAACTATTGGGACCTCATCAAGATAGAAAGCTTCTGCACTGCAAAGGAAACATTCAACAAAACTGAAAGGCAACTGACAGAATGGGAAAAGATATTTGCAAATGACATACGGGATAAAGGGTTAGTATTCAAAATCTATAAAAGAACTTACCAAACTCAACACCCAAATAACAAAACAGCCAGTGAAGAAATGGGCAGAAAACATGGATAGACACTTTTCCAAAGAAGACATCCAGATGTCCAACAGACACATGAAAAGATACTCAACATCACTCATCATCAGGGAAATATGAATCAAAACCACACTGAGGTATTATCTCACACCAGTCAGAGTGGCTAAAATTAACAACTCAGGAAACAACAGATACTGGTGAGGATGTGGAGAAACAGGAACCCTCTCGCACTGTTGGTGGGAATGCAAACTGGTGCGGCCGCTCTGGAAAACAGTGCATAGATTCCTCAAAAATTTGAAAATAGAACTACCCTATCGCTATGACCTATCGATAGCACTACTAGGAATTAATCCAAAGGATACAGGAGTGCTGATTCACAGTGGCACATGTACCCCAATGTTTATAGCAGCGCTTTCAGCAAGAGCCAAATTGTGGAAAGAGCCTCAATCTCCATCAATTGATGAATGGATAAAGAAGATGTGGTTTATATACACAATGGAATACTACTTGGCAGTGAGAAAAGATGAAATTTTTGCCATTTGCAGCAACATGGATGGAACTGGAGGGTATTATGCTAAGTGAAATAAGTCAGTCAGAGAAAGATCTCATATGTTTTCACTCATATGTGGAACTTGAGAAACTTAACAAAAGGCCATGGGGGGAGGGAAGGGGAAAAAATAGTTACAGAGAGGGAGGCAGGCAAGCAAACCATAAGATTCTTAAATGTAGAGAACAAACTGAGGGTTGATGGGGGGAATGGGGGAGAGGGAAAAATGGGTGATGGACATTGAGGAGGGCACTTGTTGGGATGAGCACTGGGTGTTGTATGTAAGTGGTGAATCATGGGAATCTACCCCCAAAACCAAGAGCACACTGTATACACTGTGTGTTAGCTAACTTGACAATAAATTATATTTAAACAAAATAACAGTAAATAAGCAATTCTTAAGCACTTAATGTGGGTCCCATTTGATATTCAACACAGTGTCTGCTCTCCAGGTAAGACATAGGTCCCCCCAACCCTCAGAGTGATTACCTAGGACCTTGACCCCCTTTCCTGTATTTCACCTTTCACATCCCAACCCTAACACAATGCCATATATTTACCTTTCGTTTGAGAAGTTTGTTATTGGCGTTTTGTTTTTAAGAATTATTCTGGGATTTCTCCCTTGATAAAATTTGACAGACTCGGGCCAGAATCAGATAAGGCTTGAAAGAATCTATGGATTGCTTTGTTAAAAGGGAGGCTCACAGATACAGATCTGGCTGAAATGGAGAGAGAAAAATGGCCTGAGATGGATGGAGGCCATGAAAACACAGATATGGGCTTTTCTTTCTTCACACTGTTCCTGGTAAAATGAAAGGTGCAGACACAGAAAAGGACCTCCCCATGGTTCAAAAAGAGGAACTTTACTGTCCAGTAAGTACTGACCTCCTGCAGGAGGTCAACTATTTGTCTAGATTGGTCCCATAAATGATCTAAACACATTGAACTCAGAGAGTGGAGACTGTCATTATTACCTTGTGTCCAATCCGATGTCACTGTACCTTGGAATGGCACGGATATAATGCTACTGAGAAAAACTTGCAATAAAAATAACATACTTTCTGGGTTTCCTGGGTATCTCAGTCAGTTAAGCTCTGACTTCAGCTCAGGTCATGATCTCATGGCTTGTAAGTTTGAGAGCTGCATCAGGCTCTGTGCTGGCAGCCCAGAACCTGGAGCCTGCTTTGGATTCTGTGTCTCCCTCTCTCTGCCCTTCTGCCCCACTCATGCTCTTTCTCAAGAATAAATAAACATTAAAAAAATTTAAATAACACATTTTCTAAATGAAGAGTGGGGTGGAGGAGTAGGATAAAACACCATACAGCTCTTTTAGCTGTTTTTTTTTTTTGTTTGTTTGTTTGCTTGCTTGCTTGTTTGGTTTCCTTTCAAAAGTATGGCAGAAAGATTAACTGGTATAGTAAGATGGCAGATGAATGAGTTTAACATGCATTCTCTATGTCTAAAGTAAGACGAAGATAAACTAGCCCAATTGTTACAAAGACTTATCTGGAACAGTGATTGACAAAAACATTGTCACACAAAAACACAGTGTCATGGAAATTTATAGGACCAATAATGAGAGCATACAGTTATCATTTTTGGGTATCTTATTATGAAACTGGAAGACAAAAGAGAAAAGCATGTATGGACCCTGGTAATCATTGTGCCTGATACAATTCCTTCTGGGGGCATTTTACTCTAAACCTTTTTTCCCTCTTGAGCTCTAAACATTACATATTCTTGAAAAAAAATTAACAGTTCAGTTCAGGGGCAGATCTAGAAACCATACATACTAAAATAAAAGGATTTTCTACCAATGTAAGTAGCATAGAATTCTTGGAATTATTGTCAAGTGCTTGTTTCTGAAAGATAAATAAGATCAGAATTAAGAGCTGGAGGTGAGCAAAGGGCACAGCACCATTTATAGTTTCATATAATAGCAGAGGCTGGAAGGCCTAGTATTTCTGCTCAGAAATGAAGACTGTACAGTTAAAGATGGTGTCTTTGATCATTTCTGTAAAGCAAGTCCATTGTCAGTGGACAGCTTCCCAGAAAACAGTGTAAGCCAGGCCAGAAAACATAACACAAAAGGACTTTCAGTCATGCTAACAAATGTTTCTGACTCAGTTGGGCAACTAGGAATGGATAGGTCAGATATAGGCAGTTCCCTGGTCTAGGGTCTCATGTTTCTCTGTGGCCAGCTTAGGGTTAGAGATTCACTAAAGGGTACATTAAATGCTTCTCTCAAGATTTCTTCTTTAAAAATATAAACTATGATAAACTGAGAAAATGTCACAGTTGAAAAAAAATCATGACTATCCCACTATGGATTGTTCAGATCTACTGAATTGCTTAACTTCCACCCAATCTCCTTGATGCTTTCACCACGTTTACAAATACTTGTTGAGTACAAGTAGAGATAGTCATTAGTATCTTCTCTACATTTCAGATTTGTCCCAGAAAGCGCCAAAGGAACTACCTTTTACTCATCTGCATGGAACCTGTCACCTGTCTAGGTGTCCCCTAATGACCAAGAGGTCTCCCTACTGATTTATGGCCACAGAAAGAGCCAACAGCCCACAAGGCCCAGCCTGCAAAAGGCTGTGGCAGAATTGGAGATTCTGTGTATGTCTATGTACATAGGGGATGATGAGTGCATCTCTTTTAACTGTACCCCAAAGCTAATTATAAATGAAGAATTATCATGCCAAGGGAAATCCACTATTGATAACTGTTATGGGTTGAATTTTGTCCCCTCAAAAAGATATGTTGGAGTCTGGTACCTCAGAATGTGACCTTATTTGGAGGAAATAGGTTTCTATATATGTAATCAAGTTATTCAATCCAATTCCATATATATTCACAGTCCACTCATATTCATACTCAATATGTCTGATATCCTTATAAAAGGGAGAAATTTTGACACAGAAATATGTATACAGGGAAGAAAATGTGAAAAGACACAAAGAGAAGATGGTCAGCTACAAGCCCAGTCGACGTGCTTGGAACAGATTCCCTCACAGCCTCAGAAGGAGCCAGCTCTGACAACCTGGATTTTATACTTCTGGCCTCCAGAACTGTGAGACAGTACATTTCTGTTATTAAGCCACCCAGTTTGTGCACTTTGTTATGGCAGCTAAGCAGATTCACATACTATTTAATTCATCAGTATTGAAAATGTCTTGCCAGTTAAGCCAATGTTCTACTACTTGTATATTGACATCAGCTTATTTTTCTTTTAAGTCAGTGCTCAAATATTTATTTTTGAGAGAGAGAGAGAGAGAGAGAGAGAGAGCATGAGCAAGGGAGGTGCAGAAGATCCAAAGTGGGCTCTGTGCTGACAGCAGGGAGCCCCATGTGGGGCTCGAACTCATGAACTGTGACAATATGAGCTGAGCCACCCAGCTGTGATATCTGTTTCTGAATTTTTCCTTTTTGTTCTTTGGTATGTATGCATACAGAAAGCTTCAAAGAGAACCAGACAATGCAAACTCATTGACTTAATTCTGGGGAAGGCGGTTGGTGAAAAACTGAAAGAAAAAAAATGACTTTCTGGTATAAAATGGGATAGACAGAAAGCAGGTAGTTGGGTCTTGACCATTGTTGGGGGAGAAGGAAGGTGGTAGGAGTCTCTTTTCTCTGGCAAGACACGTGTTGTGGTCTGGCTTGGAGTCTGAGCCAAAGCAGTTTAACTCTAAGAAACAGTGAAGTTTCCGGAGGGCCTTGGTGGTTCAGTTTGTTAAGGCTCTGACTTTGGCTCAGGTCATGATCTCACAGTTCATGAGTTTGAGCCCTAAATTGGGCTATCTGCTGTCAGCACAGACCCCACTTCAGATCCCCTGTTCCCCTCTCTCTGCTTCCCCTCCACTCATGTGCCCTCTTTCTCTTCCTCTCTGTCTTTCTCTCTCAGAAATAAATAATAAATATTTAAAAAAAGAAAGAAATAGTGAAGTTTCTGCTGCATGTTGAAAAGAAAGAGAAGGAAAAGGCCACCTGAGGTGAGAGCCAGGTGGGCCCTTTTGCAATGCCTGATAGAGAAACACAAGGCTGCAGGTGAGTGATAAGCAGGTGGAACTGAGGATGGGGTGCTGAGCACAGAACATAGGTACATTGGACCTATAGTATCCATGGCATGCCAAAGGATGTCAGAGCTCCTGGGGCAAGCACTAAGACACCTGGAAGTCAAAGGCACATGGGAGATGGCAATCTGCGAAGTGAGAAGTGTGTTCTCTTCCTTCCAAGCTATAGAAAGACATGGGTTTCCAGTGTTCCTGGAACTTACTGGCTATGGAGCACAGGGATCTTCTATTTATCTGAAGTCTGTTTTCTTATTTAAAAAATTAGAATAAAAGGTGATGGGCATTGGGGAAGGCACTTGGGATGAGCACTGGGTGTTGTATGTAAGCCAATTTGACAATAAATTATATTTAAAAAAAATTTTTAATTAAAAATAAATAATAAAAAATAAGACAAATCTTAATAAAAATAAAAAAATTAGAATAACAATAGTGTGTTTCTTATAGTATGTTGTGAAGATTGAAAGCATTAATGAGCATCTGGCATGTAGTAAATGCTTAGCAAATGCAGACTAAAACTATTACACCAGTATTATATGTTCTACAAGTTTTCTATTTTATATTGCACTTATAGAGCAGTATTTAATAAATGGTTAAGATAATAAATTAACATGCACAGAAAACACCTGATATGGGTTACAAATAAGGTCTTTTACTTCTGTACAGGCATTAATTGACCCCAGACCACTTCAAGTTTACTCTGGGTCTGTGCAGCACCCATGGAGGTAAGTAGTAAATGTGGCTCTCCAGGGATGCTGAAGGTCAGGATTTATTCAGCCTCTCAGCAGGTATTTACTGAGCCCCCATCCTGTGCAAGGCAGTGCTGTAAGCCTCAGTGCAATGTTGTAGCAGGGGGGAGGAAGACAAGATAGGCATGGTGAAATGACCCAGCACATCATTTCAGACAGGACTGAAGGGTATCCAGAGGGAGTGTTCAGAAAATAATGCAGTATTTCCAACTGTGCAAAATAGCAAGGTACAAGACATGAGAACCCTGAAAACAAGGCATCTCTAGAGAGTCCAAATAAAGTGGGTTTAGGGGTATGTGTACTTAGAATGGGCAACTAGGGAGTGGGCTTGCAGTTACATTTTCATATCAAGAATGTTCTTATAGCTTTGTTACTATACCTATACTACTTCTGAACCTACATTCCTCTAGGGTGATTTGAGAGGTGAGTTGATGGAGAATATATGGAGGATGTGTGCAGAAGGGAGTGGCAACCATGATCTTCCCTGGCCCTGCAACAGTCCATTGTCCTTCAGCACTGCTCTGTGGAAAAGAAAGATTAATATGCTAGAGGATCCTAAAGAAAAAAAAAAGAGTGGAAAGGAGAGGAGGTGGAGGGAAGAGGAGGGGAGGAGAGGAGGGGGAGAATAGGGGGGCAGAGAGAAGGAAAGAAAAAAGAGAAAAGAGAAATAAAGGGAAAAGAGAAGAGAAAAAACAATATTTAGCAGTCTATATACATCTCTACTGTGGACTTGGTTCTCATGTTCTCACTTTCTTTTTAATAATAACTTTATTAAGATATAATTCAGATAGAACACAATTCACCCATTTAAAGTATACAGTTGAATGGTTTTTAGCATACTCACAGAATTGTGCAACCATCACCACCATCAGTTTGATAACATTTTTCATCACCCCAGAAAGAACTCCTGTGTTCCTACTTCCCCCCAGTACTCCAGGCCCCAAGTCCTAGGCAACCACTAATCTACTTTCTGTCTCTATGGATTTGCATGTTCTGCACATTTCATACAACAACTCGGCTTCTTTTCCTTAGCATAACGTTTTCAAGGTTCATCCATGTCATAGCATGTTTTAGTGTTTCATTTCTTTACGTGACTGAATAATATTCCATTGTATGGATGGACCACATTTTGTCTATCTACTCATCAGTGGTTGGATTGGTTGCCTCACATTTCATTCCCCACCTTAAAGATACCATGTGATCCACTTCTGTTCCCTCAGTGCTCTATCCTGTTCCTGGACTCATACTGCTAGGAAGCTGGCAAGAAGGGAGTGTGGAAAGGGAGTAGAGGGAGAAAGGGGACAGAGGTCACAGAACAACCAGTGAGACGCAGTCCTTACATTCTTTTCCTTCCTGGCCTCATGCCCTTCTCCCTTGGTCAATCTTAACCCTAAAAAACAAACAAACAAACAAACAAACAACAACAAAAACCCTGTCACCTCTTGCTACCAGCTTCCAGAGTTTCTGGAGAGAATTGTGTAACCAGCTTCCACCCAGATTCCTGCCTCCAGCTCATTCCCCAAAGCAGACTTCTCAAGACTTTTCTGTAGTTCCTGAGCTCTATCTGTGTCTTCCTCCTTTGTTAGTTTTCCATCACTCCTCTGATGATCCCCCATCCCAGCCCCGAACCAGACTTTATCCATCTTGACACCCCAGGGCATCTAACACCTGACCTTACCTCTAGGAAGTATGAAGCTGGAACACATTACTGACTTTCCCCTTCAGATTTGAGAGATGAAGAGATTTATGTCCCCATCGCTTGGAGTGCTGCTGTTGTCATCCCCACTTGTCCCCTCTCCAGGCACTGCCCTCAGCTGGAGGGGTCCACCTTGAACAATGTCATGGGAACAGCTTGAATCCAACAACATGATATCAACATGATATCAACATGACAGGAAGGCCCCCGCCCTTTCACCCCAATTTGGAATAACTGTGAAGGGCTGTCCCAGCTCCACACATCCTCTTATTGGGGTCAGCTGAGGCCTTTGTTGAGACTACACCAAAGCCCAACTTCTCCCTCTGCCCATCTGGCTGCCCACCTTTTTCTGCACGTGTCAGTTCTGATACCTTTCCTTAGGAAATATCCTGCATGGTAATCTCTATAACAAAGTCAGCTTCCTAGGAAACCTGACCAGCAATAGGCACCCAAAATATAAATTTATTGAAACTGTTGACTGAAAAAAATTACGATTCAGAAAGAAAATTTTCCTCATAAATTACAAATTATAAATTTTACTGTTCCATTGGTGTGGGGATCAATTTAGGCTTTTTGTTAAACATTCAAGTTTATTTAAATTTGTTAATATGAAATGTTTAATTCAAATCTCTCCTTATAAAATAAATAATGGTGTAAAACCTGAAAAAGAAAAGAAAAAAACTTACTTGATGAGAAAATGTACGACTTTACCCTACTAATTGTTTTTGTGAAATATATTCTTCACACAAGAGTAAAAATAATATCCATGTGATATTTAAATAATAATAAAACAAATACCTATGTATCTTCCAAAGACTTAAGAAATAGAATATCCCCAATAATGTAGACTTAAGCTTCATTATAGCTCCTCTGTATATATCACCTTCCAAACTAATTAACTAATTAACTAATTAACTAATTAACTGTATATATCACCTTCCAAACTAATTAACTTCCAAACTAACTATCTTGATTGAATATTTTGTTGATTATTTCCTTGCTTTCCTTTAAGATATTTAGGTAGATGAAAGATAGATGATAGGCAGATAGACAGAAGATAGATAGATGATAGATGGATAGATAGATAATATACATTCACATAGTATATTTTTCTTTTTTTTCTGTACTTTATTTAACTGGAATTTTATATTGTATATGTATATTTATCTGACTCACCTTTTGACTAAATTATTGTTAAAATACATCTATGTTGATATGTGCCACTGTGGTTCATGTGCATTCATTACTGTGTATTTCATTGTATGATTAATCACAATTTATGCACTCTACTATTGATAGCCATTTGGGTGGATTCCAGTTTCATGCTGACTGTGCTGCTTTTATAAATTGTGTAGATTCTCCATTGTTATAGTGTTACTATGGGTCTTGTCGCTTATGTGTCTTGGTACTGTTTATGCAAAATGAATAAACCTTTTTATAAAATTTCAAAGAGAAAGGAAAGAGCTTTATTCAAGACCAAGTTAGGGTATCTTCCTGGGATACACAGACTTCACAAAGAAGCGCTTCAAAGAAGGAGCATTTGATGCAGGGTTATATATGTTTTTTACATAAAGAGTTACAAATAATCAAGATGGAGGGCATTCCAGAAAATTACAGACTATCTTAGATTTTTAGTATGTGCAAGGCTTTAACCTTATGGGAACTCAGAAAGTTTTTTTTTTCCTTATCTTTATGTTTGGAAAGCTCCTTTTGGTTTTTATTTACTTATTTTTATTTATTTATTTATTTATTTATTTATTTATTTATTTTTACCAAAGCCATACAATGTGTGCTCAGGGCAGAAATAGAGCCCATGCTTTAAGGTTTGTGGAGTCATTTTGAACTTGGTAAATGTTAAAAGTATAGCTTCCCTAGGAGTCTAGGAGCAGGGGCCACAGATGTTAAAAGTTGAAAATTTCCTTTATCAGTACACATGGTCCACAGTTTTTCAAGGTTACATATCTGGGAATAGAGTTGTCAGTTCATAGAGTATAAACATATTCAAGTTTGCTAAGTCAGTCCAGACCTTTTCCAAATGTTTTTATCAGGTTACACCTTCACACATAATGGGTCAGAGTTGGCACCCCTGCACACCTTCACTAATTTCAGCTCCACCTGACTAATTTTGCGAAGTTGGTGCAAGTGGAATGAAATGTCACCATGGCCTTAATTTGCCCTTCCCTGCTACCAGCCAAGTGAAACATCTTTTCACAAGACCATGGACTATTCATGTTTCCCCCTCTTTACATGATTATTCAAAGCTTTTGACTATTTTTTTCCGATTAGGTGGTCTTTTTATTGTCAATTCAAAGGAGTTCTTTATATATTTTGCAGACAAACTCTTTATTAGTTTATACGATAAAAATAATTTTCTCCCAGTTTTTGTTTTTTTTCTTTTAAAATTATCTTTTGATAAACATAATAAAATGAATTGAGTTAAAATTAAATTATTAAATGTTAACATGGTCTAATTTATCAGCTGTTTTATTTGTATATATTTGTCTTTTATAATAAGATTGTCTCTGTTCTAAGCAAGTAAAGATATTTTCCTATATAATCCTCTAAAAACTTTTATAAATTTTCCTTTCATATTTATTTATTTTACCTAGAATTTATTTTTTTGAGTGGTATGTTATAAAAAATCATTTTCACTCTTTTCCATTTGATAACTAGCAACATTGATTTTTTAAAAATTTCTGGGTTCATATCAAAGAATCAAAACACTGTCAAATGACATAAAGTGGAAATTCATACTTTACCCTGCTTCAACAATTCATTTTCCCACCTGCACACCCAGACATAACCACTTTTAGTAAATCTTTTATAAACATCCTGGTTACTTTTTGTAAATACAAGAAAACGTGAAACTATATTCCCATTTTTTCTTCCTTGTTCCATTTATGAAACTTGCTGTTTTACAATTAGAAGCATACCTTGGAGATTGTTCAATATTCCCACTGAGAGCATCCTTCTTCTTTTTATAGAATTGTACAATATTCCTCTGCATGGTAAAGCCATGATTTCAAGAGTTCCATTTTCAGGCCTGATGGAGGAACAGAGACTTAAGCAACTGGAATTTGTGAAGCTGAATGCCAGAAAGTAAACAGCTGGAATGAAGGAATGCACTCCAGATACTTGTGGAGGGTTCTTCTTGAGTCTGCCTTCATAGTGATCTGCACATACTTATGAGAAAACCAGCCAAGCTGGGCAACACCAATGGAAAAAAGTAGGGGAGTAATCCTCAGAGTAAATGCAGGGCTCCTACAAGCCAGAGTGGAAAGAACTGCTCATATGCAGACACAAGGTGAAACTCTCAGAATATTGACTCCAAAATGGGCTCACTTCAGCCCTATATACTGAGGATAGTCTGGATCTACCTTAACTGAACTTAAATGAAAATATCAGTGTACTCAAACTGATTCCAAGCAATGTAACTGTGTTCCAGATCTAAGATTAACACATATTTTAAATATAACAAATTCATTATCCAATAATGCAAAATTCTCAATCTCTAGCCTCTAAAAAGTAATTGCTGGGGGAAGGGTGTTCAAGATGGTGGCATACAAAGATCCTGAACTGGAGTGCCTGGGTGGTTCAGTCGGTTAAGCGTCGGACTCTTGGTTTTGGTTTAGGTCATGATCTCATGGTTCATGAGTTCGAGTTCCAATTCAGGCTCTGTGCTGACAGCTCAGAGCTTGGAGCCTGCTTCAGATTCTGTGTCTCCCTCTTTCTCTGCCCTTCACCCAGCTTGTGCTCTTTCTCTCTCAAAAATAAACATAGAAAGAAAAATAAAGAAAGGAAAGAAAGAAAGAAGAAAGAAAGAAAGAAAGAAAGAAAGATCCTGAACTCACCTTCTCCTAAGGACACAGTAAATTTATAGCTCTATATGGCATAATTTTCCTCAAAAAAGGACTTGCAAAATAGATGAACAATGACTCCACAACAAAAGAGAAAAGATACACACTGAAAAGAATAGAAGCCTGTGACTCCGCACAGATATGGTGACCCCACAATTGAGGGGATCCTAAAAATATGGAACTCCTCAGGGAGTGAAAGAATTGTGCCCCATACAAGGCTCCCCCAACCCTAGGAGTTGGCATTGGAAAGATCAATACACAAAACATCTGGTTTTGAAGATCAATGGGGCTTAATACCAGGAGAATCATTGAACTATAGGGAATGGAGATCCCACTCTTAAAGGGATCACAGGCAAACCCACTTGCCCTGAGATCCAGTGCAAATACAGAAGATTAAAAGTTCTTAGACCATAAGTGAGGAACACCCACTTACTAACTGTAACATGGCTGCCAGAGAGGCAGGAACCTTCAGGGACTTCATCTGGGGACAGAGCACTGGTAGATGCCATTTTTTGCAATCTTATCCTAACTTGCTGATGACAGAACTGACAGGCACCATTTTTGGTACCTTGTCTCTAGCCTGCTTGCACCAGAGAGCATGATCTGCCCACCTCATGCCATAGTAGGCTGGGAAAGTGCCCTGCACCCTACCCAAACCACACAACAGATGGACCACTACTGAGCCAGTGAGTGTCCTAGCCTCACCCTCCTCTCACAGCAACAGAGCCCCAATCAACCTGGGTGGCAGATCAGGAAATGTCCTGTGTGCCCTTGAGAAGAATGTGTATTCTGTTGTTGCTGGAGAGTATGTTCTGTACATGCCCTGTTAGATCTAGTTATCATGTTGTTCAAGTCCTCTATTTCCTAACTTACCTTCTGTCCAGTTGTTCTGTCCATTTTTGTGAACAGGGTAATGAAGTCTCCAACTACCACTGTAGAACTGTCTATTTCTCCCTTCATTTCTATCAGTTTTTGCTTTATATTTTAATGGTCTGTAATTAGATGCATAAATGTTTATAAATATTACATCTTGCTGTACTGAAATTTTATTACAACATAACATCCTTCTGTGTCTCTTTTAATCTTTTATTTTTCTACTTAAGTCTATTTTGTCTGATATTAGTATAGCCAACTATACTATTGTGGTTGCTATTTGCATGGAATATCTTTTTCCATCCTTTCAATCTATTTGTGTCTCTGGGTCACTTGTAAACAGTATACAGTTGGAGCAACATATATCTCTTCATTGTGCCAACATCTGTCTTTGATTAGAGGGTTTAACCCATTTACAGTAATAACTGATAAGGAGAGATTTACTTCTGTCACTTTGTTATTTGCTTTTCATATGATTTAGACACTTTTGTCCTTGCATTACTGTCTTCTTTTGAGTTAATTTTTTGTAGTGAAAAGTTTAAACTACTTTCTCATTTTCTTTTGTGTATACTCCATAGGTATTTCCTTTGTGGGTACCATCAGCATTACATTAGCATATTAAACACCCTAAACTTAGAACACACTCATTTAAATATATTCCAGTTTAACTTTAATAACAAAAACTCTACCTCTTTACATCTCTGTTCTCATACTGGGGGTTGTTGATGTGGCCAGAATTAGATCTTTATATACTGTCTGTCCCAAAATATAAAGTAATAACTCTTTTAAATACATCAGTCTATTAAATTTTGTAGAAAAGAACATGCAGAGTTAAAAAACAAAGTTGTGGTAATAATGGATTTTTCACTAATTTTTTAATTATTTTTTAATATGAAACTTACTATCAAAATTGTTTCCATACAACACCCAGTGCTCATCCCAACAGGTGCCCTCCTCAATATATATCACCCACCCACCCCTCCCTCCCACCCCCCATCAACTCTCAGTTTGTTCTCAGTTTTTAAGACTCTCTTAACCTCCTTTTTGTTTTTTCCCCTCCCCTCCCCCATGGTCTTCTGTTAAGTTTCTCAGGATCCACATAAGAGTGAAAACATATGGTATCTGTCTTTATCTGTATGGCTTATTGCACTTAGCATCACACTCTCCAGTTCCATCCATGTTGCTACAAAAGGCCAGATTTCATTCTTTCTCATTGACACGTAGTATTCCATTGTGTATATAAACCACAATTTCTTTATCCATTCATCAGTTGATGGACATTTAGGTTCTTTCCATATTTTGGCTATTGTTGAGAGTGCTGCTATAAACAGTGGGGTACAAGTGCCCCTATGCATCAGTACTCCTGTATCCCTTGGGTAAATTCCTAGCAGTGTTATTTCTGGGTCATCGGGTACGTCTAGTTTTAATTTCCTGAGGAACCTCCACACTGTTTTCCAGAGTGGCTGCACCAGTTTGCTTTCCCACCAACAGTGCAAGAGGGTTCCCGTTTCTCCACATCCTTGCCAGCATCTATAGTCTCCTGATTTGTTTTGTTCCTTTTAGCCACTCTGACTGGCGTGAGGTGATATCTGAGTGTGCTTTTGATTTGTATTTCCCTGATGAGGAGTAATGTTGAGCATCTTTTCATGTGCCTGTTGGCCATCTGGATGTCTTCTTTAGAGAAGTGTCTATTCATGCTTTCTTCCCATTTCTTCACTGGATTATTTGTTTTTCAGGTGTGGAGTTTGGTGAGCTCTTTATAGATTTTGGATACTAGCCCTTTGTCCGGTATGTCATTTGCAAGTATCTTTTCCCATTCCGTAGGTTGACTTTTAGTTTTGTTGATTGTTTCCATTGCAGTGCAGAAGCTTTTTATCTTCAGGTGGTCCCAATAGTTCATTTTTGCTTTTAATTCCCTTGACGTTGGGGATGTGTCAAGTAAGAAATTGCTGCCGCTGACGTCAGAGAGGTTTTTCCCTGCTTTCTCCTCTAAGGTTTTGATGGCTTCCTGTCTCACATTCAGGTCTTTATCCATTTTGAGTTTGTTTTTGCGAATGGTGTAAGAAAGTGGTCTAGTTCCATTCTTATGCAGGTTGCTGTCCAGTTCTCCCAGCACCATTTGTTAAAGAAACTGTCTTTTTCCCATTGGATATTCTTTCCTACTTTGTCAAAGATTAGTTGGCTATACTTTAGTGGGTCTAATTTTGGGGTTTCTGTTCTATTCCATTGGTCTAAGTGTCTGTTTTTGTGCCAATACCATGCTGTCTTGATGATTACAGCTTTGTAGTAGAGGCTAAAGTCTGGGATTGTGATGCCTCCTGCTTTGGTCTTCTTCTTCAAAATTACTTTGGCTACTCGGGGCCTTGGTGTTTCCATACAAATTTTAGGATTGCTTGTTCTAAGCTGGTGAAAAGAGGAATGCTGGTGCAATTTTGATTAGGATTGCATTGAGAGCTTTGGGTAGTATTGACATTTTAACAATATTTATTCTTCCAATCCATGAGCACGGAATGTTTTTCCATTTCTTTGTATCTTCTTCAATTTCCTTCATAAGCCTTCTATAGTTTTCAGCATAACAGATCTTTTACATCTTTGGTTAGGTTTATTCCTAGGTATTTTATGGTTCTTGGTGCAATTGTGAGTGGGATCAGTTTCTTTATTTGTCTTTCTGTTGCTTCATTATTAGTGTATAAGAATGCAACTGCTTTCTGTACATTGATTTTGTATCCTGCAACTTTGCTGAATTCATGTGTCAGTTCTAGCAGACTTTTGGTGGAGTCTATCTGGTTTCCCATGTATAATATCATGTCATCTGCAAAAAGTGAAAGGTTGACTTCATCTTTGCCAATTTGGATGCCTTTGATTTCCTTTTGTTGTCTGATTGCTGATGCTAGCACTTCCAACACTATGTTAAACAATAGCAATGAGAGTGGACATCCCTGTCGTGTTCCTGATCTCAGGGGAAAGCTCTCAGTTTTTCCCCATTGAGGATGATGTTAGCTGTGGGCTTTTCATAAATGGCTTTTATGATCTTTAAGTATGTTCCTTCTATCCCGACTTTCTCGGGGGGTTTTATTAAGAAACGATGCTGAATTTTGTCAAATGCTTTTGCTGCATCGATTGACAGGATCATATGGTTCTTATCTTTTCTTTTATTAATGTGATGTATCACGTTGATTGATTTGTGAATGTTGAAACAGCCCTGCATCCCAGGAATGAATCCCACTTGATCATGGTGAATAATTCTTTGTATATGCTTTTGAATTTGATTGGCTAGTATCTTCTTGAGAATTTTTGCATCCATATTCATCAGGGATATTGGCCTGTAGTTCTCTTTTTTTACTGGGTCTCTGTCTGGTTTAGGAATCAAAGTAATGCTGGCTTCATAGAATGAGTCTGGAAGTTTTCCTTCTCTTTCTATTTTTGGGAACAGCTTGAGAAGGATGGGTAATATTTCTGCTTTAAATGTCTGGTAGAATTCCCAAGGGAAGCCATGTGGTTCTGGACTCTTATTTGTTGGGAGATTTTTGATAACCAATTCAATTTCTTCACTGGTTATGGGTCTGTTCAAGTTTTCTATTTCTTCCTGTTTGAGTTTTGGAAGTGTGGTGGTATTTAGGAATTTGTCCATTTCTTCCAGGTTGTCCTGTTTTTTGGCATATAATTTTTCATAGTATTCCCTGATAATTGTTTGTACCTCTGAGGGATTGGTTGTAATAATTCCATTTTCACTCATGATTTTATCTATTTGGGTCATCTCCCTTTTCTTTTTGAGAAACCTGGCCAGAGGTTTATCAATTTTGTTCATTTTTTCAAAAAACCAACTCTTGGTTTCATTGATCTGCTCTACAGATTTTTTTTAGATTCTATATTGTTTATTTATGCTCTGATCTTTATTAGTTCTCTTCTTCTGCTGGGTTTGGGGTGTCTTTGATGTTCTGCTTCTATTTCCTTTAGGTGTGCTGTTAGATTTTGTATTTGGGATTTTCTTGTTTCTTGAGATAAGCCTGGATTCTAATGTATTTTCCTCTCAGGACGGCCTTTGCTGCATCCCAAAGGATTGCTGTATTTTCATTTTCATTTGTTTCCATATATTTTTAAATTTCTTCTCTAATTGCCTGGTGGACCCATTCATTCTTTAGTAGGGTGTTCTTTAATCTGCATGCTTTTGGAGGTTTTCCAGACTTTTTCCTGTGGTTGATTTCAAGCTTCATAGCATTGTGGTGAAAGTATGCATGGTATGATCTCAATTCTTATATACTGATGAAGGGCTGTTTGGTGACCGATCTTGGATGTGATCTATCTTAGAGAATGTTATATGTTCACTTGAGAAGAAAGTAAATTCTGTTGCTTTTGGATGCAGAGTTCTAAATATATCTGTTAAGTCCATCTGATCCAATGTATCATTCAGAGCCCTTGTTTCTTTATTGATCCTGTGTGTAGATGTTCTTTGCATTGTTGTAAGTGGAATATTAAAGTCCCCTGCAATTACCACATTCTTATCAATAAAGTGGCTTATGTTTGTGCATAATTGTTTTATATATTTAAGGGCTCCCATATTCAGCTCATAGACAATCATAATCATTAGCTCTTCCTGATGGATAGACCCTGTAATTATGATATAATGCCCTTCTTCATCTCTTGTGACAGCCTTTAATTTAAAGTCTAGTTTGTCTGATATAAGTATGGCTACTCCAGCTTTCTTTTGACTTCCAGTAGCATGATAGATAGTTCTCCATCCCCTCACTCTCAATCTGAAGGTGTCTTCAGGTAAAATGAGTCTCTTGTAGACAGCAAACAGATGGGTCTTGTTTATTTTTCCATTCTGATACCCTATGTCTTTTGGTTGGCCCATTTAGTCCATTTACATTCAGTGTTATTATTGAAAGATACGGGTTTAGAGTCATTGTGATGTCTGTAGGTTTCATGCTTGTAGTGATGTGTCTGGTACTTTGAGGTCCTTGCAACATTTCATTCACAGTATCCTCCTTAGGATCTCTTGTAGGGCTGGTTTAGTGGTGATGAATTCCTTCAGTTTCAGTTTGTTTGGGAAGACCTTCATCTCTCCTTGTATTCTGAATGACAGACTTGCTGGATAAAGCATTCTCAGCTGCATATTTTTTTCTGTTCATCACATTGAAGATCTCCTGCCATTCCTTTCTGGCCTGTCAAGTTTCAGTAGATAGATTTGTCACTAGTCTTATGGGTCTCCCTTTATAAAGCGTGTTTATCCTTAGCTGCTTGAGTTGCTATTTGCAACTCTGCTTTAGCTTTCACTTCCTGCCTATTCTGAGCTGTTTTTAGGTTGCTTTTCTCTTGATTCAGTGTTCATTTGGTTGCTTGAAATTTTGATCACTCTCTAGACTTTTGACAAAGTTGATTCAGTTGCTTAACTTTTCAATATTTAATTCAGTATTTATTAATTATTAATTAACTATTAACTATTAATTAATTATTTATTAATTTAATTTCAGTATTTAATTCATTCTACACAGTGACAAACTATTAAAAGTAACAATTGAGTTCAGCAATATTGCATGCAAATCAGCATACAAAAAATCCACTACATTTCTGTACAATTTAATGAGCAATCTGAAAGTGAAATTAAAAAGACAAAATGGCATTCAAAGTAGCATCAAAAAATTAAACACTTAAGAATAAATTTAACATACAAATCAAAATCACAATGAGATTTTGTGACAAGTGACAACAGGTACTAGCAAGGATATAGTGAAAAGGGAACCCTTACACTTTTGCTGGGAATATAAATTGATCCAACCACTGTGGACAATAATATGGAGGGTCCCTCCAAATTTAAAATTATATCTTCCATACAATCTAACAATTCTGCTTCTTGGTATATACACATAGGAAGTAGAAACAGGGTTTTGAAGAGATATATGCACTCCCCTGTTTACTGCTACATTATTCACGATAATCATGATTTGGAAACAACCAATCCTCATCAGTGGATGAATGAATATAAGTGATGTTATACACACACACACACACACATCCATGCATGCACACACAAAAGAATATTCAGCCACACACATGAATACTCAGGCACAGAAAGGAGGATATTCTGCCATTTACAACAACATGGATGAAACTTGAGGACATTATGCTAAATAAGATGAGTCAGAGAAAGACAAGTATCATATAACTTATATGTAAAGTCTTAAAAAGTTAAACTCATGAAAAAAGCAGAGAATAAAACGGTGGTTATGAGGAAATGGAGGTGTAGGGACAAAATTGATGTTTAAGTCATGAACTTACAATGAGTAGTAAATAAGCTGTAGAGATCTAATGCACAATATAATAAATACAAGCAACATTGTACTACAATAAACAAACTTACTAAGAAACTAAAACTTAATTATCCTAACCACAAAAATGAAAGTATAATTATATAATGGGTAGAGGCTAAATATTGCTACAACAGCAATCATAATACAAATATAAATGTTTATCAAATAAAAAATAAATTTCACAAATGAAATACTATACACTTAGATTTACAAAATATTGCTCGGAGAAATTGATCTAAAATCATGAAAAAAAAATCATGTTCATGGATTGGAAGACTTAACATTGTTAAGATAGCAATCCTCCCCACAGTGATCTACAGATTCAATGCAATCTGAATCCGAGCTGACTTCATTGTAGAAATAGACAAGGTGATTATAAAATTCATATTGAATTTTGGTGGACACAGAATAGCCCAAAATCTTGAAAACGAAGAGTAAAATACGATTCAAGCACTTCCTGATTTCAAAACTTACTACAAAGCAACAATAGTCAAAACAACATGATAATGACATAAAGAGAAACATATAGATCAATGTGATAGAAATGAGAATGCAAAAATAAACTTATACATCTATGGTCAACACATTTTCAACAATTGTCTCAAGACCATTCAAAGAGAAAAATAATGGTCTTTTCAACAAATAATTTGAGACAACTGGATAGCCAAAGCAAAGATTTTTACCTCACACCATATGCAGAAATTAATTCAATGTGGAGTAACAATCTAAATGTAAGAGCTAAAACTACACAAATCTTAGAAGAAACCAGAGGATCAAATCTTCATAATTGTGTATTTGACAAGGGATCCTTAGAAATGACAACAAAAACACAAGCAGCAACTACAACAACAACAACAAAATAGATGGATTGGACTTCAGACAAATTAAAAACTTTTATGCATTAATAACAATAAAGTAAAAAAAAACTCACAAAGTGTGAGAAAATATTTATAAATCATATATCTCATAAGAAATTAATATCCAGATTAAATAAGGAACACTTACAATTTAATAATCAATATAGGTAATTCAATTAAAAATAAGCAAAGGATCTGAATAGACATTTCTCTAAGGAAAATGTGTAAATAGCCAATAACCACATGAAAGATTCCTGAGCTTATCATCATTAATCATCAGAGAAATGGAAACAAAACCATAATGAAAGACCAATTTAAATGCATGGGATGGTTAAAATATAAAAAGTAAGATAATAACAGATGTTGGTAAGGATGTGGAGAAATCAGAACCCTCACACCCTGCTGGTGGGAATATAAAATGGCACAGTCACTTTGGAAAACAGTCTGAGGCATTTCCTCAAGAGGTTAAATGTTGAGTTACCATATGACCCAGGAAATCCACTTAGGTAAATACCCCAAAGAAATAAAATCATGTATCCAGACAAAAATTTGTATGTGAATATCATAATAGCCAAAAGGTGGAAATAACCAAAATTTCCATGTACTGATGAATGGATTAAAAAATGCATAAAATGAAATACTATTTGGTGAGAGGAAATAATGCAGTACTGATGCATTCTACAGCATGGATGAACCTCAAGAACATGTGCTAAGTGAAAGAAATCAGGACAAAATACCACATATCATATGGTTCTATTCGTATGAATGTGCATAATAGGGAAATTTACAGACTCAAAAATTTACATAAACAGAAACGTTCCTTAGGACTACAAAGGAGCTGAGATCCCTTGCTGTCAGCTCCTTCAGGGTCTGCCTCAGTTGTAGGCAAACCTTGGGAAGGTCCAAAGCCCTGCATCTCCAGAAGCAGTCTGCTTATGAGGAAACCAACCTACCATGGATATGTACACAGGAAATTTTAGAAGAGATTGAGGGAAGGGGTGCCTGGGTGGCTTAGTCAGTTAAGCGTCCAGCTTCTGCTCAGGTCATGATCTCACAGTCAGTAAGTTTGAGCCCTGCATCGGGCTCTGTGCTGACAGCTTAGAGCCTGGAGCCTGCTTCAGATTCTGTGTCCCTCTTTCTCTCTCTCTGCCCCTCCTCCACTCACACTCTGTCTCTCAAAAATAAATGAGCATTAAAAAAATTTTTTAGAAGAGAATAGGCGGAAATTGGGGCACCAACAAAATTGTGTGAGTCACCTCCTTGAAAAAGTGAATGCAACAGGAGATGAGCAGGAGACAGAGGTTGACCACTGGTTTGAATTCTATTCATTCAACACAGGCGTTAATCATCTACTTAATACCAAGCAGTAAGGTTTAAATTTCAAATGTTTTCAGCAAGAAATTTAGACTTTCTGTATGCAGATAACTTGCACAGCTTCCATCACCATTCTGGGGCAAGTATGAATGTGATGCTGAGGTATACTACAGCAGTGTTGAACTTTGTACTATAATGATGATGGCTTAAGTTTATTCAACAGTTCACAAAGTAAAACAATTAAAACCCCAGGAAACACTGAAACTACTGCTCGGGAATATAAACATTCATAATGCTCAGAAAATCTACTGCCAAAGTATATCTGAAGAACTGAATTATTGTATTTTTGATCTAGGTGGAAAAAGAAGAGTAGCATGAAATCTCAGCTTAAGGCTTTGTCTCCATAGGGAACTGTACACCAAATATAAAATGTAAACATAGCTTAAGTCTATTAATATCATCTGAAACACTTTTCTACATAAGTTGAATACATTACTGTCATTATTATCTGGCCTAAAATCCTCTCCTTAAAACAAAATGAAGCTACCCAATAAAGAATACCCAATTAGATTTTATTACCAGCCCCTCCCCACTCCCAAGCTGTGTCTTCATAACCTTTTGTTACCTGCAAAAGTTAGCCTGAGGCTTTGTGGCAGGCACTGAATCATTGGTCTTTAGTGTTAGAACATGTTTTGTGTATTTAAAAACATCAAAATATTGAATTAAGTAAAGTTACTAGGGTGACTATAACTTATTAAGATCCAGGTAAACTCTTACTTAGGTAGACCAAAATATGGAAGAAGCCACCAAAAACTCCTCCTCAGATTACAAGTTAAAATTCATGTAGGTACGTGTGCACACAGACAAAAACCCACTGGTGAGAGGTGATAAAACACGAAGCTGTAGGCTTCTCTATTGATATTTTATGTGACTCTGTCCCCTGACTTACTGGTGGGAGTAGAGTGTCTGTGGTCTGTGGTTCTGTGGCATCTGTATTTTTGTTTCCCTTCGTCTTCATGCATTATACCTTCTTTTTACAAATAACTTTTAAAAAATTTTCCCTTCAGCTTGTCTTTATATTTATATTCTCTCTCTCTTTTTAAAAGTAAACTTCACTAGAGGTGCATGGGTGGCTTAGTAGGTTATGTGTCCAACTTCGGCTCAGGTCATGATCTCACAGTTTATGAGTTCAAGCCCCATTTTGGGCTCTGTGCTGACCTCTCAGAGCCTGGAGCCTGCTTCAGATTCTGTGTCTCCCTTTCTCCTTGCCCCTCTCCTGCTTGTGTTCTGTCTCTCTCTCTCTCAAAAATAAATAAACATTAAAAAATTTTTTAATAAACTTCATTGAAAAATTAAATAAAAATAAACTTCATTTTTTAATTTTTTTATGTTTTTTTATTTTTTTCAATATATGAAATTTATTGTAAATTTGCTTTCCATACAACACCCAGTGCTCATCCCAAAAGGTTTATATACACAATGGAATACTACGTGGCAATGAAAAAAAATGAAATATGGCCCTTTGTAGCAACATGGATGGAAGTGGAGAGTGTTATGTGAAGTGAAATAAGCCATACAGAGAAAGACAGATGCCATATGTTTTCACTCTTATGTAGATCCTGAGAAACTTAACAGAAACCCATGAGGGAGGGGAAGGGAAAAAAAATAAACTTCATTTTTTAAGCACATTTAGGTTCACATCAAATTTAGTGGAAAGCACAGAGATTTACCATAAACCTGTTTCCCCCTGCATGTGCAGCCTCCCCCACTATCAACAGTGCTCACCACTCACCAGAGTGATATGTGTGTCACAGTTTATGAACCTACATTGACACCTCATCATCACCCACAGTCTATAATTGTATCTGTTTTTAAAATGTGGTTTTTTTTTTGGAAACAATTTTATCCTCTCTCCACACAATTTTAGAGCTAACATTAACAAAAAAAAAATTAGCCTCTGGCAGAGTCCTGCAAAATGGGGGAAGAGGGCGCTAACATTATTGGACACCTATCACATGCCAGGCACACAACTTTTGTGATTTCATAATATCCTCAAAATGATAAATTTTCCCACTTTAGATATTCTTTTCCATTTTCCAGATAAGAAAATTGAGATAGGACAAATCATGCCCACATCATATTTCCAATAAGATTAAAAATGAACCATGATGTCACACTCACCATGCTCGAGTATAACACATTAAAGGTTAGACTTAGATGCAATTTTGGGAGAAGATGGTGGCGTAGGAGGACACTGGGCTCACCGCGTCCTGCTGATCACTTAGATTCCGCCTACACCTGCCTAAATAACCCAGAAAACCTCCAGAAGACTAGAAGAACAGAGTTTCCGAAGCCAAGTGTAGACGAGAGGCCCACGGAAGAGGGTAGGAAGGACAAGGTGGTACAAGCTAAACGGACTGATGGGAGGGAGCCAGGGCAGAGGGGTGGCCTGCCAGCCAAGCAGAGACCCCAAGTCTGGCTTGCAAAAGCAGAGGGGTCGGACGGAGTGTGTTCAGACAGCCAGCAGGACTTAACACCTGAAAGGTTATAAATTAACAGCTCTGCTCAGAGAGCAGGAAGGCTGGAGGACAACTGGAAGGACAGTTGCTGAACCTGGGACGACAGAGCTCAGTTTGGCGAGGAACAAAGACTCTCGCCAGCGCCATCTCCCTCGCCCATCCCCCAGCTAAAAAATGCAATAAACGAGCTGCAAAATAAAATGGAAACGACCACGGCTCGGATTGAAGAGGCAGAGGAGAGAATAGGTGAACTAGAAGATAAAATTATGGAAAAAGAAGAAGCTGAGAAAAAGATAAAAAAAAAATCCAGGAGTATGAGGGGAAAATTAGAGAACTAAGTGATGCACTAAAGAGAAATAATCTACGCATAATTGGTATTCCAGAGGAGGAAGAGAGAGGGAAAGGTGCTGAAGGGGTACTTGAAGAAATAATAGCTGAGAACTTCCCTGATCTGGGGAAGGAAAAAGGCACTGAAATCCAAGAGGCACAGAGAACTCCCTTCAGACGTAACTTCAATCAATCTTCTGCATGACATATCGTAGTGAAACTGGCAAAACACATGGATAAAGAGAAAATTTTGAAACCAGCAAGGGATAAACATGCTCGAACTTATAAAGGGAGACCTTTAAGACTCGTGACCGATCTCTCTTCTGAAACTTGGCAGGCCAGAAAGGAATGGCAGGAGATCTTCAATGTGATGAACAGAAAAAATATGCAGCTGAGAATCCTTTATCCATCAAGTCTGTCATTCAGAATAGAAGGAGAGATAAAGGTCTTCCCAAACAAACAAAAACTGATGGAATTCGTCACCACTAAACCAGCCCTACAAGAGATCCTAAGGGGGATCCTGTGAGAAAAGTACCAGAGACATCGCTACAAGCATAAACATACAGACATCACAATGACTCCAAACCTGTATCTTTCTAAAATAACACTGAATGTAAATGGACTAAATGTGCCAACCAAAAGACATAGGGTATCAGAATGGATAAAAAAACAAGACCCATCTATTTGCTGTCTACAAGAGACTCATTTTAGACCTGAGGACACCTTTAGATTGAGAGTGAGGGGATGGAGAACTATTTATCATGCTACTGGAAGTCAAAACAAAGCTGGAGTAGTCATACTTATATCAGACAAACTAGACTTTAAATTAAAGGCTGTCACAAGAGATGAAGAAGGGCATTATATAATACTTACAGGGTCTATCCATCAGGAAGAGCTAACAATTATAAATGCCTATGTGCCGAATACGGGAGCCCCCAAATATATAAAACAATTACACACAAACATAAGCAACTTTATTGATAAGAATGTGGTCATTGCAGGGGACTTTAACAGTCTACTTACAGAAATGGATAGATCATCTAGACACACGGTCAATTAAGAAACAAGGGCCCTGAATGATACATTGGATCCGATGGACTTGACAGATATATTTAGAACTCTGCAACCCAAAGCAACAGAATATACTTTCTTCTCAAGTGCACATGGAACATTCTCCAAGATAGATCACATCCTGGGTCACAAAACAGCTCTTCATAAGTATATAAGAATTGAGATCATACCATGTACACTTTCAGACCACAATGCTATGAAGCTTGAAATCAACCACATGAAAAAGTCTGGAAAACCTCCAAAAGCATGGAGGTTAAAGAACATCTTACTAAAGAATGAGTGGGTCAACCAGGCAATTAGAGAAGAAATTAAAAAATATATGGAAACAAAAATGAAAATACAACAATCCAAACGCTTTGGGATGCAGCAAACGCAGTCCTGAGAGGAAAATACATTGCAATCCAGGCCTATCTCAAGAAACAAGAAAAATCCCAAATACAAAACCTCACAGCACACCTAAAGGAAATAGAAGCAGAACAGCAAAGGCAGCCTAAACCCAGCAGAAGAAGAGAAATAATAAAGATCATAGCAGAAATAAACAATATAAAATCTAACAAAAACTGTAGAGCAGATCAACGAAACCAAGAGTTGGTTTTTTGAAAAAATAAACAAAATTGATAAACCTCTAGCCAGGCTTCTCAAAAAGAAAAGGGAGATGACCCAAATAGATAAAATCATGAATGCAAATGGAATTATTACAACCAATCCCTCAGAGATACAAGCAATTATCAGGGTATACTATGACAAATTATGTGCCAACAAAATGGACAACCTGGAAGAAATGGACAAATTCCTAAACAACAACATGCTTCCAAAACTCAATCAGGAGGAAATAGAAAGCTTGAACAGACCCATAACCAGCGAAGAAATTGAATTGGTTATCAAAAATCTCCCAACAAATAAGAGTCCAGGACCAGATGGCTTCCCAGGGGAGTTCTACCAGACGTTTAATGCAGAGATAATACCTATCCTTCTCAAGCTATTCCCAAAAATAAAAAGGGAAGGAAAACTTCCAGACTCATTCTATGAAGCCAGCATTACTTTGATTCCTAAACCAGACAGAGACCCAGTAAAAAAAGAGAACTACAGGTCAATATCCCTGATGAATATGAATGCAAAAATTCTCAAGTAGATACTAGCAAATCGAATTCAACAGCATATAAAAAGAATTATTCACCATGATCAAGTGGGATTCATTCCTGGGATGCAGGGCTGGTTCAACATTCGCAAATCAATCAGCATGGTACATCACATTAATAAAAGAAAACATAAGAACCTTATGGTCTTGTCAATCGATGCAGAAAAGGCATTTGACAAAATTCAGCAATGTTTTTTAATAAAAACCCTTGAGAAAGTCGGGATAGAAGGAACATACTTAAAGATCATAAAAGCCATTTATGAAAAGCCCACAGCTAACATCATCCTTAATGGGGAAAAACCAAGAACTTTTTCCCTGAGATCAAGAACACGACAGGGATGTCCACTCTCACTGCTGTTGTTTAACGTAGTGTTGGAAGTTCTAGCATCAGCAATCAGACAACAAAAGGAAATCAAAGGCATCCAAATTGGCAAAGATGAAGTCAACCTTTCACTTTTTGCAGATGACATGATATTATACATGGGAAACCAGATAGACTCCACCAAAAGTCTGCTAGAACTGACACATGAATTCAGCAAAGTTGCAGGATACAAAATCAATGTACAGAAAGCAGTTGCATTCTTATACACTAATAATGAAGCAACAGAAAGACAAATAAAGAAACTGATCCCACTCACAATTGCACCAAGAACCATAAAATACCTAGGAATAAACCTAACCAAAGATGTAAAAGATCTGTTATGCTGAAAACTATAGAAGGCTTATGAAGGAAATTGAAGAAGATACAAAGAAATGGAAAAACATTCCGTGCTCATGGATTGGAAGAATAAATATTGTTAAAATGTCAATACTACCCAAAGCTCTCAATGCAATCCTAATCAAAATTGCACCAGCATTCCTCTTTTCACCAGCTTAGAACAAGCAATCCTAAAATTTGTATGGAAACACCAAGGCCCCGAGTAGCCAAAGTAATTTTGAAGAAGAAGACCAAAGCAGGAGGCATCACAATCCCAGACTTTAGCCTCTACTACAAAGCTGTAATCATCAAGACAGCATGGTATTGGCACAAAAACAGACACTTAGACCAATGGAATAGAACAGAAACCCCAAAATTAGACCCACTAAAGTATAGCCAACTAATCTTTGACAAAGTAGGAAAGAATATCCAATGGGAAAAAGACAGTTTCTTTAACAAATGGTGCTGGGAGAACTGGACAGCAACCTGCATAAGAATGGAACTAGACCACTTTCTTACACCATTCGCAAAAACAAACTCAAAATGGATAAAGACCTGAATGTGAGACAGGAAGCCATCAAAACCTTAGAGGAGAAAGCAGGGAAAAACCTCTCTGACGTCAGCGGCAGCAATTTCTTACTTGACACATCCCCAACGTCAAGGGAATTAAAAGCAAAAATGAACTATTGGGACCACCTGAAGATAAAAAGCTTCTGCACTGCAATGGAAACAATCAACAAAACTAAAAGTCAACCTACGGAATGGGAAAAGATACTTGCAAATGACATACCGGACAAAGGGCTAGTATCCAAAATCTATAAAGAGCTCACCAAACTCCACACCTGAAAAACAAATAATCCAGTGAAGAAATGGGAAGAAAGCATGAATAGACACTTCTCTAAAGAAGACATCCAGATGGCCAACAGGCACATGAAAAGATGCTCAACATTACTCCTCATCAGGGAAATACAAATCAAAAGCACACTCAGATATCACCTCACGCCAGTCAGAGTGGCTAAAAGGAACAAAACAAATCAGGAGACTATAGATGCTGGCAAGGATGTGGAGAAACGGGAACCCTCTTGCACTGTTGGTGGGAAAGCAAACTGGTGCAGCCGCTCTGGAAAACAGTGTGGAGGTTCCTCAAAAAATTAAAAATAGACGTACCCGATGACCCAGCAATAGCACTGCTAGGAATTTACCCAAGGGATACAGGAGTGCTTATGCATAGGGGCACTTGTACCCCACTGTTTATAGCAGCACTCTCAACAATAGCCAAAGTATGCAAAGAACCTAAATGTCCATCAACTGATGAATGGATAAAGAAATTGTGGTTTATATACACAATGGAATACTACGTGTCAATGAGAAAGAATGAAATCTGGCCTTTTGTAGCAACATGGATGGAACTGGAGAGTGTGATGCTAAGTGCAATAAGCCATACAGATAAAGACAGATACCATATGTTTTCACTCTTATGTGGATCCTGAGAAACTTACCAGAAGACCATGGGGGAGGGGAGGGGATAAAACAAAAAGGAGGTTAGAGAGGGTGGGAACCAAAGCATAAGAGACTCTTAAAAACTAAGAACAGGGGCACCTGGGTGGCTCAGTCGGCGAGGCGTCCGACTTCGGCTCGGGTCACGATCTCACGGTCCGTGGGTTTGAGCCCCGCGTCGGGCTCTGTGCTGACGGCTCAGAGCCTGGAGCCTGTTTCAGATTCTGTGTCTCCCTCTCTCTGACCCTCCCCCGTTCATGCTCTGTCTCTCTCTGTCTCAAAAATAAATAAACGTTAAAAAAAATTAAAAAAAAAAAACAACTGAGAACAGACAGAGGGTTGATGGGGGGTGGGAGGGCAGGTAGGGTAGATGATGGGTATTGAGGAGGGCACCTGTTGGGATGAGCACTGGGTGTTGTATGGAAACCAATTTGCAAAAAATTTCATATTAAAAAAAATGAAAAAACCTATAAGAATTTGAAAGGCACTTCTGTAATTGTGTAAATTACATTTACATTACACATTGCCAAAATAGGAAAACCCTGTAGTCTCCTGTAACTGGTCAGAAACAGTGAGTTTTTTTCTAGTCTCCTTGGGTAGATTTTATTCTTCAATTTTCCTATTTCTCTACGTCAACTTGAATTTTTGTAGTGTGTTAAATTTTAAGCAATTATTTGACTCTTTGACTTTCAAATCTCCTAAATGTTAACAATTTGGAATTGCTGGTTCACATGAATTTTTATATAACAGTATATGTTATGTATTCTTAGGTGAAAAATATTGCATCCTAATTTTCACTGATGCTGGGGAACATCCTTTTAATATATCATTCTTTTCTGCTTGCTTTTTCTCTTCTTCTTCTGTAAATATTAAATCTTTTGCTAAAAATTTTTTGACTAAAGAATTAACACAAATAAATCCACCATATTGCTAGTTATAAACCCTTTAAAAAATATCTTTTCATCTGTGTTGTGTACATTAAGTACTATTTGTATATTTTTTATAAATGCTAAAAAACAAGCAATCCAGGTCCTATTGGCTGTTACCCTAGTTCCCTTACTCATAATCAGTGCTGTCTCCTAATTTTATGTTTCTTCAGGGTGCCCATTCAAACTTATGTCAGCCATTTACTTAACTGAGCAAATGCATTCAAGGGATTCAGGTTACAAACCCAAAATATTACACAACATGGAGGGGCTTCAGTTTTTCTGAATTTTCAGTACGAGGTGAATTCAAGAGGATTAAATACAAATGTATTAGTTTAGGAACTTGAAGTCTCTATTCTGTTAATTTTTCTGAGTTGCCACCTGAGATTTAGTTTTAAAATCAGAAGCCCTCTGAGGAGCTGATTACCTTTGGGGGAAAGACTGAGGTAATATCAAGGGGTTAGTATAACAATACCCTGCAGGGCAAAGTAGGCATGCAATTGCTTTGTGGATTAGCAACTTCTCTAAGAGTAACAATGAAGAATATATTTTCTGAACTCAAACCTGTGATGTAAGATTTGACATTACAGCTATGCTTGTGGTGACACTGCAAGCCAACAATATAGAATATATGTATACATTTCTACTGGAAAATTCATCTATACATCAAAAATAAACTGAGGGTTGAAATTAAAATCAGATATCATATTTCTTGGACTTGAAGCTGAGATAGTGTGAAGCAAACTACTCATTTTGGAGATCTTCAGTTAAAATTTATTCTAATTTCATAGAGCAAATTATCAGTAATGAATTGTATTTAAATGTTTTTAAATTATAAGAAGGAAAAATTAAATTACTTTTAGAAATAGTATTTATCTTAATACTTTAGAAAATAAAGTGAATGACTTACTGGGCTTTGGTTTTTAATTTTGTTTTTGTTTTTTAAATTAGATTTATTTTTAGAAAAATCTTAGGTTTAAAGAAAATTAAGAATAAAGTACAGACAGTTTTCCTACAACCCCTACCCTCATAGTTTCTCCTATTATTAAAATCATGCATCAGTATGGTACTGTTGTCATAACTGATGAACCAATATTGATGCATTATTACATTAATTATTATGTTAACATAATAATTGCCTTATTATAATATGGTAACATAATATGTTTCCTTAACATAATGTAATACATATAATACATGTAATACATGTACATGTATTGTACATTCTATTGGCTTGACAAATTATAATATCATGCAGTCACCATTACAATATCACCCAGAAAGAAGGGTTCACTGCCCTAAAAATCCATTCTATCCCACCTAGTCATCCTTCTCCTCTCCCCAGACCTGTGGTAATTACTGATCTTTGTCTTCTGCTCATAGTTCTACCTTTTCCAGAATGTCACAGAGTTAGTATCATACAATATGTAGCCCTTTAAAACTGGCTTCTTTCACTTGGTAATATGAATTTAAGTCTCTCAGTGTCTTTTTATAGCTTGATAGCTTGTTTCTTTTTATTCTTGAATTGTAGTTCATTGTCTGGATGTACCACAGTTTATTTATACGTTCACCTATTGAAAACATCTTGATTGCTTCTAGATTTTGGCAATTATGAATAAAGCTGCTATAAACATCTCTGTGCAGGTTATTATGTGGACACATTCTCAGTTCATTTGGCTAGATACCAAAGAGTGTGTTGTATCAGTCTCACCCTATTGATAGTGATGCTGTTGGCTAGGAATGCCCCACAGACATTTCCTCAACCAGAGCCAATGTTGTAGCTAGACAACATTGTGGGTCTTAATAAGATGGAAGGATGCACTTCATCAACAACCTTCATAGAACTTTGAGGAACAAGATTTATCACTGACAAGTCCTAGAGGTTACATGGCACACCCTAGACCACACAAAGAGGTCTCTGGTAAAGAGAGAGAAGGATGGAACACAGACCTGGGGCTCTATCTCTACTAGGGTAGGGTGCTTCGGGTTTCTCGGGCTCATTATTGGTGAATATAAAGCATAAGAGTGGGAATTGGAGTGCAGAAAGGGAGAAGCAGGTTCATTCAAGTGGTCAGTTATCTAGGTTGGCTTTCTATGAAGAAAACTTCATGGGTGAAGGTGGCCTTATACCTCACCTAGTGGTTTTGCTAGTAGCTGTGTCTTACAGCTGGCAAGGTATTTATTTAAAAAGATTGTCTTTGAAATGGATGCCTCAGCAATGGGAAGCTTAATGTCAGGTACTTGCATTACAATCAAAAAGCTCAATGATAGGCATTTACACTGCAGAATGAGATTGCTGGACTGCATGGTAAAATCATTTAGCAACTTTACCATTTTGCGTTTCCACCAGCAATGAAAGAGAGTTCTTCTTCTTCCATGTCTTTGCCTACATTTTGATTTAGTCATTCTAATGAATAGTGGTATCTCATTGTTTTAATTTGTATTTCCATAGTGATATATGATGCTGAGCATCTTTTCAAATACATATTTTCTATCTGTATATCTTCTCTAGAGGAGTTGTCTGTTCAGAACTTTTCCCCACTTTTTAATCAGGTTGTTTTCTGCATGCAGAAATTTTTAATTTTAATGAGTTTCCACTAATCAATTCTTCCTTTCATGGATCAAGCTTTCAATGTCCTATCTTTTAGATATCATTGTCAACCAAATGTCACCTAGATTTTCTTCCTTGTTATCTTCTAAAACTTTTATAGTTTTGCATTTAACATTCAGGTCTATAATTTATTTTTAATTTGTGTAAAAAGAATGAAGCTGGGGTTTAAATTATCTTATTTTATTTTATTATTTTATTGCAGGTGGATATCTAATTGTTCCACCACTATTTGTTGAAAGGTTATCTTTTCTCCATTGTATTACCTTGCTTCTTAGTCAAAAATCAGTTCACTATATTTGTGTGAGTTTATTTCTAGTCTCTCTACTTTGTTCCATTGATCTATTTCTCTACTCTTTCACAAATACAACACTGTCTTCATTATAGTAGCTTTATAACAAGTCTTCAAGTTGGGTAGCTAACTTGGTTTTAAGAATTCATTTAGGGGTACCTGGGCGGGTCAGTTGGTTAAGTCCCTGTCTTTTGATCTCAACTCAGGTCATGATCTCAAAGTAGTGAGTTCAAGCCCTGTGTTGGGCTCCATGTTGGGCATGAAGCTTATTTAATTTTTTTAATTCATTTAAATTCTTTTTTTTTTGCCTATTAATGATCATGACAGCCAGAACATAGGATAAATGAAAATATTAATTCACAGTGAGATAACTATACATTATACTCAAAATTGTAGGGCAGAGATTGTTAAAGAGAAAATACTTTAAAAAACAACAAATGTATATTCTGAGTAATCAGGGGAGCTTAGAATGCTATTGTCTTTTTATTTTACACAACTCAATTTTTTTCTTTATTTTTTTCTTTTACTTTTTTTATTCTAGAGAGAGAGAGAATGAGTTGGGAAGAGGGGCAGAGGGAGAGAGAAAGAGAGAATCTTAAGCAGGTTCCACACTCAGCAAGGAGTCTGACATGGGGCTCTATCTCATGACCCTGGGATCATCATCTAAGCTGAAATCAAGAGTCAAGATGTGCAACCCACTGAGCCACCCAGATGCCCCTACCCAACTGAAAATTTTAAAGCAAAGTATCTCTTCAAAAAAAATTTCTGTCATTTTTGATGTGGAGAACAAAGGTAAAAGAAATGTAGAAAAATAAAATGTCCTTCAACTTGAGAAGTACTCTATTTAAATGTTTATTTATTTTGAGAAAAAGAAGTGGGGGGACAGGCAGAGAGAGAGGGAGAGAGAATCCCAAGCAGGCTCCACACTGTTAGCACATAGCCTGACGCTGGGCTCAAACTCACAGATCCTGAGTTTGAACTGAAGAGTCAGATGCTTACCCAACTGACCCACCGAGGCTCCCCTGAGAAGTACTCGAGACAGGCAGGGTGACCTTCCTCCAAGAATTCAACTGCCTCAATGTTAATACTTTGCTAGAGGTGAAAGGCAACATGAGTTTGACATTATCCTCAACTTCCAGGATCCTATAAGTCTTCTTTAACATATGAAAATCCCTTTGGAAACTTCCTTTATCTCTGCCCCCCAGGATATATATTAGCAATCATTCTCCAAGCATATAGCTAATTGATATACATCTGATGTGTCTCATGACTAAGGTTTTACTAGACAGTAGTAAATGACTCCTCAAGGTTCTGGAAACCTTGCTTCCAAATTCCTTAGAAAGTTACACTATCCCTGACTCTTCCCAACCTGAAAGCATATAATTGGTCACTCCTCACAATCCCAAGTGTGGCTCTTTCTGCCCAAAGGTCCTGTCCCTGTGCTTTAACAAAACCACCTTTTTGCACTGAAGATGGCTTAAGAGTTCTTTCTCAACACTTTACTTCTTTATCAACCCAACATTTCACCTCAATTTTAAGTGTTGGTCACTAAAAGTGTTAAGTGTTAAGGCTTAAACTGTTAAGTGAGCACAATTTGATATCATCTTATATAACTAGAAGTCTAAGAGGGATTCTAGGTAGACCTGACATTTTAATCCAATTTTATTATGTAACAAACTTAGCATACATTATGAATATGTATGATAATGAGGTATAAGATCTTTTTTTATTCAAGGAACATCTGACACTCTATTCAATAAAACCAATTCAATTTAACTCACACTATTAAGCTATGTGTCATGCCAGTCTGGGTGGGAAATTAAGAAATGAATAAAATATTATGCATGCCCTCAGGAAACCTAAAATCTAATGACCTATGTGATTCCACCCAATTTTCTAATTAAAATCTGAAAGTTATTTGCTACTGTTTTATTCCCCAAAAACATTAAATAAAAATTAATGTGCATATGATGTAAATCTCTGGAAGAGTTTTAGCATTAATTAATAGTTTATTAGTTAATGATAGTATACTAGTTTATGGTAAAACTATAAACTATTCTTCATTTAGTTTCATTAGAAGAATAGAAAGTTCTTATCTTAATTTTTTAAGGCATATAAACAGGAAAGATTATTGAAAGTTTGAAACATCGCCATCTGTCTTTTATAGCTACTACTTAAAGTTCAGTGTTTCATCTGTACCCAAGTATGACATGTTTGTGGGCTTGGGCAGTATCCAGGAACAATTGTTTTATTACCTGTTTTCATCCTGCATGAATGTTTGAGGTAGGCTCACCTATGAGGCTGTGATAGGTTCTTTTCCTACTTTACTTGCCTTGTCCTACTTGCTAGGAAAAAACTCTTCCATTCTTATTAATACCCTGACTCCAGTCTTCCCCACTTGTACCCTCAGATCTTGAAAAACTTCTCCAGATAGAGTCACTAACTCTTCCTTTGTCAGGAAGCAACCCAAATTTCACCTTTACCCTGAAGCTTGGTGAGAATGCAGGAGCACTTCTCTATCTAAAATATATTGCATTCACTACTTGACATCCTACAGTATATGTTTACTCTTTTTTTTTGTACACAAAGTTCTTATGTTTCAGTTTATTTGATATAGTTTTTGTAAAAGTAAACAATAGTCTTGTGTTTTAAAGTAAATAAAGAGAGAGGAATATCACAAACCTTAAAGTTCTAGCAGGCTTATTGAAGAAACAAGTCTGTTCCCAAGTTGATCATAATCTGGACATAGGGATGGATAAAAATATTCATTCATAAGGAAACAATAATACTTTACTTTCAAAATTGTGAGTACAGACATTTTTAAGAAAATGATTTTTAAAATAAACTTATTACATGAAGGAAACCCAGATGAATATTGTAGTGAGAAATGCCTTAAATTTTCACACATTTTGGTCATAATTTTGAAGTAGAATGCAGATATCCTTCTAAAATACACATTAAGATTGAGTTTCACCAGCAACATCCAGAAGACGGAACCTAGACCACTTTCTTAGGCCATATGCAGAAATAAACACAAAATGGATGAAAGACCTAAACCTAAGACAGGAAGCCATTGACTAGGCTGCAGCAACTTCTTACTTGACATGTTCCTGGAGGCAAGGGAAACAAAACCAAAAATGAACTATTGGGACATCATCAAGATAAAAAGCTTCTGCATAGCTAAGGAAACAATCAGCAAAACTAAAAGGCAACCTATGGAATGGGAGAAGATATTTGCAAATGACATGTCAGATAAAGAGTTAGTATCCAAAATCTATAAAGAATTTATCAAACTCAACACCCAAAAAACAAATAATCCGGTGGAGAAATGGGAAAAAGAATGAATAGACACTTTTCCAAAGAAGACATCCAGATGGTTAGCAGACAATGAAAATATGCTCAATATCACTCATCATCAGGGAAATAAAAATCAAAACCACAATGAGATACCACCTGACACGTGTCAGAATGGCTAAAATTAGCAACTCAGGCAACAACAGATGTTGGCAGGAGGCAGAGAAAGAGGAACCCTTGTACTGCGGGTGGGATGGCAAGCTGGTGCAGCCACTCTGGAAAACATTGTGGATGTTCCTCAAAAAATAAAAAATATAACTACCCTATGATCCAGCAATGGTGCTACTAGGTATTTATCTAAAGGATACAAAAATGCAGATGCGAAGGAGCACATTGAACCCAATGTTTATAAGAGCACTATCAACAATAGCCAAAGTATGGAAAGAGTCCAGATTTCCATTGACTGATGAATAGATAATGAGGAAGTGGTATATATATGCAATGAAATATTACTCAGCAATCAAAAAGAATGAAATCTTGCCATGCGCAACAACATGGATAGAACTAGAGTGTATTATCTAAGTGAAATAAGTCAGTCGGAGAAAGATGAATATCATATGATTTCACTCATGTGTAAAATTTAAGAAAAAAAAACATATGAACATAGGAGAAAGGAAACAAAACTAAGATAAAAATGGAGAAGGAAACAAACCATAAGAGACTCTTAAATACAGAGAACAAACTGAGGGTTGCTGGTGGGGTTTGGGCCAGGGGATGGACTAAATGGGTGATGGACATTAAGGAGAGCACTTGTTGGGATGAGCACTGGGTACTATATGTAAGTGATGAATCACTAAATTCTATTCCTGGAATCATTATTATACTATATGTTAACTAGCTTGAATTTAAATAAAAAAAGAAAAATTAAGATTGAGTTCCACAGTCTGTAATGATTAAGATTTTCACCAAATCTCCAACCAGCTAAAACATCCTCAATTTCACATCATTTCCTTCCCAATTTTGGAGTTTGGAGTCAGGCACATCACCTAGAATTCAGACCCATCTTTATTACCATTTATAAACAATAATTCTGGGACAGAAATCTTCATCTTAATCAGCCTCATGTCTTGTATTTGAAGGATGCAATGTTAAGCACCAGACACCCAAAAATGAAGAGCATAAACTCAATCCCTGTCATGAAAGAGTTTATAATATAGTGGAGAAGAAACTCACAAAGCCAGCCTACAAAGGTAGTGGTTGTTACAAAGTAAGTGCTCTAGAATAGATGGCAGAGAATTTTATGTAGGCTAGTTAAGGACAGTGGTTCTCCAATTTGTTATAATGATCCATTCCCACCAGGAGTGCTGATGTATAGGTGCACTTGTACCCCAATGTTTATAACAGCACTTTCAACAATAGCCAAATTATGGAAAGAACCTAAATGTCCATCAACTGACAAATGGATAAAGATGTGGTTTAGATATACAATGGAATACTACTTGACAATGAGAAAGAATGAAATCTGGCCATTTGTAGCAACATGGATGGAACTGGAGAATATTATGCTAAGTGAAATAAGTCAGGCAGAGAAAGACAGATACCATATGTTTTCACTCATATGTTGATCCTGTGAAACTTAACAGAAGACCAGGGGGAGGTTCAGGGGGGAAGAAAAGTTACAGAGAGAGAAGAAGGGAAGCCATAAGAGACTCTTAAATACTGAGAACAAACTGAGGGTTGATGGAGGGTGGGGGAGAGGGGAAAGTGGGTTATTGGCATTGAGGAGGGCACCTGTTGGGATGAGCACTTGGTGTTGTATGGAAACCAATTTGACAATAAATTATATAAAGACAAGAAATAAGTATGTTAAAAAAATTCATTAGAAAGATCCAGGGATCTTATTAGTAACACAATTGATAAAATCCAGATAAGGACTTTGTTTTCATGTGACATAATGAGCACATGACAGGAAAGACATTTTTATGTCACCTAAATATCCAATAGGGCTTACAGGGGAAGGACATATAAGGCTATTGATTTTGCATGTCCTAGGCATAATGTCACCAATGGAGAGGAGGCTGGGAGTCATGGCTTTGTGGTCCATGCAGCCAGGTGAGCCTTTCAGACACCTACCTGGGAGTTAAGGAGTGTTACAAAGACTTTTCCTCTGTTTGTTTTGTTCAGGAAAACCAGGTAATCACAAACACCCCTCCTGAACATTTTTGCCTTATTCTCATCAAACTTATTCTTGCCTTATTCTCATTCACTCATCAAACTTGCCTTATTCTCATTCACTCATCAAGTGAATCCAAATCACTTTTACATAAAATGCTAAATTTGTTAAAACGTCCTAGCAATTTTCTTCCTCATCTCCTTTCCAATGGTTTCATAACTTATTCATTCTATTCTGCGCTGAATTGTGCCCCAGCCTCAAATTCATAATGTTGAAACCCTAGGCCCCAGTATCTGAGAGTGTAACCATATCTGGAGATAAGTTTTTTTTTTTAATTTTTTTTAACGTTTATTTATTTTTGAGACAGAGAGAGACAGAGCATGAACGGGGGAGGGGCAGAGAGAGAGGGAGACACAGAATCGGAAGCAGGCTCCAGACTCTGAGCTGTCAGCACAGAGCCCGATGCGGGGCTCGAACCCACGGACCGTGAGATCATGACCTGAGCCGAAGTCGGACGCTCAACCGACCGAGCCACCCAGGCACCCCTGGAGATAAGTTTTTTAAAGAGGTAATTCAGTTAAAATGAGGTCATTAAAGTGGGCCTTACTCCAATATGACTAGTCTCCTTATAGGAAGAAGAAATGAGGATGCCAATATACACAAAGGAAAGACCATGTAAAGGTAGTGAAATAACACAGCCCAAGGAGAGAAACCTCAGAAGAAATCAACACTGATCTTGGACTCCTAGTCTCTAGAACTGTGATAAAATAATTTTTTTTTGTTTTTTCTGCCACCCAGTCTGTGATACTTATTATGGCAGCCCTAGCAAACTAATATACATTCTTTAAAAATAAAACACTTACCAACCACCTACTAAATTAACACAATTTGTACTCATAAACACACAATTTCTTGTTTCTTTGGAGGACATAATTTCTGGAACATACTTTCATAAATAGAAATCCTATTTCACTTTGTTACTAAATCAAATTTCACCTGAAAAGCTATTTAAAAAATTTTTATCTATTGTTAAAAGCATTCTGGGTTGAGTTTGTGTTATTATAACAGAAATAGATCTGTTATTCAACAAAGCAACCAAATTGATAAAACACCAATATGCTAAAATAATTATCTCTAAAATATATGTATAGTCCATAGTAATTTTCTTCAATTAAACCTTTGATAAATTACAGTTGTTTTTAAGCTCTTGGCTCTCAGGTATTCTTCATATACATCGCCAGTTTGGTCTTATTATTCTGTTTCTTATATCTCTTATAATTAAGCCATCCAGCCTGGGCATACATTTCCCATTATAGATAGCTTTATACTTAGAGACACATTTTTAATCAGTGATGCATAAGAAGTGTTAGCATTTTCTTTTCTGTTTTGACATTTTCTTATCATCCTGGCAGTTCTCCCCATATTCCCTGTAGTTCCACTCTTTGCTGTCTTTGGAACCATTTTGAGGAGAAAAAAGACACCAAGCTCAGCAAACACCAAGCCAAAGGCTTGTTTTGCAGGGTGTGAAGGCTCATCCCCTTCCTTTTCAGGATCTGAGGACAGCACCCAACTTCATCCTGAGGACCATCTGGAGCCCTGCTTCCCTAATTTTTTTTTTTTTTTTTGGCCCTGTATTGGTTGACCACCATGAGCACTCTTTTCTTCTAGACTTTGCCTACCTTCTTATTGAGTCTTGTCTCATCCTAGGGCCAGTGTGGGAAGAAGAGTGGACCCTGAACTGCAATCCAGTGACCTGAAAGGGGCAGAGGGCACCTATGTTGCAAAACAGGACAATAAATCTGAAAATACTTTGTCACTCGTCTAATCCCATTTTCTGTAGTTTTGGTTGTTCTCATGGAGGGTGAGTTGAGAATAAACTATGCCATATAATGAAGTAGGCACATCCCAAGGCCAGCTCTGAAATAATTTCCCACATCAATCTCTTCATTATTGTCTCTGATGATTGCTTGCTGACACCATACCAAAAACAAACAAAAGAAGTCATTTAAAGACCTCTGCTTACTCCTCCTTCTGATAAAGGGATTATGTTCTTTCTTGTTTACCTGTTTCTTTCCCAATACTTTGCATTGTTTAGAGGTTGTGTTCAGTGGGATCAAGGTTATACAGTTTTATAAAGAAGAGAGACCCTCGGAACACAAACTATATTTATCTAAGGTGAGTTACAGGTGAACAGTTTCCAATTACTTTCTTTGCTTGTCATAGTTTAAAACATTAAATCATCTCTCAACAATTCCCTGCAGTTTGCCATTGTCTCCTCACACGTCCACCCCTGGGACTCATGAGTCTCAGACTCAGATTCCCAGCCTCAGACCATCTTTGTGTGGCAGGATGTGTTAATTAAGTCAGCTTCCTCAGAAAGAGATTCTAACCAACTTGGTCTTTTGTTCTGAATTTCAGTGTCTCTCTCTCTCTCTCTCTCTCTCTCTCTCTCTCTCTCTCTCTCTCTCTCCTTATCCTTTGTCTTTATCATTGTAGAAAATGAACTTTATTTTAATCCTTTTTTGATGCTATAATACATTACCTAGTACATTGTTCTAAGGAAACAAATATGTGAAAAATAGGTCTCTAATGCACAGCTTTTCAGAACGATGCTGTTGTTCTGCTCCACTAGGGGCACCCAGTTTCTTGTGTATTTTTCCAGAGATATTCCATTAACATTAAACAATGATATCTTATTTTGATAGATTGGAATTCTCATCTTCATTGTTGTCTTAGGAATCAGAAAGCTCTTACCAACATGAGGAATTAAGTGACAGTGTGATTATTCATAATAGGAACACAGTTTGTGTCTTATCATTTTGGTCTCAAGCATGAACCATCAGCCTTGTGAACCTCATTAATAAAACAGATGGCTCCATTGACTTTCTTTATTCCACATTTTCATTGTACAGGCTGGCAAAGGATATAGATTCTTGCACATTCCTTGACCACAAATATTAGAACTACCCTGATATGGATTGATTGCTCTCCGTTCCTGGTGCACAGCAGTGATTATTAAATACACAATCACCATTCTCCACAAGATTCCTTTCATCACACTCTGGAACTAGATATCCAGTTTTCTGAGTTCTATGTATTTCTTTTTGTTTGTTTATTGGCTTTATTTGGTGGAGCACATTTACATTACCTTCTTTAAAACGGGTCTGAAAGGATATCTTTCTTCTCCCACTGAACTGATAGTTTGGCTGGAAATACAATTTTAAATTGAAAATCATTTTCCTTCAGAATTTTAAAAACATGTTTCTTTGTAATCTACTACTCAACGTTACAGTTGGGTAAAAAATTAACCCAAATTCTTTTTTTTTTTTTTAGAGTTTATTTATTTATTTTGAGAGACAGGGCTTGAATGGGGGAGGGGCAGAGAGAGAGGGAGAGAGAATCCCAAGCAGGCTCCACTGACAGTGCAGAGCCCAACATGGGGCTCAATCCAACAAACTGTGAGATTGTGACCTGAAGCTAAATCAAGAGTCAGAGGACTTCAGGAAGATGGCAGCGTAGGAGGACACTGGACTCACCGTGCGTCCTGCTGATCACTTAGATTCCACGTACACCTGCCTAAATAACCCAGAAAACCACCAGAATGGAGTCTCTGGAGCCAAGCACAGACGAGAGGCCCACGGAAGAGGGTAGGAAGGGGGAGAGGCGGTGTGCACTCCACGGACTGGCAGGAGGGAGCCGGGGCAGAGGGGCGGCCTGCCGGCCAAGCAGAGCCCCTGAGTCTGACTTGCAAAAGTGGAGGGGCCGAAAGGAGTGTGTTCCAACAGCAAGCAGACTTACCATCTGGGAGGTCATAAGTTAACAGCTCTGCTCAGAAAGTGGGAAGGCTGGAGGACAAAGGGAGGGAGAGTTGCTGAGCCCCCGGAAGACAGAGCACAGTTTGTTGGAGAACAAAGGCGCTCACCAGCGCCATCTCCCTTGCCCATCCCCCAGCCAAAATCCCAAAGGGAACCAGTTCCTGCCAGGGAACCTGCTTGCTGGTGCAAACACCCAACCCTGTGCTTCTGCGGAGCCACCCCTCTGGCAGCGGGTCTGACTCCCTCCCACTGCCACTGGGCCCCTCCTGAAGTGGATCACATAAGGAGAAGCCAGCTAAGCCTGCCCCTCCTGCCCCCATGCACCTTGCCTACCCACCCCAGCTAACACGCCAGATCCCCAGCACCACAAGCCTGGCAGTGTGCAAGTAGCCCAGACAGGCCACGCCACCCCACAGTGAATCCTGCCCCTAGGAGAGGGGAAGAGAAGGCACACACCAGTCTGACTGTGGCCCCAGCGGTGGGCTGGGGGCAGACATCAGGTCTGACTGCGGCCCGCCCACCAACTCCAGTTATACACCAGAGCACAGGGGAAGTGCCCTGCAGGTCCGCACCACTCCAGGGACTATCCAAAATGACCAAGCAGAAGAATTCCCCTCAAAAGAATCTCCAGGAAATAACAGCTAATGAACTGATCAAAAAGGATTTAAATAATATAACAGAAAGTGAATTTAGAATAATAGTCATAAATTAATCACTGGGCTTGAAAACAGTATAGAGGACAGCAGAGATTCTCTTGCTACAGAGATCAAGGGACTAAGGAACAGTCAGGAGGAACTGAAAAACGCTTTAAAAGAGATACAAAATAAAATGGAAATGACCACGGCTCGGATTGAAGAGGCAGAGGAGAGAATAGGTGAACTAGAAGATAAAATTATGGAAAAAGAAGAAGCTGAGAAAAAGAGAGATAAAAAACTCAAGGAGTATGAGGGGAAAATTAGGGAACTAAGTGATACACTAAAAAGAAATAATATACGCATAATTGGTATCCCAGAGGAGGAAGAGAGAGGGAAAGGTGCTGAAAGTGTACTTGAAGAAATAATAGCTGAGAACTTCCCTGATCTGGGGAAGGAAAAAGGCATTGAAATCCAAGAGGCCCAGAGAACTCCCTTCACGTAACTTGAATCAATCTTCTGCATGACATATCGTAGTGAAACTGGCAAAACACATGGATAAAGAGAAAATTCTGAAAGCAGCAAGGGATAAACATGCTCTAACTTATAAAGGGAGACCTATAAGACTCGTGACCGATCTCTCTTCTGAAACTTGGCAGGCCAGAAAGGAATGGCAGGAGATCTTCAATGTGATGAACAGAAAAAATATGCAGCCGAGAATCCTTTATCCATCAAGTCTGTCATTCAGAATAGAAGGAGAGATAAAGGTCTTCCCAAACAAAAACTGAAGGAATTCGTCACCACTAAACTAGCCCAACAAGAGATCCTAAGGGGGATCCTGTGAGAAAAGTACCAGAGACATCGCTACAAGCATAAACATACAGACATCACAATGACTCTAAACCTGTATCTTTCTAAAATAACACTGAATGTAAATGGACTAAATGTGCCAACCAAAAGACATAGGGTATCAGAATGGATAAAAAAACAAGACCCATCTATTTGCTGTCTGCAAGAGACTCACTTTAGACCTGAGGACACCTTCAGATTGAGAGTGAGGGGATGGAGAACTATTTATCATGCTACTGGAAGTCAAAACAAAGCTGGAGTAGCCATACTTATATCAGAAAAACTAGGCTTTAAATTAAAAGCTGTAACAAGAGATGAACAAGGGCATTATAATAATCACAGTGTCTATCCATCAGGAAGAGCTAACAGTTATAAATGTCTATGCGCTGAATACCGGAGCCCCCAAATATATAAAACAATTACTCATAAACATAAGCAACCTTATGGATAAGAATGTGGTAAGTGCAGGGGACTTTAACACTCCACTTACAGAAATGGATAGATCATCTAGACACATGGTCAATAAAGAAACAAGGGCCCTGAATGATACATTGGATTAGATGGACTTGACAGATATATTTAGAACTCTGCATCCCAAAGCAACAGAATATACTTTCTTCTTGAGTGCACATGGAACATTCTCCAAGATAGATCATATACTGGGTCACAAAACAGCCCTTCATAAGTATACAAGAATTGAAATTATACCATGCATACTTTCAGACCACAATGCCATGAAGCTTGAAATCAACCACATGAAAAAGTCTGGAAAACCTCCAAAAGCATGGAGGCTAAAGAACACCCTACTAACGAATGAGTGGGTCAACCAGGCAATTAGAGAAGAAATTAAAAAATATATGGAAACAAAAATGAAAATACAACAATCCAAATGCTTTAGGATGCAGCGAAGGCAGTCCTGAGAGGAAAATACATTGCAATCCAGGCCTATCTCAAGAAACAAGAAAAATCCCAAATACAAAATCTAACAGCACACCTAAAGGAAACAGAAGCAGAACAGCAAAGGCAGCCTAAACCCAGCAGAAGAAGAGAAATGATAAAGATCATAGCAGAAATAAACAATATAGAATCTAAAAAAACTGTAGAGCAGATTAAGGAAACCAAGAGTTGGTTTTTTGAAAAAATAAACAAAATTGACAAACCTCTAGCCAGGCTTCTCAAAAAGAAAAGGGAGATGACCCAAATAGATAAAATCATGAATGAAAAAGAATTATGACAACCAATCCCTCAGAAATACAAGTAATTATCAGGAAATACTATGAAAAATTATATGCCAACAAATTGGACAACCCGGAAGAAATGGACAAATTCCTAAACACCCACACGCTTCCAAAACTCATTCAGGAGGAAATAGAAAGCTTGAACAGATCCATAACCAGCGAAGAAATTAAATCAGTTATCAAAAATCTCCCAACAAATAAGAGTCCAGGACCAGATGTCTTCCCAGGGGAGTTCTACCAGACGTTTAAAGCAGAGATAATACCTATCCTTCTCAAGCTATTCCAAGAAATAGAAAGGGAAGGAAAACTTCCAGACTCATTCTATGAAGCCAGTATTACTTTGATTCCTAAACCAGAGAGAGACCCAGTAAAAAAAGAGAACTACAGGCCAATATCCCTGATGAATATGGATGCAAAAATTCTCAAGAAGATACTAGCAAATCAAATTCAAAAGCATATAAAAAGAATTATTCACCATGATCAAGTGGGATTCATTCCTGGGATGCAGGGCTGGTTCAACATTTGCAAATCAATCAACGTGGTACATCACATTAATAAAAGAAAAGATAAGAACCATATAATCCTGTCAATCGATGCAGAAAAGGCCTTTGACAAAATTCAGCACCCTTTCTTAATAAAAACCCCAGAGAAAGTCGGGATGGAAGGAACATATTTAAACATCATAAAAGCCACTTATGAAAAGCCCACAGCTAACATCATCCTCAATGGGGAAAAACTGAGAGCTTTTTCCCTGAGACCAGGAACATGACAGGGATGCCCACTCTCACTGCTGTTGTTTAACATAGTGTTGGAAGTTCTAGCATCAGCAATCAGACAACAAAAGGAAATCAAAGGCATCCAAATTGGCAAAGATGAAGTCAAGCTTTCACTTTTTGCAGATGACATGATATTATACATGGAAAATCCAATAGACTCCACCAAAAGTCTGCTAGAACTGACACATGAATTCAACAAAGTTGCAGGATACAAAATCAATGTACAGAAATCAGTTGCATTCTTATACACTAATAATGAAGCAACAGAAAGACAAATAAAGAAACTGATCCCATTCACAATTGCACCAAGAAGCACAAAATACCTAGGAATAAATCTAACCAAAAATGTAAAAGATCTGTATGCTGTAAACTATAGAGAGCTTATGAAGGTAATTGAAGAAGATATAAAGAAATGGAAAGACATTCCCTGCTCATGGATTGGAAGAATAAATATTGCCAAAATGTCAATACTACCCAAAGCTATCTACACATTCAATGCAATCCCAATCAAAATTGCACCAGCATTCTTCTCAAAATTAGAACAAGCAATCCTAAAATTCATATGGAACCACAAAAGGCCCCGAATAGCCAAAGTAATTTTGAAGAAGACCAAAGCAGGAGGCATCACAATCCCAGACTTTAGCCTCTACTACAAAGCTGTCATCATCAAGACAGCATGGTATTGGCACAAAAACAGACACATAGACCAATGGAATAGAATAGAAACCCCAGAACTAGACCCACAAACGTATGGCCAACTCATCTGTGACAAAGCAGGAAAGAACATCCAATGGAAAAAAGACAGTCTCTTTAACAAATGGTGCTGGGAGAACTGGACAGCAACATGCAGAAGGTTGAAACTACACCACTTTCTCACACCATTCACAAAAATAAACTCAAAATGGATAAAGGACCTGAATGTGAGACAGGAAACCATCAAAACCTTAGAGGAGAAAGCAGGAAAAGACCTCTCTGACCTCAGCCGTAGCAATCTCTTACTCGACACATCCCCAAAGGCAAGGGAATGAAAAGCAAAAATGAATTACTGGGACCTTATGAAGATAAAAAGCTTCTGCACAGCAAAGGAAACAACCAACAAAACTAAAAGGCAACCAACGGAATGGGAAAAGATATTTGCAAATGACATCTCGGACAAAGGGCTAGTATCCAAAATCTATACAGAGCTCACCAAACTCCACACCTGAAAAACAAGTAACCCAATGAAGAAATGGGCAGAAAAAATGAATAGACACTTCTCTAAGGAAGACATCTGGATGGCCAACAGACACATGAAAAGATGCTCAACTTCGCTCCTTATTAGGGAAATACAAATCAAAACCACACTCAGTTATCACCTCACGCCAGTCAGAGTGGCCAAAATGAACAAATCAGAAGACTATAGATGCTGGCGAGGATGTGGAGAAATGGGAACCCTCTTGTACTGTTGGTGGGAATGCAAATTGGTGCATCCACTCTGGAAAACAGTGTGGAGGTTCCTCAGAAAATTAAAACTACACCTACCCTATGACCCAGCAATAGCACTGCTAGGAATTTACCCAAGGGATACAGGAGTGCTGATGCATAGGGGCACTTGTACCCCAATGTTTATAGCAGCACTCTCAACAATAGCCAAAGTATGGAGAGAGCCTAAATGTCCATCAACTGATGAATGGTTAAAGAAATTGTGGTTTATATACACAATGGAGTACTACATGGCAATGAGAAAGAACGAAATATGGCCCTTTGTAGCAACCTGGATGGAACTGGAGATTGTGATGCTAAGTGAAATAAGCCATACAGAGAAAGACAGATACCATATGTTTTCACTCTTATGAGGATCCTGAGAAACTTAACAGAAACCCATGGGGGAGGGGAAGAAAAAAAAAAGAGGTTAGAGTGGGAGAGAGCCAAAGCATAAGAGACTCTTAAAAACTGAGAACAAACTGAGGGTTGATGGGGGGTGGGAGGGAGGGTAGGGTGGGTGATGGGTATTGAGGAGGGCACCTTTTGGGATGAGCATTGGTTGTTGTATGGAAACCAAGTTGACAATAAATTTCATATATTGAAAAAAAAAGAATCAGATGGATTCTTAACCCACTCAGCCACCAAACAGCCCCCAAATTAAGCTGAATTCTAGTTCCTTTTCCTTTCTTGTGACCTGTTGGTGGTATTATTGCTGCTGGTTTGGGTTTCTTTCTGGAAGGCTTTAGGACATTTTGTCATCATTGCTTTGAAATTTCAAAATGCTTTGGCTTGATGTGGATCTACTTTCATGAATCATTTTGGGTTTAGTGTCTTTCTCAGTCCAGAAACTTGTATACTTCAGTTCTAGGGAACTATTAAAATTCCTTCATTGATGTTTCTTCCCCTCTATTTTCTCTCTGCTTTTGGAAATTCTGTTATTTTAATGTTGAACATATATAATTTTCTTAACTTTTCTTTCTTGTTTGGTACATTTTGTTCTACATAACTTAATTTTTTAAGCTATGTATTACTTTTAAATTTTCATTATTTCATTAAATTTTTTTCAATTGTAAAATACATGTAACATAAATTTTGTCATCATACCCATTTTTAAGTGTACAGTTCAGTTGTATTATGTATATTCATATTGTTTTGCAACTATCACTACCATCCATCTCGAAAACTGTTTTTGTTTTGTAAAACAGAAATTATGAATTTATTGAATGCAAACTCCTCATTTCATCTTCCCTCCGGGCCCTGGACCCACATTCTACATTTTTATCTCTTTGAATTTGACTACTCTAGGGACCCCATGGAATCATACAGTATTTGTTCTTTTGTGACTGGCTTATTTCACTGAGCATAGTGTCCTGAAGTGTTCATCTATGTTAGAGTATGTATCAGAATTTCCTTCTCCTTGAAGGCTGAATAATATTCTATTGTTTGTATATACCATATACTTTGTTATCCATAATATGTACGGGAACACTTAAGTTGCTTCCACCTTTTTTCTATTGTAAATAATGTTGCTATAGAGACAGGTATACAAATATCTCTTCAATACCCTACTTTCAATTCTTGGGGTACATAAAAGTAGAGTTGCTTAATCATATGGTAGTTATATTTTTTATTTTTTGAGGAAACTTCATGGTTTCCACAGTGGCTAAACTATTTGTATAACAGTGTTCAAGGGTACTAACATCACATCTTCATCAATATTTGTTTTTTTCAGTTTTTTTTTTTTTGATAGTAGCCTTTCTAGTTCCTTAAATGGTCAAGCTAGTTTATTAATTTGAGATTATTCTTTTTTTCCATATCAGCATTTATTGCTATAAGTTTCCCTCTCAGAACTGCTTTCACGTGTTTTGATGTGTTGTGATTTCACTTTCATTCATCTCTAAGTATTTTCTAACTTCCCTTGTGATTTTTTCTCTTTTTTTTCTTTTTTTTTAATGTTTTTATTTATTTTTGAAGGAGAGAGATACAGAGCGTGAGCTGGGGAGGAGCAGAGAGAGAGGAAGACATAGAATTTGAAGCCAGCTCCAGGCTCTGAGCTGCCAGCACAGAGCCCAATGTGGGGCTCAAACCCATGAACCGTGAGATCATGACCTGAGCTGAAGTCGGACGCTCAACCGACTGAGCCACCCAGGTGCCCTGTGATTTTTTCTTTGATCTGCTAATTCTTTAAGAGTGTACTGGTGAGTTTCCACAAAATCTGATTTTCCAGTTTTCCTTCTATTATTACTTTCTAAGTTCATCTCTGTGACCAGAGAAGCTACTTTCTATGATATCTAAACCAATCAGACTTAATCTGTGGCCTAAGTTATGATCTATCCTGGAGAATGTCATGTGTACATGAGAAGGATGTCTCAATAGATTCAGCAGTACAGGATGTTTGTTTTGGTCCCACAGGGCATTTCAGTCATTTGGGGTGTTTCAGTTGCACAAGTTCTTTGAATTTTGCAAGTAATTTCTGTTGCACAGGTAGAACAACTAGTCATCAGTATCCATCCTGACCCAGAATGAAACAGTTGCTGTGGTGGTTGACCAGAAACTGAGGCCTGTCTTTAAGCTCCATTTCTCTTTGTGTATCCATCACGTTACACTTAGTGTGAGTGTTTGAGTGCTTTAATGTTTTTCCAGTGTTTCATAGCATTATTTCTAAAATGTTTTCAGTTTGGCCAAACCCCAAATGTATTTTTGCCAAATGTCTTCTTCTTCAATCTGCCTACATTTCAAAGAAAATTTGAGCCATCTGTTTCTGTTTCATTGGCTTCACTGTTGAAAATTCTCTTTGGTAGGAACTAAGTGCAAGAAGTCTTAAATCTCTGCTAAAACCTTCCACACCCTTCTCTGAAGCACTTCATAATAAAAGGGTCTGCAGAATCAAGTTATTTTTTGAACATTATTTTGACTAAATGCGTTCCTCGTTTCTACTCACATCACACACCTGCTCACCAGTGAAATGTTAATTGGTAGATGAGTCCAGGGGCGCCAGGGCCCTTTTAGAATGAATGAGTCACTGGCCCAGATTACCTACTTCTTTTTTCCATGCTTAACCTACTCTGTGTTGCTTAGGGGATTTATTTCAAGATAGTACAGACAGCATTTCTTTTCTACATACTTTTCTGTATTTGAATAAATGCTCCAAATATAGATGTCATTATTTAATATAGATGTTAAAAATGAAAAGCAGAAGAATATAATGACAGTGCAGTTCTTATTTTAAGGAAAATAAGCACAAATACATAATGAGAAGTATTTTATTTCCCACTAAGTTAATATCATTTATTAAGTATAGAAGGAACTTGGGATCAAACTGTATGTATATTTTTATTCCCTGGATTTTCTTTATTCAAATTATATCATGAACACTGTTATTAAACCTAATCCTCAAAAACATGATTTTATAACTCTATAGTATTTAATTACACAATTATCCCTTAAAATGTTTCTATTTTTTAAATTTTTGTTTTTATTTTTATTTTTTAAATATAATTTATTGTCAAAGTAGTTTCCATACAACACCCAGTGCTCATCCCAACAAGTGCCCTCCTCCCTGCCCATCACCCACTTTCCCCTCTCCCTCCCCCATCTACCCTTAGTTTGTTCTCAGTCCTTAAGAGTCTCTTATGGTTTGCCTCCCTCCCTCTCTATAACATTTTCCCCCTTCACCTCCCCCATAGTCTTCTGTTACATTTCTCAAGATCCACATGAGTGAAAACATATGGTATCTGTCTTTCTCTGCCTGACTTATTTCACTTAGCATAATACCCGCCAGTTCCATCCTTGTTGCTGCAAATGGCATGATTTCATTATTTCTCATTGCCACGTAGTATTCCATTGTATATATAAACCATATCGTCTTTATCCATTCATTAGTTGATGGACATTTTAGGCTCTTTCCATAATATGACTATTGCTGAAAGTGCTGCTATACACATTGGGGTACATGTGTCCCTATGGATCAGCACTCCTGTATCCTTTGGGTAGATTCCTAGCAGTGCTATTGCTAGGTCATAGGGTAGGTGTAGTTTTAATTTTTTGAGGAACCTCTACACTGTTTTCCAGAATGACTGCACCAGTTTGTATTCCCACCAACAATGCAAGAGGGTTCCCATTTCTCCACATCCTCGCCAGCATCTATAGTCTCCTGATTTGTTCATTTTAGCCTCTCTGACCCATGTGAGGTGATATCTGAGTGTGCTTTTGATTTGTATTTCCCTGATGATGAGTGACATTGAGCATCTTTTCATGTGTCTGTTGGCCATCTGGATGTCTTCTTTGGAAAAGTGTCTATTCATGTCTTTTGCTCATTTCTTCACTGGATTATTTGTTTTTTGGGTGTGGAGTTTGGTGAGTTCTTTATAGATTTTGGATACTAGCCCTTTATCCAATATGTCATTTGCAAATATCTTTTCTGATTTCGTTTGTTGACTTTTAGTTTTGTTGATTGTTTCTTTTGCAGTGCAGAGGCTTTTTATCTTGATGAGGTCCCAATAGTTCATTTTTGCTTTTAATTCCCTTGCCTTTGGAGATATGCCAAGCAAGAAATTGCTGCTGTGGAGGTCAACGAGGTTGTTTCTTGCTTTCTCCTCTAGGGTTTTGATGATTCCCTATCTCACATTCAGGTCCTTCATCCATTTTGAGTTTATTTTTGTGTATAGTGTAAGAAAGTGGTTTAGTCTCATTCTTCATGTTGCTGTCCAGTTCTCCCACCACCATTTGTTAAAGAGACTTTTTCCCATTGGATACTCTTTCCTGCTTTGTCAAAGATTAGTTGGCCATACATTTGTGGGTGCAATTCTGGGGTCTCTATTCTATTCCACTGGTCTATGTGTCTGTTTTTGTGCCAATACCATACCACCTTAATGATTACAGCTTTGTAGTAGAGGGTAAAATCTGGGATTGTGATGCCTGCTGCTTTGTTTTCTTCTTCAAAATTACTTTGGCTATTTGGGGCCTTTTGTGGTTCCATACAAATTTTAGGATTGTTTGTTCTAGCTTTGGGAAGAATGCTGGTGCAATTTTGATTGGTATTGCATTCAATGTGTAGATTGCTTTGGGTAGTATTGACATTTTAACAATATTTATTCTTTCAATCCATGAGCATGGAATGTTTTTCCATTTCTTTGTATCTTCTTCAATTTCCTTCATAAGCTTTCTATAGTTTTCAGCATACAGATCTTTTACATCTTTGGTTAGGTTTATTTTATGGTTCTTGGTGCAATTGTGAATGGGATCAGTTTCTTTAATTCTGTTTATGTTGCTTCATTATTGGTATATAAAAATGCAACCAATTTTTGTGCATTGATTTTGTATCCTGCATCGTTGCTGAATTCATGGCTCAGTTATAGCAGACTTTTCGTGGAGTCAGTCGGGTTTATTAAATATAGAAGGAACATGGCATCAAACTGTATGTATATTTTAATACCCTGGATTTTATTTATTCAAATTATATCATGAACACTTTTATTAAACCTAATTCTCAAAAACATGATTTTATAACTCTATAGTATTTAATTAAACGATTATCCTTTAAACTGCTTCCATTTTTGAAATTGTTTTTAATATATGAAATTTATTGTCAAATTGGTTTCCGTACAACACCCAGTGCTCATCCCAAAAGATGCCCTCTTCAATTCCCAGCACCCACTCCCCCTCCCTCCCACCCCTTATCAACCCTCAGTTTGTTCTCAGTTTTTAACAGTCTCTTATGCTTCGGCTCTCTCCCACTCTAACCTCTTTTTTTTTTCCTTCCCCTCCCACATGGGTTTCTGTTAAGTTTTTCAGGATCCACATAAGAGTGAAAACATATGGTATCTGTCTTTCTCTGTATGGTGTATTTCACTTAGCATAACACTCTCCAATTCCATCCACGTTGCTACAAAGGGCCATATTTCATTCTTTCTCATTGCCATGTAGTACTCCATTGTGTATACAAACCACAATTTCTTTTTTTTTAATTTTTTTAACGTTTATTTATTTTTGAGACAGAGAGAGATAGAGCATGAATGGGGGAGGGGCAGAGAGAGAGGGAGACACAGAATCAGAAGCAGGCTCCAGGCTCTGAGACATTAGCCCAGAGCCTGACGCAGGGCTCAAACTCACGGACCGTGAGATCGTGACCTGAGCTGAAGTCGGACGCTTAACCGACTGAGCCACCCAGGCGCCCCCAAACCACAATTTCTTTATCCATTCATCAGTTGATGGACATTTAGGCTCTTTCCATACTTGGCTATTGTTGAGAGTGCTGCTATAAACATTTTTTAAATGTTTATTTATTTTTGAGAGAGAGAGAGAGAGCGTGAATGGGCAAGGGGCAGAGAGAGAGGGAGACACAGAATCCAAACCAAGCTCTAGCTGTGCTGACATCTCAGAGCCTGATGTGAAGCTCAAACTCATGAACCGCAAGATCATGACCTGAGCTGAAGTGGGATGCTTGACTGAGCCACCTAGGTGCCCCTAAAATGTTTCCATTTTTTTATCTTTATAAATCACACTCTGGAGGCATCAATTTATATAAATCTATAACCATATTTTTGATAACTTCCAGGGAATAGATTCTTAGAACTGAGATTGCTAGCATAAAGGGTATAAATATTCTCAAGTTACTCTTCATAAAGCTCATTATCTGTTTTAAAGCTTTTATGATAATTTATTTAAAATTCTCTGTAGAAATTAGACATTTAAGTTTTTGTGAATCTATCCTACTACAAATAACGAAAACCAATTTTGAAGCACATTTTTTAAATCACTGATAGAACATAAAATATTATCTATTTTCTGATTTTCTCTAGCATATTTAAGAAAAAAATAAAAGAAAAATAATTCTTTTCATTTAAAAAGATAACTGGGGTGCCTGGGTGACAAATTAAGTCACTCAATTGGTTAAGTGTCTGACTTCGGCTCAGGTCATAATGTCATGGTTTGTGAGTTTGAGCCCCATGTCTGGGTCTGTCTGTGCGGACAGCTCAGAGCCTGGAGCCTGCTTCAGATTCTGTCTCTCTCTGTCTCTCTCTCTTTCTCTCTCTGCCCCTCCCCTTCTCCCCCCGCCTTTGTCTCAAAAATAAATAAAATCATTTAAAAAAAGACCTAGTCTCTTAAAAAATAAAGAATAAAAAGATAACTTTTGATCTCCAATGAGGAAATTAATCCGATTAGGGTTAATTGGTGATTAGGCCAAAAGAATCATGTCAAGAAAAAAAAAATATCTTCATCTAATAATATATTTTAAGGTGGATCTGGAAACAGGATGCTATGAATCATAGACTTATGGTTCAGAAGGGCTTGTGATAGAAAAGTTTATAAATACATGGAGGCAAATGACATAGAAGGAAAGAAACAACCCATAAACCAATAGAGTAGAATGCAATTAAAACAAATAATAATAATAATAGTCATAGTTGTCAAAATAAAATTATGATGGAAAATGACAAAGTAAAGAAAAAACTATAGAACAGGCCTTAACAAAAATCAGAATTTGAACTAACATATGTAGATAATTTGGGGTACAAAATTCAGATTTTGATGACATATATCCTGAAACCTAGAGGGCAACAAGGTAGCTGAATATTTTAATGACTGAAGAATCAGGACAAAGTTTGGTACACAAGAGAAAAACAGGGCAACTGTTTTTCTGAAAGCAAATTTTCTGAAAGCAAAACAAAACTGAAAAACACAAGGGTAATGTGAATTATAGAGCAGCAAGTCAGCCTACAGACTCCAGCTATACAATAGCAAAGAGGGAGAAAGAGAAAAAATGGATTTTATGGATATAACACTAGAATTTAAATAACAAGAACAAGATCACAGCCTTGAGTCCTTTTTGGCATATGACTTAACTTTTCTGAATCTCCATTTTTAAGTTTCTAGTGTGTAATTACTAAAATATACTCCACTTGCCACACAAAATTTCTGTTAGGATGTAAGCTGTTTCGTGCCACATCAATACAAAATGTTTTCATGTCTCTCATCTGAAGATCAGGGAAAGCTTTGAGAGTTACCAACACTAAAAGACTTTAGATGTGACCCAGAGAACAGAGTTACCCTCTTTAGTCTTTGCACTTTGTTGGCCCAGACATGAAACTCAACATCCCTTTGAATTCCTCTGACTAACCCATTCTTAACAAAAGTATCAGTAAATAATGTCATCTTTATTAAGATCCTTGATGTGGAGATGAAGGTGAGCCATCCAGCCCACATCAAACAGTATAACAAATCCCAATTGCAGCACTTCTGTCCCCAAGTTCTGTCTCACTGTTCAGTTGAGTTCAGTTATTCCTTCGTCCCTTATTGCCTGTCCTACTGGGTCTTCCTCTGGCTCCTTTCCCCTTTTCCTCTCCCTGTGTCACTGTCAGAGCAATTTAGCTTTCTCACTTACTGCTCCCAGGATTATATACTGAATCTCTTCAAGATGCTCTGGAATGCCATACCCTTCCCATTAATGGGATACACTCTCTTTATAAAGCAATTGGGATAATGAAACAAAAACTAATAGCTAATAAAAAATAAATTAAAAAGCTCTTTTTTATAGAAAACAAAACACTAAAAATTTTACTATTTTACCAGAACATTACACAAATAAACTGTTTATTAAACAAACTCTTATTGATGTCCAAATGAGGAATAAAATAATCAAGTAACACAAACAAGGACATTGGAGGAAAGACTCATGACCAATCAGAAGATGAGCCCTGACTATTTGAAACAAAGATTCCTGAATCTAAGAGTCTCAAGAGATTCTGCTTATGAATGTATATTCTTGTGGGAAAATGATGTACATAGGTGAAAAGTAAATTAACAATACATGTATGAAATAATAGGACTTTTCAAATGTAAGAGGTATCAAAATGCAGTACCCAACTATTTGTCTAAGAGCTGTGAGTTAGGAGTATATGAAGAGATCATTATGAGCAGGTATCATATAGGAAGCTTCATAGAAGAGGTAGGTGTTAATAGTTCATGAGTAAACAGTGAATGAAAATCAGGGAGAAGCAATTCTGTTAGGAAGCATGATGTGAGAGAAATCACAGACACAGAGAAATTCTGGGGCCAAGAAAGTGTGAGGAGAGAATATTAGGTACAGGCTTCACCTAAGGAGATGTGAGAGCCAGTGCAGAGTCAGTTCTGCACTGCAAAACCTTAAATGTCAAGCTGGAGCTTATCCTATAGGAATCTCAAAGTCTTCACATTAGTGGTATATCAAAATGACCATAGGACCTTAGGAAGTTTAGCCTGACAGAGGGTGTAGAATGTACACAAGCAGGGACTTTTCAGAAGGTAGGAAGATGAGTCAGAAGGCAATTATAATGCTCTAAGCATGAGATGAAGAGGGCCTGGATCCAAGTGAGTGATGGCAGAGGAAACAAAATATGGAAAATTTGTGAGATTTGGCAATTGGTTAGATGTGAAGTTGGCAAGATAAAAAAGTAAAGAAAGTGTCAAAGATCACCATAGGTGATGAAAAGTGACAGTATCGTGATTAGAAATAGAGGTATAGGAAAGGGATGGAGTTGGTAACAAAAGTTGATGAATGAGGCACTGGTTTGTATACCAAATGCACATAGAAAAGTTTGAAAAGTAAGAAAGAAAAGTCAGGAAGAAAATCAGAAAAATATGTCAGGGCCAAAGATCATAGTATGTCTTCCCAGTCCCTCCCCACCCAAATAAGCCATCTGGAGATTTTCTGCTAGAAGATCCATTTGTGTCTGGAGTACCATACCAGGTTGAGAAAGAGGGTCCTTGGAAAATCCACATGACCCATGGCTTGTGTCTCTGATTCTAGGTCAGGATGTTGTAGAGATGTGTTGTGGTTTCTGCTATAAGGCATCTTGTGAAAACTGCTGAAGTTCAGGTGCCTGAACGTCCCAGTCCAGCTATTTGGAAGCTTCTCCCCATGAATATACTGAGCACTCTACAAGCAGAGTAAGCCAAAAAGGGCAAGGAGAGAAAGGGGAGATCACCTGACAGGTTGAAGTGTTGCGGCCCAGAAGTCCAAACCTCATGCATCAAACTTTGTAGGAGGAAAAGATAAATTCCTGCTAAAATCACTTATGTTCAAATTTGTTGCTTTTTCCTCACTGAAATGAATCCAGATGGTCTTCTTTGGCTGTTGTATTTCAGTGGAGCTTGTGGCTGAAGTCCTGTGGAATACTTCAAAGGGACCTGAACCCAGGTCAATGACCTTCTTAGAATGCTATCACTTTGATTCGGTATCAGGAAAGGCCATGTTACTATTGCTGTCTCTTTCCAGTGGAAACAGAGTGAAATACCACTTGGTCAGCTAAATCATGCTGTCCTAAACCACTACATTCTCTCAGGAAACCACTCTGGCATGTAAACCATGTGGACAATATTCCAGTTACTTCAAATATTAATTTTTTAATGAACCAAAAAAATCTAAGTTTGTAAATAAAACTAATCTGTTGCCATAGTGTTTCTAGTCTATAACAAGAATAGTTACTGTTTAACTGAACATTTGTGGGGTTTTTTTTAATCATTAAAGCATATCATTTCATGAAACTGCTTTTTAGCCCACCACTGGATATTTTACATTTGAAACTTGGTATTTTTTTTAACTAATCATGTTTACTAAACTGATCTATCTTTTCCCTCCTCTTCTGTTTCAACTTAAAGCTATCTGGAAGGACTTAGAACATCCTTCAAAGTTTGTCTTTAATAGAGGAAAAGAAGTTAAGGAGAAGCATTCTATAGAAGGCAAAGATGAATGATGAGATAACACAACTCACAAAGAACAAAGCAACTGCCTGGCAAGAAGACTTGTTGGTCTGTACAAGCATGAAAACAAACCATTAGTATTGTAACAAAAATAGCATCGTATGTAAATGAGAAGCCATAAAGACACACAAACTTGGCCTACCAGGCATCTTGATGAGGACAAGAACATGGTCTTCAAGTATTTGTATCACTTTGCCATGGGTGGTTGTCAAAATGAAAAATCCAGCTTTACTTCAGTTCAAAGAACTCTTGCTATTCTAAACTTGAACACTGATGGAGAAAAGAGATACCTACCACCCCACAGACAAACAACAGTGGATTATTTTTACAAGTCATTGCCTGTGAGCATGTTTTAATGATTTGATAGGAGAAGAATTTTATAACTAATTATGCCTAACTGTTAAGAAGCTAATTTTATATTTTAAAACTCTGCCAATTTACCAGTAGCTAAGAAGGCAAGAATAAGACAGATCTATAATCATGTAATTTTATATTATAATAGTATAGTATTAAGTTATATGCAGTATATATTATGATACATTCTCAAAGTTTTCTATTACTTGTTACTTCTAAACCATAATTGTAAATTAATTTCCCCTTTCATTTATTAGTATTATTCTCAATTAAAATTTATTAAGCCAAACTTTTTCAAAGAAAGTCACTCCCTGCTTGTAAAGCAGAGCCAATTAAGAAGGTGAATTACATGCCTTTTGCCACTAGGGTACAATTTACAAGGAAATGGTACAATTTGGTAAGTGATGGTTACAATGAATTCTTGAGAATGAAATGGGGTTAAAAGAATCATTCTGATATTTTTTAGATGGTTGAAAAACCAGAAAGCGTATTTTTACTTACTAAGAGACTCTAGATCAGTACTGTTTAATATAAATAGAACAAGAAAAAGGCAAGTTATGTGTGCAATTTTAGATTTTCTAATTGCCACCTTTTTTAAAAGTAAAGGGAAAAAGTAAAATTAGTGTTAATAGTATGTTTTATTTAACTCAATATATAAAAAATACTATCATTTCAGCATACAATCAATTTAAAAATTATTGATATGTTTCACATTCAAAATCTAGTCTGTATTTTATACTTAAACATAACTCTATTTAGACTAGCCACATTTAAGGGACTCAATAGTTACCTATGGTTAAGTGGCTACCATAATGGACTAATTCGTTCTAAACCAACCAAACTGGTCTCAAGAATATACATAAAATAAAAATGACATCAATTTTTAAAATTATTGATTATTATTTTTTAAATTTATTCTGGGAAAAAAAGATTGAGGGAGAGTGATAAGATTAAATATAATTTAAATATTTTGTTTAATTATTATATTAGAGGGAGGCCATGTTTAGAAATAAAACAGTGATAAATTTCTTATAATAGAAATAACTTGTTGGAAATAATGTTTGCTGTCATTTGTCTTTCATAAAAAAAATAGATAAACTATATAAGGAAGCATCTGATCACGATGATTTGTATACAATATTCTTTTAAAGTTTCAACTTGGGTTGCCTGGGTGGCTTAGTTGGTTAAGAGACTAGATTCTTGGTTTCAGCTCAGGTCATAATCTCACAGTTCCTGAGATCAAACCCTGCATCAGGCTCCAGGCTGACAGCATGGAGCCTGCTTGGGATTCTCTCTCCCCCTCTCTCTCTGTCCCTTTCCTGCTTATGTGTGTACATACATGTTCTCTCTCTCTCTCTCTCTAAGCAAATAAATTTTTAAAAAAAGTAAAGTTTCAATTCAATCAACTTTTAAGGTAGCTACATTTTAGTGGAAAATAACTTCTAGAATTGTAAATATCAGCAAGATGTCTCTCATTCATGCTTCAGATATAACCTTGAGAGAGCTAGACACCATCATATCTACCTGAAAAAAATTAAAGACTACAATATAAACTAAATAACAAATGAATAAAACATAATCTTAGGAATAGTGTCTGTGCAAGGTGGTGTCTCATATGTATTTTACCATATTAAATGGTAAATTGGAAGGATTTTATTCTTAGGCTTCTACTAAATACAGCGGTTGTCTAGTGGAGAACACATTAGCCACTGGATCAAAGAAGGTTATTTTTACTCTATCTGGTTTATAACCCCTTCACTTGAGGGGATGGTTTCATGGTTTATAACCAAAGATTTGGCACCTGTAAGTTTGACTCAATTCTTACTCATCCCTCCCATCTGTTTCCTATAGAGTCTTTCAGATGAAACTATGAAAACTGGTACTCAATCCATTGCACATGCTGTTGAAGGGCAGGTCTTATGCCATTTGTTGAATGAGGGAAGAGTGACCAAATCTCTCTAAATACTTGTATATATTTTAAATTATTATGTTTTTGGAGATAACTAGATCTAAAAGAAAAATCCAATCAATTATGTAACCACATTGATATTCCAAAGAACAAATAAGCAAAGGAAACTATTGCTTTGGACTCCACAAAAATCCCAATCTTCAGTATTTCAAAGAACAAAATGACTTATTTATGGGAGGCACTGTAGCAGTGGGAGTAGCATAGCCTTGTAATTTAAACAGACTCTGGTTTAAATCCTACATCTGTTATGCACAAATTGCATAACTTTTAGCTTTAATGTGACCTGACCCTGTTTTCCAATCTATATAACAAAAATAACATTGATGTCACAGAATATTTAGAAAGATTAAATAAGACGGCATAGGTAAAGCACCCAAAATACCACTTGGTACACAGTAAGAAATCAATAAATGGCAACAACTATTAATCATTCATTAATGAACCCAAAGACCTTAAACACCTCCCTAAACCATCTGCTTGTGCCAGTCCATTTAATATTTTTAAAACTAACACTGGCCACCGTTGTATATGGTTTAAAGAGGTGGTTCAGAGCTTGCATGCAAGAGGCTCCCTGCCATGTTTGATTTTTGGCTGTACCACTGACTAGGAATACAACTTCATACAAATCCTTTAACCTTCCCTAACATTCCCTTTTAGAACTATGAAATGGGTATAATAAAAGAACCAACCCATCACTGTTGTAGATAATTAGAAAAGGTTTATTACGATACCTGCCATAAAACCAACAAGCATTTTCTGTGAGCTATTTTCTGGATAGGAGGATTGAGGTTACATTTTTTTTCAAGTATCTAAATGAATCTATACCTTACCAAAGTGATAATACTGGCTGCCATTTTTTAGTTCCTATTACTTCAGTTTCTCAAACAGGAACTTAGAAATTAGTTCAAACTCACACTTCTGGTTCATGGCACAGCCAAGTTTGAAACGCAGAGATTGAGCACTTTATATCTATCTATTTAATATGTTAACATGACCACTGATGGCAATATTATCTCCTTGTAGCTGAGGAAACTTAGTCTCAGTCTATGGTAGTTTGAAAGTACATAGTACAGCTGAGAGGGGGGCAGTGATTCCAAAACCCATCTATTTTTTTTTTCCACAGTTCCTCTTTATGACATTGATCTTTCTCCTAAAGAACACCAAAAAATGTGACTTTCAGGGACATGAACTGAAAATGGCCTTGGCCACCATTTTATCCATGTTGTGAGGGCTAAATGTTTCTATATTTTGATTATCTTTTTTTAACATTTTTTTAATTTAATATAATTTTTAAACGTTTATTTTTGAGGGGGGGGGAGGTGCAGAGAGGGAGGCAAAGGATCCAAAGCAGGCTCCACACTGTCAGCAATGATTCTGATGTGGGGCTCGAACTCAGGAACCATGAGATCATTACCAGAGCTGAAGTTGGATGCTCAACTGACTGAGCTACCCAGGCACCCCTTGATTATCTTTTTGATAAAATGGTACAGAAAGTTCTCTCCCTGTGGACTTTTCAGTCAAGAAGTTTTAATGTATAAATAGAAACACTGCTATCATTTCTCTACTTCAAAGTGTGATTGCTATATGGGGTAATAGGTGTTCCTCCCTCTCAAAGAGGCAAGTTTTATTAGTTTATACACACACACACACACACACACACACAAAACCTTCCTAGCCTAAGAAAAATTTAAACAGTGAGTAAAAAATCATTAGAAAAACGTATCTCATAATTTTCACTTACCTAGAATTTTAAAAACTAAAACATTTTTAGGGCACCTAGGTGGTTCAGTTCATTAAGCAGTCAACTTCGGCTCAGGTCATGATAAGGTATGTGAGTTTGAACACTGCCTCAGGCTCTGTGCTGACAGCTCAGAGCCTGGTACTTGCTTCAGAGTCTGTGTCTCCATCTATTTTTTCCCCTCCCGCTCACACTTCGTCTGTCTGTCTGTCTGTCTCTCTCTATCTCAAAAATGAATAAACATTAAGAAAACATTAAGTTTTAAATATTGTATTTCAAGAATATTTAAATTGTTTTTTAATTTCCTGGAATAAACCAAGCAAACTTAGTTGGAGACCAGGTAAACCTAATTCTAATATTTCATCATACTTGCCTATTATTGGTGAACTGCTTTTGAGGAAGACCCTAAGAAAAGGAAAGTTCTACAGTGTTCAGCTGGTGCAGACCTGGAACAGTGCTTCAAATATGTGTTTCAGAAGCTGTGAGTCAGGTTATTAAAAGTGACCTTGGAGGTAAATGTCTTACTCTTCTCAGGTAAATTATTTTTTAAAGGTACTAAATTCTTAACTGACAGAAAGGGTTCCTTCATGATGAGCTCTAATGATCATCTCTCTAGAAACACAATATGTACAGAGCCCTCCTGGCTCAGTACTGGTTTTCTGTTGCTGCTGTAACAAATTATCACAAACTTGGTGGCTTAAAAACAGCCTGCATTTATTATCTAAAGTTCTGGAGATCAGAAATCCAGAGTGGATTTCACTGGTTTAAAACCACAGCGTTGGCCTGGCTGGCTCTTCCTTGAAGTTCTCAGGAAGAATTCATTTACTTGCCTTTTCCAGCTCCTGGAAGCTGTCCACATTCCTTGGATGCCCCAACCTCTATTTTGGTCTATTTTGTTGTTACATCTTCTTCTTTCTCTGACCCTCCTCCTTCCCTCTTATAAGGACCCTTGTGATTACATTGAGAGCCACCTAGATAATCCAGGTTGATCTTTCCATCTCAAAAAATGCTAACTTAATCATATCTGCTCTTGATGTAAGGTATTTGCCAGGAAAAATGACAACTCGCAAGTTCTAGTTATTAGAATGTGGATATCTTTGGAGACCATTACTCAGCCAACCACAGAGCCTAAAGGAGAGGGACCAAGGCTGCACCTAGAGCAGACCCTCTGAATAGCAGCTTTCAGGTAGTGAGGTCTTTCTGGAAGTGTACCTTCCCTTGTCTTGCAGTATTTGCCTTTTTGTTAGTCCCATAGTTATCAGCAATAACAAAAGCACTATGAGGCTTTTGATTTTATGCAGAAAATGAAATGAAAAACTGAGAGAAAGTCACTCACTTTAAAAAAGAATGCAGAATAAAGATTAGGTATATAAACTGTCTTATAATTCCCAATGGATTCTTTTTTATACTCAAATATATAGCGTTTTCCATAGGGCATTTTGTTGACTCTGACATTTTCAGTTTGTTTATACAGCTATGTTTCTTTTTTTTTTAATTTTTTTTAACGTTTATTTATTTTTGAGACAGAGAGAGACAGAGCATGAACGGGGGAGGGTCAGAGAGAGAGGGAGACACAGAATCTGAAACAGGCTCCAGGCTCTGAGCTGCCAGCACAGAGCCCGACGCGGGGCTCGAACTCACGGACTGTGAGATCGTGACCTGAGCCGAAGTCGGCTGAGCCACCCAGGCGCCTCTATACAGCTATTTTTCAAGGGCCAATAAGGAAAATTAATAGAACTTAATTGAAAAATAAAACAGAATTAAGCCCAGAACATCTCAGTTAATGAGCAATAGAGATCATATTGATTTCATTTTATAAATAACATTAACCCTCAGTACAATTAATGCAAGAGAGAATGTTTGTTTAAGTTATCCAAAGTTCATACATTTAGAGTATTAATCTAAAAATACAATACTAGTATCCAGGAAGTTATTGATTCATTCATCAGAATTAGAGTTGATAAAAACCCTTTCCAGTCTGCACATTAAACTCCATGCTGAAATCTGAAACCTTGCTGCAACTAGAGAACTAAAAGAAAAATAAATTCTGACCAAAACCAGAATTGGCTTTCCTGTTGAAGAGCCCATTAAACTTTTCATATTAACATCCATTCTAGAATATTTATGATTATGATCAAAAAGAGAAGAAAAAAACTGTTATAGTCAGCATTTGAAAAACAAGTTCCAGTGTAACAGCAAAATCACAACCAATCAATGTATGGATGACAGTTTGAAGTTTACCATGGAATATCCTACTCCAAAGACCACATAATATCCTACCAGTATAATGAAAATCATCCAATGGGTCAATTTGTAATCTTTATTATTACCCCAGAAGTCACTGTCTTTTGCTGCTTCTAAATATTTCATTTCTCCAAAAGACTTATGGCTTAATTGCTTGTTTGTAAGTGTTGAACATTTTTAAGGATGAGGCAAGATGTTCAGTCACATGACCATGAAAAATAAACAACCTTGGTTGTCCCTACTTTTGGATCCTCTGAACAGAACATTTTCAAGCTTCTGCTTTTCCTGGTTATTAAAATGTTCTACATATAAGCAATGGATCAGAAATAAGATTGATATGATTCTTAAGACAATGTAAATATTCTGCAACAGATTAAATTAAACTTTATGGATAGCTTTAAAATATGGCCAATGAGTGCTCAGAAAGCCCAACACAAATTATCACATACCGGGACTGGCAAAGAAAACACTATATACACCAAAAGCAACACGTGAATATATAGAACAACACAACAAACATGTTGAAGCATGCATTGCATACTGAAAAGTTGGGTGTCACTACCTTTTGGTTGGCACAAGGGACATAAAGATGATCTGTTCACAAATACTGACTTCAAAAAGCTCAATAAAAAGATAATCACAATGACAAATAGATATAATATGATGGCTAGTAAAACAGAAGCGATATTTAGTTAAGAATTTTTGTGGTCTAAGGAGTCAGATTGGCTATGGAAAGTAGTGACCTATGAACTGAATAATGAAAAACAAGTTTGCAATGAAAAAAGGAAAAGGAATTCTATCAAGAGAAAAGGAATGAACAAAGAAGAGGGCATGGAAGAGACAGTCTGTGGTTTGTGTGGCATAGGCATTAGGGATGGCTGGAAATGACTTCATTGGTAAACTGGGGCATGACTTCATGGAAAATGTATAAGAGTTCTGTGCCATATTAAATAACCTGGTAATAATTCTCTAGGAGAATTTATATTCACAATGAATATAAAGCAGAAGAATTTCATAATCGTATCTATTTTTTCAAACATATTTGGGGGAGTCTAAGAAGTAATGTTAGAAGGTAGACAGATTGGTGTTGGAAAGCATTTAGGAAGTGGGAATTCAGACAAGCTAAACTATGGAAATGGCAGTGAAAAGAGTATGATGCAAAAGTGGGTAGAGTAACCAAAGGTGGATGTGGCAAGGATAGTTGTCAAGGAAGATTCTGAAGCTCCTCCTTAGGAAAACTAGGTGGATGGAAGCACCGATGCCCAGACAAAAGAAGAAAACAGAGAAAACAAGACAAAAGAAGAAAACAGAGAAAAGATTTAGTTGGTAGCAGGAGGTGTGGACCCGGATATACAGCCAGAAGAAACAGCTATAGCCATGGGAGCATATGAAAGAAATAACTCTGTTGGATTTCATAATTATTTACCTAATATTGGAAGGAATATAGTATAGTATATAGAAAATCCATCATCCAAGAACTCTAACAGAAACACCTACAGGGAATACTTAAGTACAAATTTTTAGAAAGCAAATTTTCAATATATATCAAGAATTTCTAGGAATTTCACTTCTAAAAACTTATCCTAAAGAATAACCAAAAATATGATCAGGACTTTACTTTAAAAAAGACCATCACAAATGATTCAATAGCTAAATCTCAGAAACCATGTAGATGGTCAACAAAAGGAATGGTTAAACTTTATATATATTAAAACATTATACCAGAGCTAAAAATCATGTTTTTAAAGGAATATTTAAAACCATGGAAATCTTTATGATGATCAATGTGTGACATGATATAATTGATTCATTATATAATATTATTCAAGTCTAGAAAAATTGTTATAAAGTAGTAGAGTTATGGGTAATTTTCATTTCCTTTTTTACATTTTATATATTGACTACATCTTATACCCAAAACACAATTCCTTTCATGAATATGAAAACAATCTTTAAATAAATAGATATAAGTATATAGGTAGTTACACAATCAGAGAAGGAGGAAAAATAAAATAAATGCACTTGGAAGAAATGTAAAGATTCTGAAGGACAACCCAACAGGCAAAAAAAAAAAAAAAAAAAAAAACAACAACAACAAAACTGACCTGGGTCAGCAGCCAGATAGGGGTCTATTTTTTTTTTCCTGAGACTTCTCAAATTTTAAAAAATGCACATTTTGTTGTAGAATAAAGACACCTATTCCAATGTAGCTTAAAATGGGAAGAAAATATGTTGGCCCTACCTACATACCTGAGGCAGTTATTTTATATTATATAATTACAAGTTGCCATTTTGAAATTGAAAAAAGAAAAAGAAAGAAAAAGGTGGATAAAGCCAAGACAATTAAAGCTACCACCCTCAGATTCCTGACTAAATCTGATATCCTCTCGTGGTAGTTAATCAACATGGATTGCAAGATTGGTGAATATTTGCTGACTATATATTGTCAAATTCCTATTTACTATTTGCTAAGTCAAATATCCCAGTGCCTAAATATCATAAAACGAAATGATCTGTAAAAATTTAACATTAAGATTTGTATAAAGTTTCCCCCTCCCCACCTTAAAAAAAAAACTGATTACTTTTATTATCAGTGGCGCCAGGGTACATTAGGAAGAACTGAGCCAATACAATGAAGAAAATGATTTATTTTTGATGTCAGGTTTCTTAGTTTTCATAGTCTCTTGTCCAAGAATACTTTTGATATTGTATCTCTTTTTGACATTTCATGTGCAGTTGCTTTCCCTCTTGAATTTTATCCTCATAATCCAACAAGTAACAAACTAATAATTTACATGTGTTATAAGAATGTAGAGACTAGTTAAAGAGGCAAGGTGTGAATATTAAATAATTGGAGGAATATGTAAAACAAAACTAACCAAGTCCTAGAAAAATGTTTCTTCTACAGAAGACATGCTGTATAAACATTTGTTGAAGAAATGAATGAAATACCATAATATGTGACACAAAAATAAGTATTGTATGTACTAAATTAGAGAAGAGAGGTAGAAGTAGAGGCTAAAGGAGTAATGGAAGGTATGTGCTTGGAAGATTTGCAAAAGCAAGAAGTCATGCTAGGTAACAAAGCAGTGCTCAGTAAAGCTCAGAGACAGGTCATGGGAAGACTACCCAGAAGAGGGATTTATGAAGAAGAGCAGGAAAGGTGAACTCAAATAAATGAACTAGCTCTTCTTTAAAGGTAATCTAGACTGGGAAGCTAGGACTTTGGAGTTAGAAGTATGGTTTTGGAAAGTCACTGGAAGTTCTTGAGCCATGGAATAAGATGCTAAAGGCGGCATTTGGAGGAGGTATATTGAATTGGATCCAAAAGAGGTGGAAGATTGAGAAGACAGTGATTCCTTACCTAGGGCTGAGATGAGGAGAGTGTGCCTAGGGTGGTGTCCATGTGAATAAAGACAAGGAAAAACACCTTTTCAAGCAGGAGATGCTTGAAAAGAAGAATCAGCTGATTCATTTATGTATTTGGATATAGGGAATAAAGAAAAAACAATAGAGAAAATATTTCCAATTTTCAAGTGTGGTTTCCTAGAACAACAATAATTACTGAATGAAGAAGTTACATAAAGGGCATTGCAGCCTACTCATGAGTTCAGGGGTACCAGCAAAGTGAAAGCAGCAATATTTTACAAAATAAATTGACAATTTAGAAGAAAACATCCAAAGTGCTATGTTGAAAAACTTAGACTTTCTTATGCTTACTTTATGCTTTAGCTTTTAAATTGTTTCAAATTGCATATGGTAAGTGGGAAGGAAGGGGGTCACATAATCTTTTCCAGTTTTAAAAGATGCTATAAACCCCAAGAGGAGCAAGTATGGCACAAGTTAACTGGATTTGAGACATAATGAGTTGGGATGAGAAAATGGATATTCAATTAGATCCAGCAGACCATTGACAATATCGTTCTGGGTATATGTCCTATATCGTACATATAGGTCAGGGTTGAGAAGGTAAAAAGCATAGGCATTTTATTTTCAGAGATGATAACTCCACCATGCAAAAAGTATATATATTTTTTATATTTCACTTCACTTTGACAATATCTATTCATGTGTCATATGGTTGCAATAATTATTGCATGGAGTTATTGCATGGAATATTGTGAAGAATTTTGTCTTCTGGATTTTTTCTTTATGCTTTCTCAAGTAGTTCCCCATAATTCTATACTCTTCACCAAAAAAGTTAATAACTGCATAATGTTTCATTAACTTGTTGCATGGGGCTGGGGTCTGGCAGAAGAAAGGGCTACTGATGAGTAGAGGGTTTCTTGTTGGGTAACTGGTTGCATAGTTCTGTGAATATACTAAAATGCACTGAATTGTAAAAGAAAGCAAACAAAAAACTATATTGCTTTTCAAAAGTGATTTCCAAAGCTATGCTGAACGCTCTTTTCACCTTGTTCTCATGGAAAGCTGCCCCTTCCACAATGTCCCTTCATGGCTGTCTCAGAGGTGGCGCTTTTTTTTTTTATCCCATTACCTCTCATACCATTGGGACTGCAGAGTATGTCTTCTTTTCTTCTCACTCCATTCTATTCTTTTCTCACTCTTTCCTAAAAACAAAACAAAGCAAACCAACAAGCAAAAAATAAGTCACCTTCACTTTCTTCAACACTAGTTCTGTTCTTACACTTTGTGATGTTTATTTACATCCACATAAATCCTTCTAATACCTTGGTCTCTTGGTTTTCTCATATAATGATTATGTTCTCAACTTTATCTCCTAATTGTGCCCTAGACTTTGTCATATCAATAGTTGTTATTCATCCATAATCTCAAATTCAAGCATCCCAGTCTTCAAACTGGACTATCACCCTAATTCCCTCCAGAACCTATGATCCCAGTGATATTCATCCTCAGAGGAACAAAGAGCCTCCCTCCTTTTTCTGGCCCTTTATCACCCCTACCTGCCATCCTCTTTTTTTTACTCAGTATAAATGCCATGTTTCCAGGATTATTAGAATCATAAAGCATTGTCTTAACCCTAATTCCTTTGTCTGTCTTCATCATGCCTATAATTTAATACTTTATAATCATGATATGAAGATTTTATTTAAATTTTATTTATTTTATATTAGAAACATATTTATTTAAATCATAAGTATTAATTATATGTATTTATATGTAGTTATATGTATATTATATGTGTGTGTATACATAAATATCCAAAATAGTAACAATCATTGAACCTAGACAGAAATTAAATGTGTTTTTATTGTACCATTCTTTCAACCTCCATTTTTTAGGTTAGAATTTTCTATAATAAAAAGTTGGTGAAAAGCTTATGACCTCCCCTTGAAAAACCTTTTGACTAAACCCAGATGACAAAATTGTACCATAGTGACAATCACTTGGAAGACAGCCTGTATGAAACAGCCACAATTCAGAAAGTCGGATATAAATGACTATTACAAAATAATGTATATGTTTATATAAACTTACAAACTAATTTATTTCTAAATATACCAAAATTCTCTTAAAGTTCTTGAGCTACTTTCTCTGCTTTGAAGAAGCAACCCATTAAGGAATATTCTAAACCAAAGACAACATTTTACCAGTTAGAAATGACTATCTGTCCCTTGGTGAATAGATGGGTGAGGTTTCATGTTCTGCGGATGGTGACACTTAGTCCATGTGTTTGGTATCACATATACATCTTTTTAACCACACCCATAGACTGCATTTCCATTGTTGTAATCTTTCTCAGTCTATCGACAGCTCCAATTTTCACACTCGCACGTACTTCCAGAAAAGACAACTGATGAGCTAGTCTTAAATGTCCTGAAGGTCTCTTTGGGAGGGTTATTAGGATGGCATGCAAAACTTACACAGTATGAAAGACTACTGACACTGTGTTTGGCAGGTTCAGAGATTGAGTAACATTAGTTGTGAAACAGAAGTCATTTTTTGGTAGCATATTTATTTGGAAGCAATGATATGACATTACCACATTACCTGAGTCAGAGACTCTTAACACCATTGCAAAACATAAAATGACAAAAGAGAACACTACATTCGTACATTTGTTTAAATTTCTTCAAGCACAAGCAGATATTTGATGTTGTTTTATAAGAAAAATTTAATGTAGCTCCCAAAATATGTCTTTGTGATGTCACAGTCATCAATTTAATTCCCAGACAGTTCTAGTTCTTGGGTCTTGGTGAGATCATACTAGGTGTCAACTCAAAGGGAATGGCATCAGATCTGATGCAATCAGAATGTTTGGAAGGTAGTGAACATGTAAACTATATGTATAATATACAATGTCAACCTTTTGCTAGGGCTTCCCCAGCACTCCTATCCATCCTGAAATGCCCATCATTTTGTTCCTCATGTCTCTATGATGCTTTCCTCTTTCCCTTAATAGAACACTGAACATGTATCAGTTCCTTCTGTCCACCAAGGTTATCCTAGAGCAGAACTGAGCTTTGAAAGCCCTCACTCTTTGCATAGAATCTGACTCATCACAGGCTCTCAGCAAATGCTTGGAGGAATGACTCTCAACCTGTTTTAACTAAAATCCACAGCTATAAATACGTTTTGAGCACAACTCAGTAGAAACACACAAATGACTCTATAAATTGAAGCAAAACTTTCATGAAAAAATAGTCTATCTTACTATGTACAATGCATAGACATTTCCTAGTGTCATTGTTTAATTTTTTATAAATATTGTTCAAGACTATTAAATTTATTTCAAACTTATTAACTATACTTTTATTTACCTTTTTAATGTTTATTTATTTGTTTAGAGAGAGAGAGAGAGCATGTGTGTGCGTGAGTAAGGGAGGAGCAGACAGAGAGGGGAGAGAGAGAATCCCAAGCAGGCTCATGCTCAGTGCAGAACCTGAGGCAGGGCTCGATCTCATGACTGTGAAATCATGACCCAAGCTGAAATCAAGAGTCAGCCAACTAAGCCACCCAGGCACCCCACTATAGTTTTAATTATAGACGTTACCCAGTCACTAATGATCAGTTAATGGCTTCTTTAGGATTTCTATAATACGAAAATAGTCTTTCAAATATAGGTTTCCCTGGTATCTGTTATGCTTATTGCTTGTAGGTAAAAATTATTACCATGAATGCTCCATCAACTTCCTACCAACCTATTGGTGCCAAGCCACCTAAGAAGGCTTGGCAGTGTCAGGCCCTGCATTGTTTCTTCTACTCTGCCCTCTACAGCTACCTATGTTTAGTCCCTTGTATTTGCTTGCTGCAGATCCCTTATGCTTTCAGTCTTTGAGTAAATTTTAAAGAAGAAAATGAACAGAAATTTTGGCTTCACCATTCAGTGGATCTGGAAACTGTCACCCAGTTAAACCCCAGATTAAGAGGCCCAGCCTCATCATTCCTATGTCCTCAGTGCCCACATAGCAATTTGTTGCAAATGTCCATACAGTCCTGTCTCAGTACCTCCCTCGATCCTCTGTTCTTCTTTAGATCTTGGATCCATCCTGGGTCCCAGCCCTCCTGTTACTTAATGCTCAGTATGTTACTAAATGCTCAGTATGTTTCAGGCATTGTACTGCACTGCCAATGGAGTGGAGAACAAGACCCTCTTGCAATGGTTTTATTCATGGTATCCAGCTACAGGTCAGAATATGGACTTTCTGGGGCTGACTGCCACTCAGTCTAACTTCCCACATAGACTGCTTCCTAGGATCCTGAGAAGCCACGTTCAACTCCATCTGACCACTTTGTGTTGGCCTTGCCTGACTAATCCCTTTGTGCACTGTTGTCTTAGAAAACCCAACTATGCTTTCCCTGGGCTCTGCCCATACAAAGCCCCAGGTGTGGATGCAGCCCCTTCCCAATGTTATCCTACTCCCACCAAATTTTTTTTTCAGGATCTCAAGCCAAATGCACAGTCCTAAGACCAAAAGATGAGTGATTAAATTTCTGTTTCATCAGAAAAACAAGGGAAGTAGAAATTTCTAAAGGAGTCTATGGGCCACATGTCTTTCTCCAAGAGAAACTGTGGTTCAAATACCCTGCTTAGGGCAATATCATGAAGCCAAGCCTCTCTGACTTTAGTTTTCTTATTTTGATTTTGGTGGAAAGGCACACAGCAGAATGAGCATAAACTCTGGATCTAGATTGCTTGGCCTGGATCCCACTCTGCCACTTGCTCATTCTATGATGTTGAGCACATTACTCATCCCTCTATGCCTCAGTTTCCTTATCTGTGAAAGGGGGAACAATGGTGACTACCTCACGGGTTGTTATCAAGATAAGTGAGTTAAAGAGCTAAAGGGCTTAGAACATCACCTAGGCAGGAGAGCAAGTGAGAACGGATCATAGAAAGCTCAAAATGAAAGACATCTCAGAGGCCATTTCACGTATGAGATATGGAGGGAATAAACAAGGCCAGAACTCACCTCACAAAGAAAACTGAGAAACATCAGGAGCGTTTAATCCTTTTATAGCTGTGATTTTTCCTTCACTGTCTTTTGTGTACTTTGGAAGCATTTACTAGGTGGGATATTCATTTAATCTGGCCAGCAAGGGACAAGGGAGAAGAAAATAAAAATATGCTAGGGGTGCAGGAAGGAGCACCCTGTACTGGCTGCCTGTGTACCCTTCCTCATCACAGAGAAGCTGAGGTATGTTTAGATGACTCTGTGCTCCTTTCTGCTGTTTCATCTAAAACATGTTTGGTAAGGGAGAAGGAGAAAACTAATATTAATTGACCGCTTCTTATTGGTTATTGATCAAAATCTTCAAAGTAAACCTATAAGAGAAATACTAGTCTCATTTTACAGATGAAGAAACTGAGGTTCACAGGATTATAAAACTTGCCCAATATCGGCTTGCTATTTAGGGTGAAGTTGGGAATCAAACCCATCACAGTCATCTTTGCTGACTCCAAAGATTTTATCTTCCACAGCTTTGTCCTTTACAAAGTGAGCTTGTGTTTTCCCCCTTAACACACCCTGCCATTCCATCTAGGACAATTTCAAAGTCATCAGGACACCATCTCTCACTCATTCAAGCAATTTATGATTTATCTTGTTAATAAGAAAAGGAGCAATAAGAAATTTTTCCATATTTTTGCAATTATTTTTTACTCCATGAGTCGTTTTTGAAAAGTTGTTTTGTCACATCTGGAAACTCTTAAAGACTTGGGAAAATCTAGCCGATGGCAGTAGGTTTTATGTTTAGGAATGAGCTCCTACTTATTCTGTGAAATGATTCCTCAGTATTATAAGAGAATTTTCTAGAAGGCAACCTTTAAACGGAAGGCTTACACAATGCATTTGAAATATGATTCAACTTCCCAAAATCTGATTTCCTCACATGGCTCTCCAATTGTATCTCCTAATTCTCCTAACTCATCTGATCAGCAATCTGTACTAACTAGCAGAAATTGAGTCTTTCAATTTTCAAGGCCAGGATGGAGCTAGAAAATTACAGGCATTGGTGTTTCTGCCCAGGTACTACCAATTTAACCACCTTATTCTGAAGCAATGCCCTGAAAGTGCAGGGCCCTTGAACATTCAGCTGCACCTTCTATCATGAATTTAGCTTGGTCACAGATGTAAGCCCCAACAGAACCATTAGGACGGATGCCACAAGTGCAAATGAGGTGGTGGGGCTGAAGGTCAAATCCAAGTTCCTCCTCCTGGGCTTTGAACCTCCGATACCATCAATCCAGCTTGTAGAGAATCTTTATTTTATGTATTTGTCACCATGTCCCCACAATATCCACAAATTTGGAAGAATGAGCTTATGTTACAAGTCACAGGACTTTTGTTTTCCACTCCATTTCTGCTGTGCCCATGTGGGATGACCTCCCCATGCCTTCCACATAGCTCCATCTTTCTGGTCAGCGTCAGCCCAGCCTCTGTTGTGAAGATACTGCTAAGCACCTGATGAGACTGAGCCTGAGTACCCACAATGTTTACCCTGGACTGGTGATGGAGCTGATCACACATCACTCTCCTCAACCTTCCTCCCTCTGAGATTCAACTCTCCATGCCCCATACCTCTTCATGAGAACAGCTTCTCAAATGAGACATGACTGAGAGGACAAGTGTGAACCTAAGGTTGAATGAAGGCAAGGAAGAGTTTGAGAACCAGTTAGACAGCTTTTGCAATGAGACCATGGCTGTGGGACACTGGAGCATGTTAGGGACAGGGATGACTGAGGATAACGCTTATGGATTTCCAGACGTATCTTGGGGTCAGGATATGAGGATCCCTGCCCCACTCCCAGCCAGGTCTGAACTCTTCTCCCTCAGTGAAATAGTAGGAGGAGTTACCAGAACCAGGCTCCTTCCCCTCTAGCTCTGGGGAAGAAGACTGGAAAGAAACCATAAGGAGGAGGAATTGGCACATTGAGTATAACCACACAAGTGAGAGCAGCTTTGTTCCCAAAAAGCATTAACAGCTGTTGTTTATGAATAAGAATAGCTCTACTCAGTCTCTACCAGTCAATGATAGCAATGGATGCTGACCACGGGCTGGCATTATTCTACATACATGTTGTCATGGTCATGAAATGGCCTGAACTCCTGAACACAGCAGGCTGCGTGGATGTACATCCTAACCTCTTCACCTAGTTTCTTCATGCATACAATGGGACCTACATCACATTTAACTATTATTCAATTAGTTAATAATAGAAAGCACTGAAAACAATGACACATCAAAATTGCTCAGAAAATGTTACTTCTCATTTTTCTCTTATTTTGTCATCTTACTGACAAAGAAGCTGAGGCTCAGAGAGGTTAATTAATTTGTCTAAGATCATACAGCTAATCAGAGCGGGAGTGAGGATTCTAAGCCAGGCTTGTGTGTCCCATTGCTTATACTATTAACTTTCTTTTATCTGCCTACTCCATGGAACCCATGCAAGTTCTTTGTCCACTTCCTTGTCCCTTTGCAAGGAAGAACAAACAGTAGTTTACCTTCATTTGAACCTAGGTCAGTTCTGTCCTACAGCTTGCTTGTGATCACAGCTTGGCAGCTGCTTTTTCAAGTTAATGGAGAGGGAGGATATTATTCATGTCAGGCACCTGAGTCCAGGGTGGAGACAGGATGATTCAGGTTAGGATTTCAGCCCCCACCCTATTATTGCACATTAATAGAAAGGAATTTAAATTACCATCCCAGGAGATTAAAAGTGGAGAAAGCCAACTAGAGTAGATTTTGAAATGATTTTTTTCCCCTTTGTACTAGAACTTGGCTTATATGTAAACTCCTTCTTTCAGAAAAGTCATCTTTGAGGATGATCAGAAGTGTGGCTGATCAGGTTCAGTCAAATGTGCCAGAGGAGAAACCTGCCTGAAAGGTATGAATTGTCCCAGGTTGAGTCTGGTCTGGCACATAAACTACCCAAGTGTGAGGGCAAATAATTTGTGAATCTGGATGTTGTCATCTCTTATGTTCTCAAGTATAGTGTATTAATAGAAAATTTGGAGTATAATAAGGCCAACAGATTAGGATGTGATTGCCCTTGAAAAGATAGCTTGTTTTTCACAGATCTCCAGAGGAGGGGCATGCCACATCATGCAGGGACACATGGGAAAGCATCACAGTGGTTCAGGAGGTGCAGGAAGCCAGGGGTAAACATGTTATTGTAGCTTCTGAAGGAAGGAACAGGTAATGCAGGGTAAGCAGATTTTTTATTAGCTGGCTTGAATCATTTCAACAGGGTCTGAGACAGAGAGCCATCCCTGGTTGTTTGGCACCTGGTCCTGGAATTAGTAGAGCAGGTACAGAGTGACCTAGAGTACTAGAGCCTGATAAAGCAGGTAAATTGGAGTGTGGGCTCTGGATTGGTTGCACTTTCCAGGTGCACTCCTGGGGTTACTATGACTAGCCCTTAAAGGGACAGTCTTTCCAGGGTCAACAAGGCTCCAGATAGCAAAGCAAATACAGATGATAAAAGAACATGGTTAATAAACTCCGGCATTCAAATAGGGTCTCCTAGGTAAATGCTGCTTAGACAGAAATCATGAGGTTGTAGTCTGTTGAAAGTAAACAGCCTCTTCAGGAAAAGGCAAAGCCTAGATGAGGCACATTACCTCTGGATACATGGCATCTTATATATGGAGGAAGGCATCACAGATCCCAGAATATTCACTCTGGAAGGACCCTCTTATCAAGTCCCATGTGACATGGATGCAAGAACATAGAAATAGCCAGAACATGCTTAATATGTTACAGATATCTTTTCTGGAAGGACAGTTCATATAATGTTTGCTATTCCACTCACTTAGCATTTCTTTTGCTAAAGATAGAGAAAGGAAGCCAGCAAGCACGAGTCCCTATACTGTGGACCATGCATACATTGGTCATGGCTGCATTGAGAACAGACATTAACAATAATTAACATGGGAATGCAAGCTGGTGCAGTCACTCTGGAAAACAGTATGGAGGTTCCTCAGAAAACTACAAATAGAACTACCCTATGACCCAGCAGTTGCACTACTAGGCATTTGTCCACGAGATAGAGGTGTGCTGTTTTGAAGGGACACAGGGACACATGCACCCCCACGTTTATAGCAGCATTATCTACAATAGCCAAAGTATGGAAAGAGCTCAAAAGTCCATCGATGGATGAATGGATAAAGAACATGTGGGCAGGAGGACTGCAGAAGATGGCGGCATAGAAGGATGCTGGGCTCACTGCGTCCTGCTGATCACTTAGATTCCACCCACATCTGCCTAAATAACCCAGAAAACTGCCAGAAGACTAGCAGAACGGAATCTCTGGAGCCAAGCATAGACAAGAGGCACACAGAAGAGGGTAGGAAGGGTGGAGAGGCAGTGCACGCTATATGGACTGGCGGGAGGGAGCCGGGGCAGTGGAGGGGCAGCCCCACTGGCAAGGCAGAACCCCCGAGTCTGGCTTGCAAAGCAGAAGGCCAGACTGTGTGAGTTCTGACAGCCAACAGGACTTAATATCTGGAATGCTATAAGTCAACAACTCTGCTCAGAGAGTGGGAGGGCTAGAGGACAACAGGAGGGAGAGTTGTTGAGCCCCAGAGGACAGAGCTCAGATCGGTGGGGAACAAAGGCACTGGCCAGTACCATCTCCCTCGCCCATCCCCTAGCCAAAACCCAAAGGGAACCAGTTCCCAACACTCAACTTGCTTGCACCGTGCAAACACCCAACACTTTGCTTCTGTGGATCCATCCCTCCGACAGGTCTGCCTCCCTCCCGGTGCCACAGGGCCCCTCCCAAAGCAGATGACCGAAGGGAAAGTAAGCTGAGTCTGCCCCTCCCACAAGTGAGCACCTTGTGGATCCACCCTGGCTAATACACCAGATCCCATCGAAGCAACACCACAAGCCTGGCAGTGTGCAAGCAGCCCAGACAGGCGCCACACCACTCCACAGTGAGTCCTGCCCCTAGGAGAGGGGAAGATAAGGTACACACCAGTCTGACTGTGGCACCAGCGGTGGACTGGGGGCAGACATCAGGTCTGACTGCCCTGCCCACCAATGCAAGTTACTCCAGACAGCACAGAGGAAGAGCCCTGCAGTTATGCCCCACTCCAGGGACTATCCAAAACGACAAAATGGAAGAATTCTCCTCAAAAGAAACTCCAGGAAGTAGTGACAGCTAATGAACTGATCAAAAACGATTTAAGCAATATAACAGAAAATGAATTTAAAATAAAAGTCAGGAGAGGGAGGGAAGATGGCTGCGTAGGAGGACGCTGGGCTCACCGCGCGTCCTGCTGATCACTTAGATTCCACCTACACCTGCCTAAAGAACCCAGAAAACCGCCAGAAGATTAGCAGAATGGAGTCTCCGGAGCCAAGCGCAGACGAGAGGCCCACGGAAGAGGGTAGGAAAGGCGGCGAGGCGGTGCGCGTCCACGGACTGGCGGGAGGGAGCCGGGGCAGATGGGCAGCTCGCCGGCCAAGCTGAGCCCCGGGGTCAGGCTGGCAAAAGCGGAAGGGCCTGACGGACTGTGTTCCGACAGCAAGAGCGACTTAGCGTCTGGGAGGTCATAAGTTAACAGCTCTGCTCGGAAAGCGGAAAGGCTGGAGGACAAAGGGAGGGAGAGCTGCTGAGCCCCCGGACGGCAGAGCTCAGCTTGGTGGGGAACAAAGGCGCTCGCCAGCACCATCTCCCCCGCCCATCCCCCAGCCCAAATCCCAAAGGGAACCAGTTCCTGCCAGGGAACTTGCTCGCTCCTCGCAAACACCCAATTCTGTGCTTCTGTGGAGCCAAACCTCCGGCAGTGGATCTGACTCCCTCCCGCTGCCACAGGGCCCCTCCTGAAGTGGATCACCTAAGGAGAAGCCAGCTAAGCCTGTCCCTCCTGCCCCCGTGCACCTTGCCTACCCACCCCAGCTAATACACCAGATCCCCAGCACCACAAGCCTGGCAGTGTGCAAGTAGCCCAGACGGGCCACGCCACCCCACAGTGAATCCCGCCCCTAGGAGAGGGGAAGAGAAGGCACACACCAGTCTGACTGTGGCCCCATCAGTGGGCTGCGGGCAGACATCAGGTCTGACTGTGGCCCCGCCCACCAACTCCAGTTATACACCACAGCACACGGGAAGTGCCCTGCAGGTCCTCACCACTCCAGGGACTATCCAAAATGACCAAACGGAAGAATTCCCCTCAGAAAAATCTCCAGGAAATAACAACAGCTAATGAACTGATCAAAAAGGATTTAAATAATATAATAGAAAGTGAATTTAGAATAATAGTCATAAAATTAATCACTGGGCTTGAAAACAGTATAGAGGACAACAGAGAATCTCTTGCTACAGAGATCAAGGGACTAAGGAACAGTCACGAGGAGCTGAAAAGCGCTTTAAACGAAATGCAAAACAAAATGGAAACAACGACAGCTCGGACTGAAGAGGCAGAGGAGAGAATAGGTGAACTAGAAGATAAAGTTATGGAAAAAGAGGAAGCTGAGAGAAAGAGAGATGAAAAAATCCAGGAGTGGGAGGGGAAAATTAGAGAACTAAATGATACACTAAAAAGAAATAATATACGCATAATTGGTATTCCAGAGGAGGAAGAGAGAGGGAAAGGTGCTGAAGGGGTACTTGAAGAAATTATAGCTGAGAACTTCCCTGAACTGGGGAAGGAAAAAGGCACTGAAATCCACGAGGCACAGAGAACTCCCTTCAGACATAACTTGAATCGATCTTCTGCACGACATATCATAGTGAAACTGGCAAAATACAAGGATAAAGAGAAAATTCTGAAAGCAGCAAGGGATAAACGTGCCATCACATATAAAGGGAGACCTATAAGACTCGTGACTGATCTCTCTTTTGAAACTTGGCAGGCCAGAAAGGCTTGGCACGATATCTTCAGTGTGCTAAACAGAAAAAATATGCAGCCGAGAATCCTTTATCCAGCAAGTCTGTCATTTAGAATAGAAGGAGAGATAAAGGTCTTCCCAAACAAACAAAAACTGAAGGAATTTGTCACCACGAAACCAGCCCTACAAGAGATCCTAAGGGGGATCCTGTGAGACAAAGTACCAGAGACATCACTACAAGCATAAAACATACAGACATCACAATGACTCTAAACCCGTATCTTTCTATAATAACACTGAATGTAAATGGATTAAATGCGCCAACCAAAAGACATAGGGTATCAGAATGGAAAAAAAAAAACAAGACCCATCTATTTGCTGTCTACAAGAGACTCATTTTAGACCTGAGGACACCTTTAGATTGAGAGTGAGGGGATGGAGAACGATTTATCATGCTACTGGAAGCCAAAAGAAAGCTGGAGTAGCCATACTTATATCAGACAAACTAGACTTTAAATTAAAGGCTGTAACAAGAGATGAAGAAAGGCATTATATAATAATTACAGGGTCTATCCATCAGGAAGAGCTAACAATTATAAATGTCTATGCGCTGAATACCGGAGCCCCCAAATATATAAAACAATTACTCATAAACATAAGTAACTTTATTGATAAGAATGTGGTCATTGCAGGGGACTTTAACACCCCACTTACAGAAATGGATAGATCATCTAGACACACGGTCAATAAAGAAACAAGGGCCCTGAATGATACATTGGATCAGATGGACTTGACAGATATATTTAGAACTCTGCATCCCAAAGCAACAGAATATACTTTCTTCTCGAGTGCACATGGAACATTCTCCAAGATAGATCATATACTGGGTCACAAAACAGCCCTTCATAAGTTTACAAGAATTGAAATTATACCATGCATACTTTCAGACCACAATGCTATGAAGCTTGAAATCAACCACAAGAAAAAGTCTGGAAAACCTCCAAAAGCATGGAGGTTAAAGAACACCCTACTAACGAATGAGTGGGTCAACCAGGCAATTAGAGAAGAAATTTAAAAATATATGGAAACAAACGAAAATGAAAATACAACAATCCAAACGCTTTGGGATGCAGCGAAGGCAGTCCTGAGAGGAAAATACATCACAATCCAGGCCTATCTCAAGAAACAAGAAAAATCCCAAATACAAAATCTAACAGCACACTTAAAGGAAATAGAAGCAGAACAGCAAAGGCATCCTAAACCCAGCAGAAGAAGAGAAATAATAAAGATCAGAGCAGAAATAAACAATATAGAATCTAAAAAAACTGTAGAGCAGATCAAGGAAACCAAGAGTTGGTTTTTTGAAAAAATAAACAAAATTGACAAACCTCTAGCCAGGCTTCTCAAAAAGAAAAGGGAGATGACCCAAATAGATAAAATCATGAATGAAAATGGAATGATTACAACCAATCCCTCAGAGATACAAACAATTATCAGGGAATACTATGAAAAATTATATGCCAACAAATTGGACAACCTGGAAGAAATGGACAAATTCCTAAACACCCACACTCTTCCAAAACTCAATCAGGAGGAAATAGAAAGCTTGAACAGACCCATAACCAGCGAAGAAATTGAATCGGTTATCAAAAATCTCCCAAGAAATAAGAGTCCAGGACCAGATGGCTTCCCAGGGGAGTTCTACCAGACGTTTAAAGCAGAGATAATACCTATCCTTCTCAAGCTATTCCAAGAAATAGAAAGGGAAGGAAAACTTCCAGACTCATTCTATGAAGCCAGTATTACTTTGATTCCTAAACCAGACAGAGACCCAGTAAAAAAAGAGAACTACAGGCCAATATCCCTGATGAATATGGATGCAAAAATTCTCAATAAGATACTAGCAAAATCGAATTCAACAGCATATAAAAAGAATTATTCACCATGATCAAGTGGGATTCACTCCTGGGATGCAGGGCTGTTTCAACATTCGCAAATCAATCAACGTGATACATCACATTAACAAAAAAAAAAAAAGAGAGAAGAGCCTTATGATCCTGTCAATCGATGCAGAAAAAACCTTTGACAAAATCCAGCACCTTTCTTAATAAAAACCCTTGAGAAAGTCGGGATAGAACGAACATACTTACACATCATAAAAGCCATTTATGAAAAGCCCACAGCTAACATCATCCTCAACGGGGAAAAACTGAGAGCTTTTTCCCTGAGATCAGGAACAAGACAGGGATGCCCACTCTCACCGCTGTTGTTTAACATAGTGCTGGAAGTTCTAGCATCAGCAATCAGACAACAAAAGGAAATCAAAGGCATCCAAATTGGCAAAAATGAAGTCAAGCTTTCATTTTTTGCAGATGACATGATATTATACATGGAAAATCCGATAGACTCCACCAAAAATCTGCTAGAACTGATCCATGAATTCAGCAAAGTTGCAGGATACAAAATCAATGTACAGAAATCGGTTGCATTCTTATACACTAACAATGAAGCAACAGAAAGACAAATAAAGAAACTGATCCCATTCACAATTGCACCAAGAAGCATAAAACACCTAGGAATAAATCTAACCAAAGATGTAAAAGATCTGTATGCTGAAAACTATAGAAAGCTTATGAAGGTAATTGAAGAAGATTTAAAGAAATGGAAAGACATTCCCTGCTCATGGATTGGAAGAATAAATATTGTCAAAATGTCAATACTACCCAAAGCTATCTACACATTCAATGCAATCCCAATCAAAATTGCACCAGCATTCTTCTCGAAACTAGAACAAGCCTTCCTAAAATTCATATGGAACCACAAAAGGCCCCGAATAGCCAAAGTAATTTTGAAGAAGAAGACCAAAGCAGGAGGCATCATAATCCCAGACTTTAGCCTCTACTACAAAGCTGTCATCATCAAGACAGCATGGTATTGGCACAAAAACAGACACATAGACCAATGGAATAGAAGAGAAACCCCAGAACTAGACACACAAACGTATGGCCAACTCATCTTTGACAAAGCAGGAAAGAACATCCAATGGAAAAAAGACAGTCTCTTTAACAAATGGTGCTGGGAGAACTGGACAGCAACATGCGAAAGGTTGAAACTAGACCACTTTCTCACACCATTCACAGAAAGAAACTCAAAGTGGATAAAGGACCTGAATGTGAGACAGGAAACCATCCAAACCTTAGAGGAGAAAGCAGGAAAAGACCTCTCTGACCTCAGCCGTAGCAATCTCTTACTCGACACATCCCCAAAGGCAAGGGAATTAAAAGCAAAAGTGAATTACTGGGACCTTATGAAGATAAAAAGCTTCTGCACAGCAAAGGAAACAACCAACAAAACTAAAAGGCAACCAACGGAATGGGAAAAGATATTTGCAAATGACATATCAAACAAAGGGCTGGTATCCAAAATCTATAAAGAGCTCACCAAACTCCACACCCGAAAAACAAATAACCCAGTGAAGAAATGGGCAGAAAACATGCATAGACACTTCTCTAAAGAAGACATCCAGATGGCCAACAGACACATGAAAAGATGCTCAACATCGCTCCTCATCAGGGAAATACAAATCAAAACCACACTCAGATATAACCTCACGCCAAAATGAACAAACAGGAGGCTACAGATGCTGGCGAGGATGTGGAGAAATAGGAAGCCTCTTGCACTGTTGGTGGGAATGCAAACTGGTGCAGCCACTCTGGAAAACAGTGTGGAGGTTCCTCAAAAAATTAAAAATAGACCTACCCTATGACCCAGCAGTAGCACTGCTAGGAATTTACCCAAGGGATACAGGAGTACTGATGCATAGGGGCACTTGTACCCCACTGTTTATAGCAGCACTCTCAACAATAGCCAAAATATGGAAAGAGCCTAAATGTCCATCAACTGATGAATGGATAAAGAAATTGTGGTTTATATACACAATGGAATACTACTTGGCAATGAGAAAGAATGAAATATGGCCTTTTGTAGCAACGTGGATGGAACTGGAGAGTGTGATGCTAAGTGAAATAAGCCATACAGAGAAAGACAGATACCATATGTTTTCACTCTTATGTGGATCCTGAGAAACTTAACAGAAAACCATGGCGGGGGGGGGGGGGAAGAAAAAAAAAAAAAGAGGTTAGAGTGGGAGAGAGCCAAAGCATAGGAGACTGTTAAAAACTGAGAACAAACTGAGGGTTGATGAGGGGTGGGAGGGAGGGCAGGGTGGGTGATGGGTATTGAGGAGGGCACCTTTTGGGATGAGCACTGGGTGTTGTATGGAAACCAATTTGACAATAAATTTCATATATTGAAAAGAAAATTAATCATCTCTCTATACTATCTGGTCTATTGCTTTTCCATACTTATTTTAGGATGAGCTTAAGTTCTATAAAAATCCCTATTTTTCTGAAACTACATTTAATTTTTTGATTGACTTGAGAGAAATTACTTATATTTTGCTAATGACTCTTCCCATTCATTAACATTTATATTGGGACTTTCTTTATGTGCTTAATCAATGATTTGCTATTTTCCCCCACAGAGATATTATATATATATTATATGCCCAGAGGTGTATCCACAAAGGTGAGTACATTACAATTTTTATATGATTGTGAGGTTTTTCTCCTGTTAGCTCTTCAAAATTTCTGATTGAAATTGGTAATATTTGGGGATAATATATTTTTTTGAATTCTATGTTCTTTTGAAAATTTAATCAACTCAGAAGTAATGTCTGTTATATTTCTTCCTTTCTTGTTCTTATAATTTTTTTTTCTTTTTCTTATCTTATACATTTTGGCAAGTACTTCAATTTAATATGACACGAGTTGGAACCACGGGCAGCCTTGTCTCGTTCTTGACCTTAACAGAGATGCTCCTCAAGTTTCACCACTAAGTGTTGTGTTTGCTGCACTTTTAATAAAGACCACTTTCTAGTTTACTGTTACAACATATATTGCTTATTTTTTTGTAGAAATTTTCTCATTTGTTTTTTGTTATCAAAATAACTTGCATAAGATTTATTTATATTTGCTTACAATTTCAATTTCAACTGTGTTTGCACTTCTCGTTCTTATCAGTCCCAATATTTTTATATGGACCTTTACTATGCCATCTTGATCATAATGATTTGTTTATAATCAGGAGGCTGTTCAAAACAACAGATCTTCATTTAACCTTTTATATTAGCCTTTACATTACTCTTTCTGCTTCTATTTCAATGATTCCAGTATTATTATGTTTCCTTTCCTTCTGATTTGTTTTGCATTTGCTGAGTTGTCCTGCTTTCTGGTTGATCTTGTCTTGATTTCATTAATTAGTTTTTCAAATAAAATTATTTGATTTATATATATATTCCGTTAAGTATTGCTTTAGCTTTATATCCCAGGTTTGTTGTGTAGTGTATTTATTATGTATCAATGCTAAATACTTTAAAATTCATCATGGCATTTTTTTTGTTTATTATTCTATTTATTTTTGTCTTTTTTTTTCTAATTCAAATTAGTTAAACATACAGTGTAGTCTTGGCTTCAGGAGTAGAACTATGATTCATCTCTTACATATGACACCCAGTGCTCATCCCAAAAAGTGTCCTTCTTAATGCCCATCACCCATTTAACCCATCACCCCACCAACCTCCCCTCCAGCAACCCTGAGTTTGTTTTCTGTACTTAAGAGTCTCTTATGGTTTGCCCCCCTCTCTGTTTTTATCATATGTTTCCTTCCTTTCCCCTATGTTCATCTGTTGTGTTTCTCAAATTCCGAACATGAGTGAAATCATATATCTGTCTTTTTTGTCTTGAGTTACATATATAAATTGCTTAAGGAGCATTATTTTAATTGTACAGCCTGATGGATTTTATTTATGTGTAAGCCTGTAACAACTACTGAGCTCAGATGCAAAATTTCCAGGGCTTCCGAAGTTTTCCTCATATATCTTCCTAGTCCATACCCATGTCCCTGCCCCCTGAGGAAACTACTGTTCCAGTTCCTATTAAGAAGTAAGTTTTGGGGCGCCTGGGTGGCTCAGTCAGTTGGGCGTCCGACTTCGGCTCAGGTCATGATCTCGTGCTCCGAGAGTTCGAGCCCCGCGTCGGGCTCTGTGCTAACAGCTCAGAGCCTGGAGCCTGTTTTGGATTCTGTGTCTCCCTCTCTCTCTGACCCTCCCCTGATCATGCTCTGTCTCTCTCTGTCTCAAAAATAAATTAAAAAAAAAACGTTAAAAAAAATTAAAAAAAAAAAGAAGTAAGTTTTGTCTATTCTCTTGTATTTCCATATAAGTTTGAGAATCTACTTCCAGTATCTAAAAAAACAGCTGGACATTTGATTAGGAATTGTACTGAATGTACAGATCAATTTGCAGAGATTTGGTATCTTAACAATAATGACTTTTTCAAAGAAAATGTGGTATATTGCAACACTTATGCAGGTCTTATTTAATTTCTGAAAAACGTCTCATATTTTTCAGTGTAGTAGTTGCACACAGCTTAGATTTACTCCTAAATATTTGATGCTATTGTAAAATTTAATTTTTAAATTTAGTTTTCCCACTGTTTATTGCTAGAATGTAGAAATGCAAATGAGTATTGTATATTGGTTTTGAGTCCTATGAATTTGCTAAATAAATGTATTCCACCAGAGGCTTTTTGTAAATTCTTATGATGTTTTATATACACAATTTTCTTTTCTGTAAAAAGGCAGTTTTAGTTCTTCCAAACTTTATTGCTTTTATATCCTTCTCCTGCCTGAGAAATGATGATGGTAGACATACTTGCCTTTTCCTAATCTCAGGGAGAAAGCATTAAATATATACATTAAATTATGGTAGCAGAAGTACCATCCAGGTTTGCTGGAAGAATGTAATATTAACAAGTTTTTAGTTCTATGAAATGCTTTTTCTCTCCATCTACTGAGATGATCAAATGGTTTTCTCCTTTGTTCTGTTAATGTCTTGAGTTGTGTCAATAGATTTTTTAATATTAAACTAGATTTATATTCAAAGAATAATTCAGCTTGATCATGTTGTATTATCTTTTTAAAATATATATTGTTAGATTTGATTTTCAGTTGACAGTTTTATTTTTCCTTTGAAATTTTAAAGATATTATTTCACTATTTTCTGAACTTCATTGATGCTGATGAGAAATCATTCATCATTTGGATCACTGTTCCCCTGTAGGAAATGTGTTTTCCTCTGACTGCTTATATTTTCTCTTTATATTACATTTTCAGAATTTAACTTTGTATGTAGGTGTGATTTTCTCATATTTACCCTGCTTGGTGTTTGAAGAAAAGTTGATGTATGATAAATAAATTTGGGGTAATTTCAGTCATGATTTCTTCAAATACTTTTTTACTCCCTTAGCTCCCGTGTCCTTCCATATACATTATACTACTCGGTACATCTCCAAAATCACTAAGGCTTAATTTTTTAAATCTTGCTTTCACTTCTTTCCTCAATGAGATCATTGTATTGATTTTATTCAAGTTCATTAAGTCTTCCTTCTATTCTTTCCAGTGTGCTGTTAGGACAGTCAGTGCTTTTTCAATTTCAGTTTTTGTACTTTTGAGTTCTAGAATTTCCTTTTATTAACAAAATGATTTCCCTTTGTCTGCTTTAAGTCCTTGAACATATTTGCAGTAGGCCCTTTCAAGTTTTCGCCTAGAGTTGTGTATGTGTGCATGTGTGTGTTTATGTCATGCTGAACGTTGTAGATGATACATTGCCAAAATTCTGGAATTCTGGATTATGTTGTTTCCTTTAACAGGTACTAAAACTTTATTCTGTCAGGTAGTTAAATTTCTGGTTGTCTCTCATGATTTTGTCAGGCTTTGTTTTGTTTTGTTTTGTTTTTTTTCATTTCTAGAGTTGCATGATTCAGCTTTGTCCTTAATCTTGCCTGTGGCATAGTCCTTGTTTTAGAGGCTTCATCTGAATGCCCAGAGTGCTCAATGTGGTCTCTGGCCTCTGGCTGGGTCCCAACTCCTACATGTCCCAGCCCTTGTGACCCCATCAACCCCTCAGCCCCACAGCAGCTGCTCATGCTTGCTTGGCGGCCTCATGGACTCTCATCCTGTATGAAGCACAACTCAGCTCTGATGCAGTCAGCATTCCACCAGGACATCTGGGCCCCTCCTCAGCCTGTCCTGGGTTTCCCAGGCCATTTATCAGCTCTCCTTCCACCTCATTGGGGCAGCAGGAATCTGTGTTCTCTGTGCTCATCTGCCTTTGCTGCAACCCAGAAAGTACCCCCCGACAGACAGTCAGGGTATAATTGTGCTCACTGCATGTTCCCCTTCTTTTAAGAGTCATGGTTCTGCACTGCCTGCTGTTCAGCAGTTTATGTTTTTTGTCCAGTTTTATAGTTTCTTACAATAGCTTCTTACAGTCAAGGCTGAAAGTGCCAGACCTGAGTTTTTAACTACCAGGTCACACTTCCTCCCTGCTGTCTCTTACAGTTAGACCAATTTACTTTCTCTGTTCCTGCTGGCAACATCTCTTCTGTTTCCCTCCAGCCACACTTCAAAGCTTTGATCAAGTCTTTCCCTCTCCATGAGGGTTTCACTCATCCAAGGCCATGGCATGGCTCATCCTCTAACTACCAACAATTTCTTGTCCAGGTACCTCATCTAACACCTCCTCACATACTGAGAAACAGATGGATGTAGTGAGCACATGTGCCTGGGTTCTAAGCCTACCTGTACCCAGAATGTTTTTGAGGTCTGTGTTGATCACTGCATTGTTCTGTGCCTCAGTTTCTTGGACTCTGAAATGAGGATAGTAATAACATCTACCTCAAAGGATTGTTGTGGGGATTAAACAGATTAATTTTTGTAAAATACTTAGCACAGTGCCAGGTACAGAGTACCTTGTTAATTAAAGTTAGCTGTTACCATTTATTCCGCCTTGCACTCTCTTGTCCAAATATCTGTTTTTATTTCAGTTTTTAAGATAACATTTTTATTTTAGAATAGTTTTAGCCTTATCAAACAATCTGAAAATAGTACAGGGAATTCGGTATTAGATTTTACAATAGTGTAGTTCTTTTGTTATAATTAACCAATATTGATATTTTATTATTAAGTCCATACTTTAGTCAGATTTCCTTAGTTCTTACTGAATGTCCTTTTTCTGTTCCAGAATCCTATCCAAGATGTCACATTACATTTAGTCATGTTTCCTTAGGCTTCTCTTGGCTATGACTGTTTCTTAGGCTTTCATTGTTTTAGATGACATTGACAATTTTGAGGAGCACTGGTCAGGTATTTTGTGGAATGTCCCTCATATGGGTTTGTCTGATGTTTCTCTCATGATCAGACTGGGGTGATGGGATTTGGGAAGGAAACTCCAGGGGTAAAGGGGGTAAAGTGTCATCCTCATATCAAAAGTACATGCTATTTTTTTCAATATATGAAATTTATTGTCAAATTGGTTTCCACACAACATCCAGTGCTCATCCCAAAAGGTGCCCTCCTCAATACCCATCACCCACCCTACCCTCCCTCCCACCCCCCATCAACCCTCAGTTTGTTCTGTTTTTAAGAGTCTCTTATGCTTTGGCTCTCTCCCACTCTAACCTCTTTTTTTTTTTCCTTCCCCTCCCCCATGGGTTCCTGTTAAGACAGATACCATATGTTTTCACTCTTATGTGGATCCTGAGAAACTTAAAAGTACATGCTATTAACATGACTTACACTGTTAATGTTGACCTTGATCTCTGGTTTTATTTACCTTTTTTATTTATTTAAAATTTTTAATGGATCTTGCCTCTTTTCCAGCCAACAAAAGGGTAAATCTCTTAAAATCTGATTCTTCACAACTTTCTCACTATGAGCAAAGTGCTTTGCACATTCAGTAAATACCTTTCAAACTAATTAATAAAAATACAATGGGGCAACTCCATTTATGGAGGAGGAGGAAATAGGCTGAAATTGACATCTGTCTCATAAGGAACTGTTGGCAAAGAGAGTGCTGATGGTGTCTGATGGCTACTGAGTAAGAATTTATGAAACTGCTTTTTTACCCCCCAGGTTCGAGATGAAATCTGCCAGTGACTATTTCCAGCTCTGAATCTAACCTGATGCCAATTCCAGGCAGTTGCTGTTGGGTATAAGAAAAAGAGGGAAAGGTGATGTTAATTGGGGCTCATATAAGTCTCTAACATAGTACCGGGTCATAAATAGTTTAAAATAAATACTTCTCTTTGACCTTCCTTTGAGGGAAATTAAAAACTAGAAACAACTATTAAATACCTGGAAATTTTCCATTGGGATTAGTACCCCTAAAGAAATGATCACATTTAAATAACTTCATCATAGTAAAATTTTGCTTCATGATCATGCATTTTAAAAAGTCCAGCCAGAGGCCCTGAAAGTAATTCTATAACCCATAATGGTCCTCTGCCCATTAAGTTATAAAAATGTGTTACAGAAAATGTTCAAGAAAAGTTGCTCCATGTTTATTCTTATCTACAAATAAGTTTATATGTTCAATATTTTGGTCTTTTTTTGTTCTTTTGTTATCATTGCAAACTATTTCTAGCATTCTTCCAATTAATAGCAGCCTAAAGATTATTTCTATTCATGAAATTTCTGTTCTTGTCCTGTCAAAGGCATGATCATCCCCTTGAAAATAGAAGAGATTTGTACTAAGGCATATGGCAAATTGGAAAACGCACTGGTAGGTCATAAGCCCATTTTCTATCTTGTCAATGTTTTCCACTCTTTCATGAAGTATGAAGAGTAGCCAAAGAGCACATTATGATCTCTAAAGGACTTTGGTCCTATGAATTCCTTTCCCTACAGAGCCCTGGGAGTGGTCCCAAGAGGAAAAAAAAAAAACAAAAAAACTGTTTATCTGCAGAAGTTTTTGGTCTTCTATGTCTCATCATGTCAGTGAACCATTTCGGGATAACAAATGTCACCCAAATGCCCTGCAAGAAGGACCGCAACATAGAGAGTGTTTAGTTTTTGTTTTGCAAACTCATTATAGAGCAAAAAAATGTGTTGGCACCTTAGAAAATGCTGTTCAGAGAGAAAAGAAAACTCTTGAAAGAAATCCACCAGTAGAAGGGGTGATAAATCAGCAAAACCAACTTTCTCTGCTGATTTTTCAGCTCACCTCAAGGCCCTTATCTCCACCTGGACCCTAGATCCACTCATGGATCTAAATATTTTCCTTTAGTCTGAATTAGTCTGGCATTTCATAAATGTAATGTAATAAAAAATTAAGAAATTAACAAAAAACAGTGTCCACATTTTCTAATTTTAAGTAAATCAATAATCCTTTTAGGAAAAGGGATTGAACTCCACATGGTCTCCACTTTTATTGTTGTTATGCTTAAAATATCAACTTGAATGTCCCCCACCCCGCCACCCTCCCCTTGCCTGATTTCCTTTCTCTCAACATTTTGAGTACTATCTTGTTTCCCAGAAAACAGGGAACTGGTTCACCTGGATTTCTTACTTTATTCAAGGAAACATTCTGATTTTCCAAAACAGAACCTTTTCTTGTGTCTGAGATGGGAACTCAACTTCACATTCATTTCTAATTTCTCTTCTAGGGGAAAAAAATAACTTTCTATGTGCCTATTTTCCCTTTGTGATGACCACCTGGCTTGGGTGATCAGCTCTGTCTTAGATGACTCATTAAGGTGAGACACACACACATACACACACAAGGCAGAGAGAGAGAGAGAGAGCTCCAAATCCTACCCATTCCAGGTGCACAATTTAATAATATCTTAGCCATATAATAAAAATAATATGCACACAATAAAATTAGTAATCATATAGCTACAGAAGATGTTTTCTCTCATGCCTGCCTTGACCACAATAATGAATCTCACAGCAACACAGCCTAGAAACAATGTAAAATATAGCCTGAGTAAAGTGAATAACAAGTGAAGTATTTAATTAGAAACTGGGCAGGCAGTTAATTTTGTTTAGCCTTAAGGTCTAAAAGACAGTGTAAAATTTCATGACTAAGAAACCTCTTAAACTACATAATTTGCTTATTTTTAACTTGTAGCATCAGGCCTATGATTAATCTTTGTAAATACCCACAGATCTACAGGGCCCTGGGAGGGGACAGCCCTACACTCTTATTTTGAGGTTGGCAAATTTGATTGTGTGTCTTTCTACCACCTCACTTTCCTGAGTCTGTCTCCTACCTTCTCACAAGCACATCTAAGAAACTTACAAAAACATATATTTATTATATTCCAAAATATTTTGCCCTAATTTTTTATCAAATTCTTACCTTTAAATTCTAATCTCTGTTGAAAGTTGAAAAAAAAGCATTCTGATTAAACAAGCCCACTCAGGTATGAATAACTCAAAACCACTAAGCTGAGTCCTCATTGTCTTGGTTGGCCTTCCACGTTGTTAGAAACCTCCTTCATTAAACTCTCTCTTTCCTTGGCTTCTGCCACACCATTAGTCTGGTTGTTTTTATATTTTTTTCTGCCCCACCCCATTCCACCTCACCACTGCCAGCAGCTGGTTTTCCTCTGTTTCTTTTGCAAATCTCATATCTTTCACATGGCCATTAAATGTTGGCATTCCTCAAGGTTTAGAATACATAGGCCCTCTTAGACTTTCCCACTGGGCTCCCTAGTTTCCAGGCCAATATTTAATCATGCTCTTTCTTCTACCTGAATGCATTCTCCTCCCCTTTACTTAGACATTCTGCTCATCTTTTAGAATATATTTAAGCATCAGGTCCTTCACAGATTACCCTTCCTCAGCCTCTGAAGCCCACACATTGGTCTCACCAGTCTGGTAAAGTGTCCCCAATGTGCCCCTGCAGTCCCTGTGACCCATTTTATCACTGAGTCCCAATGATCATGATGTCAAGAATTGTCTGTCACTCCTGCTAAACAGGGGCTGTATTGCAGTCGTCCTTGACTCCTCTGTGGCTGCCAGAGCTCTTGACACAACATAGACATGTAAGTATTTGCTGAAGAAAAGAACTGGAGGTGGCAGAACACAGAAGCTGATTCTTGGTAATGGTGGGCACCAATGGTGAATTCCAAGCACATTGTAGGCTCTCTGGAAATACTTAAAAACTTAAAAACCTGTGAATGAAGAGCACTGGGAAGGAGAGCAGATCATCACCTTCAGAAAGAACAGTTTGATAGTATATGTAGTTAAAATAACTTTTCCTACCTCATCTTCACAGCGATCTCATGAGGTAGACAGGGCACACATCCCCACTAAACAGATATAGACACTATGGTGGTGGCAGTTTAAGTGACTGAAGCACTATGGCTGTGGCAGTTTAAGTGACTGACAGGAGATTATGACATTTACACAGCTTAGAGGTAGATGAAGAACATAGGTTTTTTAAAACTGTGATTTGGTTCTTTTTCTGTAATACCTTAGAAGCTATTCTTTTTTTCATGAGTAATTTGAAGGAATATAGAAAAAAAAATACCAGAAGGGGTAAATCCTTAGTCATTGATGCATAGTAACCTGATAAGTTTTTACTAGAAGTGTCCATCTTTGTTTACATCACAGAAAAATCTGGGTAAAACAGAAACTTCATTACAGGTTTTAAGAACGTCTTTGTTTTACAAATTATTCATGACTCTAAAACTCTGATATTATCACAACTGCAACCTCAAGCTTACCTAGAAATGTGGTGGCTTGGTCTGAGGCTCTCGGACCTGGTCAAAGTCAGTGGATTCAGGTGGTAAAACAAGATGTGCCTGGCATGGGCATAGAGGAGTGAGGACGGCAAGGTACATTAAATCAGAGGTTTCCTGTAACTGAATTGTCGCTCATAGACTTGGCTGTGTTGTTATCTCCCTGAGGGGGAGCTCACAGAGAAAAATCTTGTGAAGTCAAGTTATTTGGTTGTACCAGAACATTAGCGACACAGTAGAATTCAAACTATTTTGGGCCATTCCCCAACTGTCTTATTTCATGGAATTACTTTTCTGTCAAGGTAAATTCACATAATGCAACAGTAAAAGCTTTAGCATCATCAGAACCTCTTTTAGATGTCTTGGAGCCAGAGATATGGGTACAACTGAAGTAAATTTTCGTGTATTGCATGGTCAGAAAGTACATTTTAAAAACGGAAATTAAATACACAGATGTCTCAGGTGTATTGCATGAATGTGAGATGATGCTGGCCTGGAGGTGTCTAAACGTGGTCTCTTTCTACTCACTTGTATTCAGAGACTACTGGTTATTTTTATTTATTTATTTATTTTCAATATATGAAAATTATTGTCAAATTGGTTTCCATACAACACCCAGTGCTCATCCCAAAAGATGTCCTCCTCAATACCCATCACCCACCCTCCACTCCCTCCCACCCCCCATCAACCCTCAGTTTGTTCTCAGTTTTCAACAGTCTCTTATGCTTTGGCTTTCTCCCACTCTAACCTCTTTTTTTTTTTCCTTCCCCTCCCCCATGGGTTTCTGTTAAGTTTCTCAGGATCCACATAAGAGTGAAACCATATGGTATCTGTCTTTCTCTGTATGGCTTATTTCACTTGGCATCACACTCTCCAGTTCCATCCACGTTGCTACAAAAGGCCATATTTCATTCTTTCTCATTGCCAAGTAGTATTCCATTGTGTATATAAACCACAATTTCTTTATCCATTCATCAGTTGATGGACATTTAGGCTCTTTCCATAATTTGGCTATTGTTGAGAGTGCTGCTATAAACATTGGGGTACAAGTGCCCCTATGCATCAGTACTCCTGTATCCCTTGGGTAAATTCCTAGCAGTGCTATTGCTGGGTCATAGGGTAGGTCTATTTTTAATTTTCTGAGGAACCTCCACACTGCTTTCCAGAGCGGCTGCACCAATTTGCATTCCCACCAACAGTGCAAAAGGGTTCCCGTTTCTCCACATCCTCTCCAGCATCTATAGTCTCCTGATTTGTTCATTTTGGCCACTGACTGGCGTGAGGTGATATCTGAGTGTGGTTTTGATTTGTATTTCCCTGATAAGGAGCGACGTTGAACATCTTTTCATGTGCCTGTTGGCCATCCAGATGTCTTCACTACTGGTTATTTTTAAATTAAACATAGAACTGCTTTTTTTTTTTTTTTCATTTCAAGAGTGAACATGAAGAAGAATGGTTTCAAAGAGGCTGCTATGTCATATAATTTGGTTTTTTAAAAATATAATAAAAATATTGTTCAGAGAGATAACAGAACATAAAGAATAAGGGATGAATGCTGTCCAAGAAATATGCAACATTGTCATGGATATATAAAAGATGGGTAACCAAGAAGCTTTAAATGATGTATAATCTAAAACACTCAATCTGAGGGGTGCCCGAGTGGCTCCATCGGTTAAGCATCCGACTTCAGCTCAGGTCATGATCTCATGGCTCAGGAGTTCGAGCTCCACGTCTGGCTCTGTGCTGACAGATCAGAGCCTGGAACCTGCTTCAAATACTGTGTCTCCTCTCTCTCTGCTCCTCCTCTGCTCACACTATCTCTCTCTTTCTCTATCCAATATAAATAAACATTTAGAATTTTTTTAAATAAAATTAAACAAAATGCTCAATCTGAGGGCAGCTAGGTGGCCCAGTTGGTTAAGCATCTGACTCTTGATTTTGGCTCAGGTCATGATCTCGAGGTTCTTGAGACCAAGCCCCATGTTGGGCTCTGCACTGACAATACAACACGGAGCCTTCTTGGATTCTCTTTCTCTTTTCTCTTTGCCCCTCCCCTGCATACTCTCTCTCTCAAAATAAATAAATAAACTAAAAAAAGTAAAATAAAATAAAATAACAAAATGCTCAATCTGGTGGAACAGCAATTAAGAGATTACAGATTGCTCACTTACAAAGGATTACCTATAGATGGGGGTCCTGGGTGGCTCAGTCAGTTAAGCGTCTGACTCTTGATTTCAGCTCAGGTCATGATCTCATAGTTGGTGATATTGAGCCCCACATGGGGCTCCATGCTTTTAGCACAGATCCTGCTTAGGATTCTCTCTCTCCCTCCCTCCCTCTGCTCCTCCCCTGCTCACTCTCTCAAAATAAATAAATAAACATTAAAAAATACACACTTACTTATAGAGAGATGTTATGAGGTAAGAGAAGTAGGGCCATAAGTTTTACTCTTAAATGAGCAGAATTTGTGTTCTTATAGTCACTCATTTGTTTTGAATGAATGATTAGTGAACATGTCAGGCCCTGTGCTTGGCACAAGAAATGTTACAATGAATAACATACCACCCTTGCCTTAGCTTAGAATCACTGTGACAAAAACTGTTTTGGCAGATAAGGTCGAAGAAGCACCAGCCATGGATGAAGTCAGTGGAATGGGCACCTAGTTCAGAGCCCCCCGACCCCCAAAGCCAGGGTGCAAGCATCCATCACTGCCGAAAGGGCTGCCTGCACAGCTCAGTGAGTTAACAGGAAGCTCCTGTTGTTTGACCTGGGTAAAGCCCAGATGGAGTGGCCTCTGGGCCTGGAAGAGGGCCAGAGGTGATTACAGGGATCAGGGGATCCTGAGCAGGAACACAGCAGGCAGAATTGAAAGATGGCACAGAATAATGGTTAGCTCTGAGCTCTCAACTCTCAAGATCTGGAATCAAACCTGAGCACTCCAAATCACTAGTTGTAAGACTTCAGGCAGTTTAATTTGCTTTTCCAGCTATGAAACAGTATGGTCCTAATTCTTCTCTCACAATTTTACTATGTGAATAAACATCATACATGGAAAGCAGTTACCACAGTGACTGCCTTGTGATAAAATTTCACTATTAGTTGTTAGTGATGGAGACCAGGGGACACTCAGATCAATGGAACAGGAGAGAGAATCCAGAAATGGATCCACAAACATATGGCCAACTAATCTTTGATAAAGCAGGAAAGTATATCCAATGGAATAAAGACAGTCTCTTCAGCAAGTGGTGCTGAGGAAACTGGACAGTGACATATGGAAAAATGAACCTGGACCACTTTCTTACACCATACCCAAAAATAAACTCAAAATGGATGTAAAACCTAAATTTAAGACAGGAAACCATCAAAATCCTAGAAGAGAAATCAGGCAAAAACCTCTTTGACCTTGGCCACAGCATCTTCTTACTCAGCACGTCTCCAGAGTCAAGGGAAACAAAAGCAAAAATGAACTACTGGGACCTCATCAAAATAAAAAGCTTCTGCACAGAAAAGGAAACAATCAGCAAAACTAAAAGGCAACCAACAGAATGGGAGAAGATATTTGCAAATGACGTATCAGATAAAGGGTTAGTATCCAAATTCTATAAAGAGCTTATCCAACTCAACACCCAAAAAACAAATAATCCAGTGAAGAAATGGGCAAAAGACATGAATTGAGACTTCTCCAAAGAAGACATCTAGATCGCCAACCGACACATGAAAAAGTGTTCAACATCACTCATCATCAGGGAAATACAAATCAAAACCACAATGAGATATCACCTCACACCTGTCAGAGTGGCTAACATTAACAACTCAGGCAACAACAGATGTTGCCAAGGATGCAGAGAAAGAGGATCTCTTTTGCACTGCTGGTGGGAATGCAAACTGGTGCAGCCACTCTGGAAAACTACTAGGTATTTATCCAAGAGATATAAGTATGCTGTTTCGAAGGGGCACATGCACCCCCATGTTTATAGCAGCACTATCAACAATAGCCAAAGTATGGAAAGAGACAAATGTCCATCAATGGATGAATGGATAAAGAAGATGTGGTGTATATATACACACATACACACACACACACACACAATGGAATACTACTAGGCAATCAAAAAAGAACAAAATCTTGCCATTTGCAACTACATGGATGGAACTAGAGGGTATTATGCTAAGCAAAATTAGTGAGAAAAACAAATGTCATGTGACTTCACTCATAATAGCACTTTAAGATACAAACAGATGAATATAAGGGAAAGGAAGCAAAAATCAGATAAAAACAGGGAGGGGGACGAAACATAAGAGACTCTTAAATATGGAGAACAAACAGAGGGCTACTGGAGGGGTTGTGGGAGGGGGGAAGGGCTAACTGGGCAAGAGGCATTAAGGAATCTACTCCTGAAATCGTTTCACTATATGCCAACTAATGTGGGTGTAAATTTAAAAAATAAATTAAATTAAAAAGTAATGATAAAAATAAATAAATAAATAAATAAATAAATAAATAAATAATGGATATCAGGGTTTTGAGGTAAAGACAAGACGTTAAATACTTTTACCCCAAAGAACCCATTCATCTGTTAACTATCTCAGTCCCTGCAGAGTCTTCTTTGCTGGGGGCTCCCTGTGCCTATCCTCACAATACAGTAATTCTTTCCTACCCCCAGACTTTTACATAATCTGCACTTAGCACCCTTCATGTTGACTTTTAATTTTATGTCAAATGCCTGTCTCTTGCTTACACCACCCTAAGAGCAAAAAGCTCCAACCCAAAGCTGTGGCTTATGCGTGTTTCTCTTCCTGGCATATATTATGTATTCACATAGTAAGTATCCAATAAATGCTCTTTGAGTGAAATATTTATTTAGTAAAAAAAAAACTGTCAGAGTCATAAAGTTTTATTGGATTACTGAATAAAGAAAAATGTTGTAACATTAGATATGGAAATAATCTGTGATATTGAGCATATTCTATTAAAGGTGTTAAATATTACCCCATTTCGGATTATGTAGGCCAGAAGACACTATAGGAATGGCTTCTGTTTTGCCTTTTAAGTAAATCATTTCACATATTTTCTCAGACTCTGTCATAATAGAGATAATAGTGATGTCAGAATATTCCAGAGGTACCTGGGTGGCTCAGTCGGTTAAGCGTTCGACTTCAGCTCAGGCCATGATCTTGCAGTATGTGAGTTTGAGCCCTGCATCAGGTTCTGTGCTGACAGCCCAGAGCCTGGAGCCTGCTTCAGATTTTGTGTCTCAGTCTCTGCCCTCCCTCCCCCCTCTCTCAAAAATAAATGAACATTTTTAAAAAGAGAATATCTAGAAGAAAAGAAAAACACAGCAAAATTCTAGGTTGGCAACACTGAAATCATTCTGAGATTTTTCCTGCCTATTTTAACAAATAAGCATTTTTTCAAATTAGAATCCTGGAACAAAATGACAAAACAAGTCTTTAAACCATGCAGGTAACATAGTAATGCTGATCCAGAGTAGGTAGTAGCAACCAGGATCTCAAACCACTGCTGTCCTCTTGTGGCCTGGCAGATGATCTGCTTTTGGTTTTCAAATCAACTTAGGCAGAAATGAAAGCTTCCAGTTCCACCCTGCTAAATTCTCTAAAAGCTACAACAGAAATTGAGCTTATTTTTCCAAGAAACTGATAGCGAGGAGGAAATCTTTGCTTAATGCATTGCCCAGGTAATGTTACCTGCTGAGACTGGGTTATGAAAAGAAAATGGCAGTGTCAATAAAGTAAGACAACTGCATTTTGGAGTAGAATTTACCCAAACTGGGGGTCCCCATAAAACAGTGTTCTTTGAGTGAGTGTGGACACTTGGAGGAAATAGCACTGGTACCATGCGTGAAGACATAGCCTGGTGTGTCTTGTCTCCTAGCACCAGTGGATAAGAACAAGGGGCTGAGCATCTTAGATCCCAATTTCTCCCTCTTCTAAAATTCCAGAATTCAGAGCAGTAAACATATTCTGCCATTTATTCTTTAATTAATATACCACCTGCCACATGCCAGTCACTTTCTGAATGACTGAAGGGTAGGACAGACATACATCCCTACCTTTTTGGAGCTTACATTTTAAGTATCAGATCTCTCTCTCTCTCTGTCTCTGTCTCTCTCTCATCACAGTGAATATTTGTCTGTCTGTGTTCCTGTGTGAGAATCACAGTGTAACCCATTTTAGCTACTACTTGAGTCTGCTGCTGGAAGTTCTCCACAGAGATGCCAAGAGCACTTTTCTGTCTGGGGCAGATTGAAATTCTAGCACATACCAGGGATAAATGACTTTTATATGGAAGCCTTCTTAAGTAAGTCTCTCAAATATTCTCCACTTTGTGCAAAAGAAGGAAGTCCTCATAAGCCAAGGGAAGAAGCATTCGGGCACTGCTGGATGCTGTGCAGGAGCCTCAGTTTCCCTACAGGTGAGGAGAGTAGTTATAGTGCAAAAGGGCCATATAGGCACTGACACATCCCTTCCTGGGGGGTGGGCAGTCATCCGTGCTCCTGGTTGTGTGATGTGGTTCAAGCACACTGAAGGAAGGAGAAGCTCCCTTTGTGACTTTCCTTTCTTTCAAAATATTTTCATTGCTTTTATTTTCTGATCAGCAAAATAATAAATGCTAGATAGAGAGCACCTAGAATTTTCTGTGAGTTTTCTAAAATATCTAACCCCAGGCTTGCCCACAGTGGCTATACTGGGACTATGTGGCTATGGCACAGGTGGCCCTGAGACCCAGGAGGAAGATGACTTCTCAGAGGGCTGCTAACATGATGAGGACAGAACTGATAGAAGTGCTCAGCATGTAGGGACCAAAGAGTGTGTGGCTTTTCCAGGGCTCTTCATGTTGGATTGCTTATTTTATCCTTCAGGGATACTCTGGGCATCATTTAATAACCTTACAATGTAGAGGACAATGATCCAGGGAAGTGTTTTATGAGGGTCTCAGGGAAAATAAGTGTGTGCCAAGTGGGGATAACCAGTGACATTGTTGGACAGAACATATGAATCTCCTTCCATGACCATCTGTCCTCAATCAGAGGAAGTGGTTTATCTATCCTCAAGGAAAAGCCAAGCTGGTCTAAATCTCAGTTGTACCATTTAGCTGTGTGATCCTGTATGTCACCCATCTTAAAATGAGTATAATAGTATAAACTTCATAAGATGGTCATGATACTTATGTTAACTTTCATAAAGTATCCAGAACAGTGTCTGGGGCATAGTAATTACCCAATAAATGGCAATAGTTGTGGGTTGTTTTTTGTTTGTTTGTTTGTTTGTTTTGTTTTGTTTTTCCCAGGAAATAGGAGGCCTTTAGGATCTTTGGGGTCAAGAGAGAGTAAAGGAAAATACCATCCATAATTTCCAAAAGAAAAGTGTCATCTGAAGACATCATCAGACCGTCCACTAAAATGTGCAGAGTTCAATAAAGTTCAATAAATGATCAGTGAGGTCCAATAACCACGAATTCTTCCACACACTCAATGTACCAGATTGAATAAAAGAAGGAAATAAGTGAATGTGTAAAAAACAGCAAAAATTGTCTTTGCAAAAGGGCAGAAAAAGAATTCATACGACCTAAATTTGTGAATAATGGAGAAAGTGTGATCCACCACCTTTGCAGGCATATCCTGGGGCTTTGTGGAGAGGTGGATTAGATCATGGTGCCATGTTGAATTTCAGCCGGGGAGGAGCATCCATACATGAAAGTTGTTTCCAGCTGTCACTTAGCTATCATGACTGTCCAACTGCTTGTCATTAATCAACATTTACAAAAAGTCTCCTGGCAAATGCCCACTTTTATCCTTTCTCTTCATAATTTATTGCTAAAAACACATTATTTGCAGGACAGGTATTTATGGCTATATCCCCATCAAAGACTTTCTCAAGGTACAAAAATGTTGTAGCTTCAAGTTGAAGTTCTTCAACTTCACTGATCTCTTGACCACTGTGATATCACTGATCCAGAGATGGAAAATAGACGTGCAGACTATTACTGTTTGCAAAAACTCAGTTGGTTCCCAGGAGCTATTTATAGTTAGACAAAAGTGGCTTCAATCATCCTTGACTTAGGTTGCCCTCTTCTTGAAGAAATCTTAAGTTTTATTAAACAGACTGTGACTATTGAATAGCCAAAGGGAAGCCTCACATTACAACTTGCCACTCTCTGATCCAAAGTGAATTCTGTCTCTTGGGTAAGTATAACACCTTCCCAAGATTTGAGCTTGTGGAGTCACACCCTGATTTAACTTGTGCTTAACTTAGCAGAGGCACTTATAAAGCTGCAACAAGATCGTGAGTAGAGGTAATCAAGGATGCTGCTTTTACTGGCCCCTGAGGGGACTAGAAGTCAGATCACTTGCATAGAGTGCCTGGGCTCCCGTGCTAAGTGGCGACATGGAAGTCACATCATCTCCAAATCTGCCAGACAAAATCATCCACAAAAGGGAGAAAGCTTACATACTGTGAGTGTTGGTATTACCTATTGTGCTAATATAAGAGTTTATGAGACTTTTCTTTTTTTTCTTATTTTAATATTGATACATCCAACATGGTAAGGTAAGGAAGTAGGGAAGATATTATTTTCCCATTTGCAGAAGTCTGGGAAGATTGAGTGATCTGTCCAAGTCCATGGAAGTAATGAGTACACAGAGGGAAGTGGTCAAAAACACTGCCCTGTGTTTCTCAGAGGTGTGAGAACTGTGTGAAACAGATTGTTATGGTAGAAAGCATTATGTAAATAATAAGGATTTTATTGTTAATTAAGTATTTCAAATAAATTAGAGCACTCAGAGAAATATCTTTGCTGCCCCAAATACCAATAGATGTGTGTGTGGAGGGGGAGGTGTATTTGTTTTTTGTGTATTTCTTTAAATTTGTTTCTGGCTTCCTTAAGAGGTATTTAAGATGTAAAGAAAAAATAAGTCTCAGTTTTCAGAACTCTTTGAAAGAATATAATGAATAGCAAACCTGGAGAAATGAATAGGATGCCATAAACGTGGTCATGTTCACAACTATCACCACCATTGATGTAGGCTGCTTGGGAGTACTTTGTGATACCCCGGGCCCTGGCATTCTCTCTCAGGTCGTCAGGGTAACATTGCGAAGCAGGATGAGGTGTCTGGCACAGACACAATGGAGCTCTCTCTGCAGGTGTTTTTATATCCACCTGCTTGTTGCATATCAGGGCTAGCATCCACTATTAATCTGCATTTGGGGGGATGGCAATCTGTTTGAAAGATGCTATTCAAAGGCAGTCCCCTTGTGTGGTGTCTCAAAGGAAGTCACGGGGGCACAGGGAGGGGTGACTCATGACTTTGGCTTGGGCGGATCTGAGAGACCGATCAGTTATTTTGTCTACATTGTGGAGAGGTTACAATAAGCTGATGTCATTGTGACGGGCACTGGTCTGCTTCTGTCTGGGGGAATTCATTTTCAACGGTGGGGGGTACGTGTTAGATCTTTGTTTATCTTGCAGCTGAACTCTCAGCCATGTTCATAGAATTTGCATCAACAAATTTTGTAAAACAATCCAGAGGATTAAAGAAATCTTTTTTTTTCCCTGATACAAAAAGGCAGGTTTTTATTCACAGAAGAGAAAAATAATTTGCTTTCTGAATATTTTCTTAAATATTTTCAAATATATCTGAAAGATGGAGAGCTTTAGTGGTTTCAACAATTGAAAGAAATAAATGGTATTTGTCATATCAAAAATATTACATAACAGGTGAGCACAGTGCTAAAGATGATGCTGTAATTTATTCTAGTTGAAGAATTATTCAGATTTACTAAAGCTATGTGCTAACTGTATAGAAATTAATGAGATTTTGAAAACAAAGTGTAGCAAAATATACCAACAGAAAAAATAAAAAAATTAATTCTAGATTAATAGGAATTTAATGTATCAGTAATATATGTCAATATACTCAAATTAATATAAATCAGATATATTCAAAAAGAAGTCAAATTAAATGTAGTCAAATCAATGCTCTGATAACAGAGAAATTAAAATAAAAACAAATCTCAGAGCCTTAAAACAAAAACAATTATTTTTCCACCATATTTGTTGAGCAGAATCAATGATTACTATAATGGTCCTGTATTTATCAATAAGAGCCTAAATAATTTTTTACAATATTAGAATTATAACTGTATTTCAGCTTTCTTATTCAGAAACAACAAATTACCCTGGCATGGACTGCTAATTGCCTACCCATTGTCCACTGTTCTTTTTCTTACTAACAAGACCTCAGTTTTGTTAAGAGCAACTTTCTACTAAGCTACATTTTCCAGCCTCCTTTGTAGCTCATAGTGGCAATAGGGCATAGTTCTGGCCAATGAGGTATAAGCAAAAATCCCTGAGTCAAACTTCAAGTTTGACAAGTCAAACTTCAGGGAAAGCTCTTTAAGAGACTCTTAAAAACTGAGAATAAACTGAGGGTTGTTGGGGCATGGGAGGGAGGGGAGGGTGGGTGATGGGCATTGAGGAGGGCACCTGTTGGGATGAGCACTGGGTGTTGTATGGAAACCAATTTGACAATAAATTTCATATTTAAAAAAAATAAAAATAAAAAAATAAAAGTGAACAGATTTGGCTAGCTTGTCTCTGTCCTTTCTTTGAGCCAGAATATGGATGTGATGGCTTGAGTGCCAGCAACCATCCATCTTGTGAGCATGACAAAAAGGCTCATGTCCTATGAGAGGCAGAATGGAAATTTAGAATGGACTTGATTCCCCAATGACATCAATTGCTTGTCTTCTTCCTAGATGAGATCAACATAAACATCTACCTTGTATAAGCCACTTGTGGAATTTTCAGTTTTCATGAAAAAAGCATGTATGAACTTTATGAGAGGTGGCTCAAAATGAAATTATAAATGCCATCTTGAGCCAATGTCCTTCACATTTACTTTTTCACACTTTCATAAAATGTATACCACTGAGAAAAAAAAAATATGATTAGATAGCTACATAATGGAGGGATGGATGAATGGATGATAGATGATAGGTAAATGATATATAGATAGATTATAGATTAGATAGATAGATTAGATAGATAGATAGAAGATAGATAATAGATGATAGATAGATAGATAGATAGATACAAACAATATGATAGATAAATCACAAGGCATGAAGAATAATCTGACTAGCAGCTTAATAATAATTATAGCACCAGAAGCTTAAGAAATAGAACCTTACCACTTCCCTAGATGTTCTTCAGTGCCCTTCTATGACCTCTCATGCTCTGCTTCTTCCTCAAATAACCACTATCATGGATTTTATGTTTATTACTTCCATAGTACTCTTTATACACACATTTCCATAGCAGTACTGTTTAGTTTTGTATATACTTATACAGATGATACCATGCTGTTTGCATTTTTTGTAACTTATTTTTCACCTGACATGTTTCTGAAATTCATCCACTTCAATGCATATAGTTATAATTAATCCTTTTTCACTTCTGTGTGGAATTCAATGGTTTGAATATACCAAATATATTTATCCATTCTTTATACATATTTTCATTGTTATTTCCAGTTTGAGATTTTTACAAAGAATATTACTATGACCATTTTTTACAATATCTGCTGGAGCACATATCTACAAATTTTCTTGGGTAAATATTTAGAAATGGAATTTCTAAGTTGCAGAATTGTAACTAGACTCTGGAAAATTATGCTCCTACCAGCAATGTGTAAGACTTTCTATTGTCCCACATGCTCACCAGTACTTACTTCCTTTTGCCATGTACAACCTGCCACGGGTAAATACAGCCTGGAAAAGCTAGGGACCTAACCTTATAATGATTCCAGACTAATTTGATTAATATACAAAATCAAGCCACCTGTAAACCTAATTTGTCAACCATTCAACAGATTTATTTTTTCCTGTGAAGTCTTGTACCTATCTCAGGACAGGAAAATATGGATACAAATTTAATATAGCAAAAAGAGACACGTATTGAGTCTCAAGTATCAGATTCAAATTCCTGATCACTTTATTTTCATGGGTTGGATTATCCTAACCTGCACAGTATGATGTCAAACCTTAGATGGCTTCTAAGGCCCTTACCAGCTCTGATATTTTGAAAGACCATACTTCCATTTTGTAAAGGAGAAGAGAGGTTTATATTTGACAAGCTGTGAAACTTATTAAGATTCTGATAACCTTTTACCACATAATCCTTTGATTCAAACTGTGAAGTCTTACTTCCAATCACTGGTTTTAAAATAATATTAACTTTTCGGGGCGCCTGGGTGGCTCAGTCTTTTAAGCATCCGACTTCGGCTCAGGTCATGATCACGTTCCGTGAGTTCGAGCCCCGCTTGGGGCTCTGTGCTGACTGATCGGAGCCTGGAGCCTGTTTCGGATTCTGTGTTTCCCTCTCTCTCTGACCCTCCCCCATTCATGCTCTGTCTCTCTCTGTCTCAAAAATAAATAAACGTTTAAAAAATTAAAAAAAAAATATTAACTTTTAATTGAACTTGGCTACAGGCTGAAATTAAAATTTGCTCTTAGCAGTTACTCAGTCATTGACCATTATTTATTCTGGAAACATTCAGCTTTTTTAACTTACTCTGCATTTGAGGATTACAGCTAGAATAATTAGGTCTTTAGAGAACAACTTCAGGGGCACAAGACCTGGGCAGTGGCACATGCACCAGGCTGTGTTAATGGTGGTATCCTTGTTTGGAATTCTTAATCCTTTTAAACAAGGACCCTGAATTTTCATTTTACTCTGGGCCTGAAAATTATATAGCTGGTCCTGGGCATTTTGTGTGTGGAGTCAGTCACAAAATTCCCCACAGTGTGCAATCACAAGAAAACCAAAAGTTTCTAGGACAATGTGAGCATTATTTCTTTTCTTCTTTTTCTTTCTTTCTTTCTTTCTTTCTTTCTTTCTTTCTTTCTTTCTTTCTTTTCCTTTCTTTAATTTCAATCCATTTGAAGAAATATTTCTTAGAAAAGTTTGGGAAAGAATGTTTTGCCTTTCTCCCCATCTCCATACAGAGAAATACTTCCTTTTCCATGGGCCTGCTACTAGTCACTTTAAAATAGCAACTCCTGGGATGCCTGGGTGGCTCAGTCGGTTGAGCGTCCAACTTTGGCTCAGGTCATGATCTCACAGCTCATGAGTTCAAGCCCCATGTCAGGCTCTGTGTGGACAGCTCAGAGCCTGGAGCCTGCTTTGGATTCTGTGTCTTTCTCTCTCTCTCTGCCCCTCCCCCACTTGTGCGCTCTCGCTCTCTCTCTCTCTCTCTCAAAAATAAATTTTAAAATGTAAAAAAAAATTTAAATAGCAACTCCTATATCCTCCTACCCAAGTGCCTGTACTTATGAAAGGGAAAGGGGAAGGAGGGAGGACAGGTGAGCTAGGGAGCTTACACAAAGTGCCACACACACACATCACACACAAACACACATGCACACAGACATACCACACACCAAGAGCTTTCTATCCACAGCATGCTTAGGAGTTTTTAATGTGATCCTCAATATCTGATGGACAGTGTATGGAAAGAGGGATTTTGTTCCCTCTTTTACAGAACATTAACGATTTTTTTAAATGTTGCTGTATATACTAGCTAAGAAATTCCAGTAATTCTGAATTTGTTTCTGCTTCAATTTAAGAGTATCTATTAAATAAAATTTCTTAAAAGCTGGACATCAGTGTGTTTGACTTAAAATTAAAAGAACACCATAATTCTTTTGATTTTGTTAATAATCCAAAAATAAATATTTGACTCATAAAGGTTAAGGAAAATTCATTCCTGTTTACAATTGCTGCACATGTCCTGCACCGGTTCCAATTCTGTCAGCCAAACAGCTGTCCTTTTCCACCGGGGGCTCTTTGGCCAGCTGTGTGCCCAAAGTTGCTTGAAGACCTGTGAAAAGGCATTTACGGACTTTCATATAGACAGGTGTCCCTGTGTAAAGTAAAGCTGCTTTCTAAAGAATGTAATAAGAAGGATCTCACATTTACCACTATAAAATAAATTGATTTCAGGTAATGAAACAAAAGGAGAGGCAGGCAACTCAAACAATCGGTTACTTCTTTGCCAAATTGCCTTTTGCCTTTGGTGGGAAGGCACCTGATTCGCGCAGGTCCCACTACCCAGGGTTACTGGGCTGGTAAGATTTCTACACTAGGACTACCCAAGGCCTGGCTTTTCCTCTCTTCAGAAAACATCTCCAGTTGATGTTTAGAGGTGATACAGAATTAGTTAAGAGCTAAATACAAGGACTCCTCATGTGATGACTTTAATGCCCATTTGTATTAAAAGAAAAAAGGATTTAATGGGAATTTCTCCAGCTACAGTATTGAAACTTTAGAGAATAGCTGTTCTTACTTTCACTTCAATACCAAGCATTGATACATTAGGTATAGGTAGCCTTAGCACATGGCACTCCTTGCTAGATATGAGCCAGTGTGTTAGAAAGTGACAGATTCAATTCATTGATTGTGTTGCTGGATCAGTGTTGTTCGAAATTCCTCTTCACTAACTATAAGATGCCCACCCTAGTAAAACCAGAACAGAAACTCAGAGTAAACATTTAGAAACTTTTCTAGTAAATTTTACACTTTCATTCTGAAATAATTGCAAATTCACAGAGAAGCTGCAAAAAGAATACAGAGAGCTTCCATATACTCTTAACCTAGACGTCCTAATTATTACATTTTATCACAGTGTGTTAACATTCTGTGTGTATATGTATGTGTTCCTGAATCACCTGATATGACTCAGACATGATGTTCCATTACTTACTGCTTCATTATGTATTTGCCATAATGACATATTTCTATGTAACCACAGCACAACCATCCAGAAATTTACACTGATCTAACAGTACCATAAAGTCTCCATCCCTTGCAAATCTCCATACTTGCACCAACAATGTTCTTTACAGGGTTGGGACCTGACCCAGACCATTCCTTGTGCACACTTTCACACTTCTAGCCCCCTCCAATCAGAAAAATTCCTCAGCCTTTCTTCGTCTCTTGACTTTTTTGAAAAATATGTATCTTAGTAAAAAATATTCTTTGATTCAGGTTTGTCTGATGTTTCCTTGTTGTTTGTGCATTTGGGACAAAATCTCATGGAAGTGGTGCTGTGTTCTTCTCCATGTACCGTGTCTGGGGCACCCAACCTTGATTTGTCCTATTACTAGTGACGGTAATTTTATCACTAGTTAGGAAGGTGTCTGCCAGATTTTTCCACTGTAAAGTTAGTTAATAAGTATCTTATACTCATTAAAAATAAGTAATGCATATTTTGTGGGGAGAAACTTTGAGACTTCTAGAAGGTTACACCTTTCCCTTCTCTCCAATTCATTTATATCACTATGAAGTCAGGAATTCATACTTTGCTCAAGGGGTTACAAACTGTCATTATTTATTTTGATACTTAAATGTTCCATTGGCCAGTAGGAATGCCTTCAAATTGATTCCTATGTTGGTTTAACAATGTCTGCATCAGTCATTGCTTCTGTACTTTCTGACACAAAACAAATGCTGCAGGTTTATCTTATTTTCTCTGCCCAGACCTGGAGTCAGACATTTCTCCAAAAAGTGGAGTGTAGCATTTAGAATTTAAGCTCTGGAGACTAGACATGTTTATTGTTACCAGAGTATTATTGTTTCAAGACCCTTGCAGCATATATAGAGTTAGGAAATACATTTATTCATATATACATATGTTTTAAATCTATATCTATATCTATATAGATATATAGATATATATAGATCTATATCTATATTATATTAATAGTATCATTAATAAACATAATAAATATAATATATATTAGAAACGTATCTATATATACTAAAGACCGTGGATTCACAAAAATACCTCTAATTCCAATCCAACAGCATTATTTTTAACAATTCCTCTTAGCATGAATGAAGCTTCCTTTTCCAACAGTGTGGACTCCCACCATCCTTAATGGACTTGTTTATTGGTGCAACATCACCTGTATAACCAGACCTGGATAAAAGCTAGGTCTTCAAGCCAGACCCTCTTCCTAGTGAGATATAGAGCTGAAAGCTCTGAACCAATGAAGGGAAAGATTAAGAGAAGGGAAGGGGGGGAACAAAGGGAAGAGTGAAAGAGAAAGAAAAGGACGGTGGTAGGATAGAAAACAACAAGGAGCCAGGAGGAGGGAGCAAGAACCTGCTTTTGTGTAGTCTCTGGAAAGAGCAGGTCCTGTCTGGTAAATCTAATGACAAAACAGTGGGCTTATATTTTGTATGTCTTTCTTTAATCATATTTTCTAGTAACTCACTTTACTGTATTTTACAAAATTACTTGTCTGCAAAGATTTGAGGAGGAAAAAACCACAAGTCTGTCACCATAGGTAGCGCTGTAACCACACTTCCTTCTTCAAATGCAGAGGTTGGCAAACCACAGCCAGCGGCCAACACAGCCATCTCATTTATGTGTCATCTATGGCTACTTTTTCCATAATAAGGCAGAGTTGCACAGAGACTTTCAAGGACCATAAAGTCTTAAATATTTACTTGTTGGCCCTTTATAGGAAGAGTTTAGATAATATTAGGTCCCTGATCTAACTTTAATATATCATTTACTTATTTGCTACATGTATAGTTTATTCTCTCTCTCTCCCCTCTCCTTCCCCAATCCTAAAACATAAACCCATAAAGGCAGAGGTCTCATCTGTTTTTTTTTTTTTTTCAAATTTACTCCAGCACCTGGGACAGTGCTTGATGATAGAAGTTACACAGTAAATACTTCCTGAATTTTAATTATGAAAAGGACCTTGAGGGTCATTAATGACACTGGAATTCAGATATGGTGAGCCAAGGCCATGATAACATTTAATGACAGAGCCTGGAAAGAATTGTTATTTCAACTTTGTAAATGCCTGGACAGGTCCACTTTCTACCCTCTGTTCCACCCTAATATTGAGTCAATTCATCCATGAAGCTTCCTGCATAAATAGAAAGGAGGATCAATCACCTGTCATCGTTTGAAGTCATTCCTCCATTTCTGTGGCAGTAGTCTATAATATCTTTAAAGTGAGTAACATTGTTTTTCCAGAATCCCTAGGAAAAAAGAAAGGTTAAGTTGATGACATCCATAAAATCACACTTACACAGGTCCTGTGTATGTGCTTATGTGCATAGCTGTGACCAGATTCTCAATATCAAAATGTACACTCCCCAGCTAAGACTGACCCCTAAAACACTGTCCTGGAAGGTCACCTAGGTTGTTCCTTTGGTTAAGTGTCCAACTCTTGATTTCTACTCAGGTTATGATCTCATGGTTCATGGGATTGAGCTCCATGTCAAGCTCTGTATTGACAGCATGAAGACTCCTTGAGATTCTCTCTCTCTCTCCAAATAAATAAATAAACATTTAAAAATTATTTTAAAAAAACAAAAAACACTGTCCTGGAGCAGCCTAAAGGATCCTACCTTAGGGTCTCTAAGCCACCTTCTAGAGGTGGGTGATTTTGTTTCCCATAAACATAGCAAGACTACTTTTCCAGATGTCCCATAGCCTAACAAAATGAGATGTGTTCCAGCATACGTCTTCATGGGACAGAACAACATCAGAGGGAGGCCAGGTGAGACTACCACTATTTTCCCAAAGTATTGATTATCTGCTTTGAAGATGACAAGAGAAAAGATGTCCTTGATCCTAATGACATCAAGTGTAAAATGCATCATGTATTTAATAAGTTTTGTTAGAAAAGAAATGCTCCTACATTGTGTACACTAAAGAATGAATTCAATTACAGAAAGATTAAAATGAAGAAAGAAATAAAGTGAGAAGAGAAACTGTATCTTCAGTAGAAAAAAACCTTACCTGTTTTCCTTGGGCTCTCCTCATTATACAGATGCCCATTAGCCACCTCATGCCCACTAGCCCAGTGCCCAGCTCTGAACAGCATCTAATGAATGGAGCCCTGCCTTATGCAATGTGGATAATGGAAATCTGAAAGTCTCATACCTGCACATTTTGATGGTCAGCCTAATCTTTCATATTTTCCTCTCTTCATTTTTCTCCCTCTGGGGTCAACATCTATCCACTTCTTGGGGGATGGTATGGAGAAGGTCCAAGGACTGGGGCACAGATGCAAGCACAAGTGCTATCAGTCTCCACTTACCTACAAATGCCTGCAACACTTACATACTTACTGAGTATACACATCAATACCCTTCATGCCCTACCAGACATGGCAACTGACCTCAGGCGTGTGGGCATGGAGCTACATAATAGTTTAGGTATGTTTCCCTAAACACCAAGCAGGAGGAAGACATTACAGCTCTCCTGTATATTAGATTGCTAAATGCAGGAGATACTGCAGCTAAGAAAGCCAATACAAACCCTGGCTTGCCTGAAGCTTACATTATAGTAGAGTAGAAAATTGGTTACAGAAGCAATGAAAATGCTGGAAAACCACACTGGAGAGGGTAGAGCAATCAAAACATTAGTAAAAGCAGGAAGTTGATAACAGCCATAGGGCTGGAGGAACAACTGTAGGAGGTGGCAGGAGGTGACATTTCCAGAAACTAGAAATGGAAACCAACTAGAACTACAGCCAGAGTAAGGCTGTCCAGTGTGACAATGGACCATGACAGGAGAGGAGCTGGAGTCATGAGAAAGAAACAGTTAAAGATCCCTCAGGTAGAGGGTGGCTTCTCCCCTCCTCCAGTGTGAGAGACCCACCAGCCTCCAGTCAGTGTCTTCCTCCCTAGAAGCCAGAGGACAAGGCATCCTGGGAGAGGCATGTCCTTACACACAGTGGGACAGGGAGAATCTGGAGCAAATCTAGACAGGAAAAGTGGCATCCATTCCTAAACCATAAGCCCCCTAGAACCACTGGAACTCAGAATATATAGAAAGGAGGATGCAGTGGATGCTAAAAGTCATCAGTTATGGAATGAATAAATCATGAGAATAAAAGGCAGAGTATAAGGAATACAGTCAATGATATTGTGACAGTCACATAACAGGACAGATGGTAGTTACACTTGTGAAATAGCATAAGGAAGGCATGGACTTGTCAAATCACTAAGTTGTACACCTGAAACTAATGTAACATTGTGTGTCAACTATACTCAAAAAAAAAAAAAAGTTGAAAGAAAAAAAATCATTTTAGAAACAAAATAAGGTAGACTGAGGCTAGATCATATCAGCATGTTCTTTGCCAGGGCCTACGTTAGAGCAGTGCCAAGCTTCCAAATACTTTCTTCAGACAATTCGGTAAAAACACCTCTAAACATCTTTGCAGAAAATTTTAAAATCTAGACTTCAAGAGACACTTGCTGCTATTTTTCTTACCCCTTAAACATCTATTTGAAGAGTAAAATGAGAACAATCAAGATTCTCATGGCCCTCTAGAGACTACCATCAGCCCCAGGCCTATGAGCACAGAGCTACCTGCCAAGTACCTAAACACCAAGCAAAAGGCTAATGCTTCACAGACTATTCATAAAGTGGAAGACAGTTCTGACTTTCACATAGCAGTTTACCTGTACCTCCCAAACTTCCCACATAAAACTAGTCATATAGAGAGCCAGAGCCAACTCCAGTCCTTTGACCAGCTGTACAGACCACTGGCTCAGGATTGCCCTACCTCCCTGCCACTCATGAAGGCATGTTCATTGGAAAGTGTAGCATTTTTTTGGCTGGGTAAATGGAACACTTTTGAGTGGTTTTCATTAGAGGAAGAAGGCATTTTGATTAAAGCATTTGTTGAATCTTATGTAAAAAATTGTAAAGTCCCAGGATCCACAAGGATAATGATGCTTTGTGTTTATAAAGTGCTTTCCAAGCCCTTCACAAATTTTGTTTTATTAATAATTAATATCTGCCATATCCACATAAGTAGAGAAGGAGAAAACATTTTTATCACTGCTGAAATACAAGAACCACATTAATGAATTGGAGAATGAACCAGGATTTGAACCCAGGCAACAATGCTTTATATGTTCAAGACTGTTCTTAAAACAGTGTCAGCCAACCTTATGACAGCATGTGAAAGCAAGAGCAGAATGCTGGGAACCTCTGGGATTCTTGGATGCCCCCACCATCAAAGGAACCTGTTCACACCTTGTACAGGCCTGAAGAGGGTCACCAAGGATAAATGTTGATTAATATAGGAGGTGATGGTGGTGACAATGATTATGTTCATGTTGATGGAGATTGTGGTAATGGTGATGATGGACTGATGTCACCTAGCCCTTAAACATCTGAAGTTATCACTTAAGAATTGTTTGATGTTGAGGCACTTTCATTTGCTTTTGGGACTTGAAATAATTGTGTACAGAAGTGACACATGATGGATCCTTGTAGTAGCCCTGACAGTCCCTTGCGTCTCCCTCCTTAGAAGTCATTACATGTGGATCTGTGATATTTATCTGGCAGATAATGCAGTAGCCAGTGATATCTTTTGTCTGGAAGTCTTGGATCGCTATTTAACTTCTATCATAATCTAAATTTTAATATATGCATGTATTATATGTCTAACTAAGCAGTAAATATTTTAAGGACAAGAATTGTGTTTATTTTTCTCACCACTAGTTGTTTCCTGTCCCTTGTTGGTAACTGACCTTGCATGTGGTCAGTAAATACTGGCTGAATGGAAGCTTATTGGTTACTGGACCACAGCCCACTCCTGTGACTGAGAACAGATTCTGGCTTCAGTTCCCAGGGGCACAATGGGAGGAGACAGGGCTGGGCTAGTAAGCTGGTGACCTAACATGGAACACTTGCCATGTCTGGGACATGGTGGGGGCAAGAGATGTTCCCAGGTCTCACTAGCCTCAGCACATTCCCTATGGGGACACAAAGAGAAGGGACTCTGCCACTGTCTCTTCAGGTTGGCTCAGTTACCACTTGGCTTCCCTACCTCTGCTGTGACCCAACTCAAGTGTTGGGCAGTTGTACAAGCATGGAGAGACATGCCTGGGAGCATCCCATGCAGGGAGCTGCAGATTGCTTCAAACTGCACCCCCAGGCAAGTTTCTGTGAAAACATCTTGGAATTTTCATAACTTTTTTTTTTCCTGTGAAATTTCTTTCTTCTCATTTCTGTTAACTTTGCTAGTTAAACTGTCAGGCCAATTTTGAAAAGGAATAAAATCTTTGTCCCTGCTCCCATCCTGAAGCCAAAATCTATTTTGGTTCATATAAAAATGATCAAATTACAGCTCTTGGCATGTTCCTTAACTAGGAAAAAATAACTTAGATTAACTAGTGCCAATAAACTAAGTATTTCAATTAAATTCCAACATTAGTAAAAATATCAGTCATGCCAGTCTAAATCTCAACCAACCTTAAAACAGTATGTGTAACCCTCAAAGCAGCTATCTACAAAAACAGTTTCTATTGCTCATGAAACTTCATGCAATAAAAGAAGTTGCTCGCAGAGAAAAGGCAAATGTCTTAGGTTCAAAAACAAAGGCTGAGCAGAACTGGACTTTCCATCACAGGTCATTTACTTAGAAATGAATTGTCGGTATCACACAGACTCCCAGTGGGCTCTTAGGGACCTTCACATAGGGGAGTCCTACAGTTGATGGGGGCAGATTAAATATCTCTCTGGTCTTTTCAGTTTGATGGAAAGAGAGAGCTTATCCAGAACATTCTGACTGTACAATTGCCACCTTTGGCATTCACCCACATTCAATATCCCAACACAAGGGCACAGAAAGTCCCTGGTGTGTTTGTGTTCATACACTAGATGCTGCAATGCATTTATATTATCCCCTGCCTCCTGACTGGCTGCCATGGCACAGGAGGTTCAGGGCATGGAACATGGCAGTGACTTAGAACTTATCAGATCTCCACTGTGGGAGGTGCACATACCACTGCTTGGATGATGAGCACTAAGCTAGAGACCTTACTCTTCTCATGTGAGTGAGAAACCTGGCTAAAGATCATGCAGTGCTTTATTCAACATACCTTCACCAAGCATCTGAGGGGCCAGGCAATGTGCTACGATTCAAAAGTATTACTGAAGCCAATCCAGACCCAAAGATGTTCATGATCTAATGGGATAGACATCCCTTAACAGATTATCTCAGTGCAGCCTGGTAAGGATCCTAATAAGTGTGTGGGTGGCATACTTATGGAATAAGAGGGGCACTTAGCCCAAGAAGAAGAGGGTGGGGTGTGCAGACAAAAGGCACAACAGCTGAAAACAGAACTGAGGGAAAGGGAGCAGACAAGTGGGACAAACTACATAATTGCACATAGATGGGGAAGGGAGGTGTCTCCACATCAAATGTTGATACTATCTGCAAAGTAAAAAAAAAATTACATGCAAAATTAATTAATCATAATCTTTTTAAATTTTATAATAAACATTCAGGGTTTACATTAAGATCTTACTGGGGGAGCTTCAGAAGATGGAGGCCTAGGAGGATGCTGGGCCCACCTCGTCCTGCTGATCACTTAGATTCCACCCACATCTGCCTAAATAACACAGAAACCTGCCAGAAGACTAGCAGAACAGACTCTCCACAGCCAAACATAGACAAGAGGCCCTTGGAAGAAGGTAGGAAGGGCAGAGAGGCATTGCATGCTACACAGACTGGTGGGAGGGAGCTGGGCCGGTGGAGGGGCAGCCCTCCTGGCAAGGCAGAATCCCCAGTCTGGCTTGCAAAAGTGGAGGGGCCAGACTGCGTGACTTCTGACAGCCAGCAGAACTTAACATCTGGAATGCTATAAGTCAAGCGCTGCTCAGAGAGTGGGAGGGTGAGAGGACACTGGGAGGGAGAGATGCTGAGCCCTGGAAGACAGAGCTCAGCTCAGCGGGGAACAAAGGCACTGGCCAGCGCCATCTCCCTCTCCCATCCCCCAGCTGAAATCCCAAAGGGAACAAGTTCCCGTCACTGAACTTGCTTGCACCATGCAATCACCCAACATTGTGCTTCTGTGGATCCATCCCTCCGATGGGTCTGCCTCCCTCCCAAGGCTGCAGGGCCCCTCCCATGGCAGAGCGAACTGAGCCTGCCACTCCCTCCCCTGTGCACCTTGTGATCCACCCTACCTAATAGGCCATATCCCATCAAAGCAGCACCACAAGCCTGGCAGTGTGCAAGTAGCCCAGACAGGGGCCACACCACTCCACAGTGAGTCCTGTCCCTGGGAGAGGAGAAGATAAGGTACATCCCAGTCTGACTGTGGCCCCAGCAGTGGGCTGGGGACAGACATCAAATCTGACTGCAGCCCTGCACCCCAGCAAAAGTTACTACAGACAGCACAGGGGAAGTTCTCTGCAGTTTGGCACCACCCCAGGGACTATCCAAAATGACAAAACGGAAGAATTCTCCTCAAAAGAAACTCCAAGAAGTAACAACAGCTAACAAATTGATCCAAAACTATTTAAGTAATATAATGGAACAAGAATTTAGAATAATAGTCATAAAATTAATCGCTGGGCTTGAAAAAAGCATAGAGGACAGCAGAGAATCTGTTGCTACAGAGATTAAGGGACTAAGAAATAGTCATGAAGAGCTAAAAAAATGCTATAAACGAGGTCCAAAATAAAATGGAGGGGACTACAGCTCGGATCGAAGAGGCAGAGGAGAGAATAGGTGAATTAGGAGATAAAATTATGGAAAAGAGGAAGCTGAGAAAAAGAGAGATAAAAAAAATCCAGGAGTATGAGGGGAGATTAGAGATTTAAGTGATGCAATCAAACGGAACAATATCCATATCATAGGGATTCCAGAAGAGTAAGAGAGAGAAAGGGGCTGAAGGTGTGCTTGAACAAATCATAGCTGAGAACTTCCCTGATCTGGGGGAGGAAAAAGGCATTGAAATCCCACAGAATTCCCATCAGACGTAATTTGAATCAATCTTCTGCATGATATACCACAGTGAAACTGGCAAAATACAAGGATAAAGAGAAAATTCTGAAAGCACTAGGGATAAACAGGCTCTAACTTATAAAAGGAGACCCATAAGACTAGTGGCAGACCTATCTACTGAAACTTGGCAGGCCAAGAAAGGAATGGAAGGAAATCTTCAATGTGACAAACAGAAAAAATATGCAGCCAAGAATCCTTTATTCAGCAAGTCTGTCATTCAGAATAGAAGGAGAGATAAAGGTCTTCCCAAACAAACAAAAACTGAAGGAATTCATCACCACTAAACCAGCCCAACAAGAGATCCTAAGGGGGATTCTGTGAGTGAAATGTTGCAAGGACCACTAAGTACCAGAGACATCACTACAAGCATGAAACCTACAGACATCACAATGACTCTAAACCCATATCTTTCTATAACACTGAATGTAACTGGACTAGATGCTCCAACCAAAACACATAGGGTATCAGCATGGGTAAAACAAAAACAAAAGCAAAACAAAACAAAACAAAACAAAACAAAAAAAACAAGACCCATCTATTTGCTGTCCACAAGAGACTCATTTTAGACCTGAGGACACCTTCAGATCGAAAGTGACGGGAGGGAGAACTATTTATCATGCTACTGGAAGTCAAAAGGAAGCTGCAGTAGCCATACTTATATCAGACAAACTAGACTTTAAATTAAAGGCTGTAACAAGCAATGAAGAAGGCCATTATATCATAATTACAGGGTCTATACATCAGGAAGAGCTAAGCGCTGAATATTGGAGCTCCCACATATATAAAACAATTAATCACAATCATAAGCAACCTTATTGATAAGAATGTGGTAATTGCAGGGGACTTTAATATCCACTTACAACAATGGATAAACCATCTAGACACAGGATCCATAAAGAAACAAGGGCCCTGAATGATATAATGGATCAGAAGGACTTGACAGATATTTAGAACTCTGCATCCCAAAGCAACAGAATATACTTTCTTCTTGAGTGCACATGGAACATTCTCCAAGATAGATCACATACTGGGTCACAAAACACCCCTTCATAAGTATACAAGAATTGAGATCATACCATGCACATTTTCAGACCACAGTGCTACGAAACTTTAAATCAACCACAGGAAAAAGTCTGGAAAAACTCCAAATCATGGAGGTTAAAGAACACCCTACTAAAGAATGAATGGGTCACCTGGAAATTAGAGAAGAAACTTTAAAATATATGGAAACCAATGAAAATGAAAATACAACAATCCAAATGCTTTGGGATGCAGCGAAGGCAGTCCTGAGAGGAAAATACATTGCAATCCAGACCTATCTCAAGAAACAAGAAAAATCTCAAATACAAAATCTAACAGCACATCTAAAGGAAATAGAAGAAGAACAGCAAAGACACTCCAAACCCAGCAAAAGAAGAGAAATAAAGATCAGAGCAGAAATAAACAATATAGAATCTAAAAAAAACTTTAAAGCAGATCAATGAACCCAAGAGTTGGTTTTTTGAAGAAAAAAAAAAAAAAGGATAAACCTCTAGCCAGGCTTCTCAAAAAGAAAAGGGAGAGGACCCAAACAGATAAAATCACGAATGAAAATGGAATTATTACAACCAATCCCTCAGAAATACAAGCAATTATCAGGGAATACTATGAAAAATTATATGCCAACAGACAGGACAACCTGGAAGAATTGGACAAATTCCTAAGCACCCACACACTTCCAAAGCTCACATAGGAAGAAATAGAAAATTTGAAGAGACCCATAACCAGTCAAGAAATTGAATCAGTTATCAAAAATCTCCCAACAAATAAGAGTCCAGGACCAGATGGCTTCTCTGAGGAATTCTACCAGACATTTAAAGCAGAGATAATACCTATCCTTCAAAGCTGATCCAAAAAAATAGAAAGGGAAGGAAAACTTCCAGCCTCATTCTATGAAGGCAGCATTACTTTGATTCCTAAACCAGACACGGACCCAGTAAAAAAAGAAAACTACAGGCCAATATCCCTGAAGAATACGGATGCAAAAATTGTCAATAAGATACTAGCAAATTGAATTCCACAGCATATAAAAAAAATTATTCACCATGATCAAGTGGGATTCATTCCTGGGATGCAGGGCTGGTTCAACATTTGCCAATCAATCAATGTGATATATCACATTAATAAAAGAAAAGATAAGAACCATATGATCCTGTCAATCGATGCAGAAAAAGCATTGACAAAATTCAGCATGTTTCTGAATAAAAACCCTCGACAAAGTCGGAATAGAAGGAACATACCTAAACATCATAAAAGCCATTTATGAAAAGCCCACAGCTAATATCATCCTCAATGGGGAAAAACAGATCTTTCACCCTGAGATCAGGAACACGACAGGGATGTCCACTCTCACCGCTGTTGTTTAACAGAGAGTTGGAAGTGCTAGCATCAGCAATCAGACAACAAAAGGAAATCAAAGGCATCAAAATTGGCAAAGATGAAGTCAACCTTTCACTTTTTGCAGATGACATGATATTATACATAGAAAATCCGATAGACTCCACCAAAAGTCTGCTAGAACTGATACATGAATTCAGCAATGTTGCAAGATACAAAATCAATGTACAGAAATCAGTTGCATTCTTATACACTACTAATGAAGTAACAGAAAGACAAATAAAGAAACTGATCCCATTCACAATTGCACCAAGAAGCATAAAATACCTAGGAATAAACCTAAACAAAGATGTAAAAGATCTGTATGCTGAAAACTATAGAAAGCTTAAGAAGGAAACTGAAGAAGATATAAAGAAATGGAAAAACATTCCATGCCATGGATTGGAAGAATAAATATTGTTAAAATGTCAATACTACCCAAAGCTATCTACACTCCCAATGCAATCCCAGTCAAAATTGCACCAGCATTCTTCTCGAAGCTAGAGCAAGCAATCCGAAAATTTGTATGGAACCACAAAAAAACCCAAAAGCTGAAGTAATTTTGAAGAAGACCAAAGCGGGAAGCATCACAATCCCAGACGTTACCCTCTACTACAAAGCTCTAATCATCAAGACAGCATGGTTTTGGCACAAAAACAGACACATAGACTAATGGAATAGAATAGAAACCCCAGAATTAGACCCACAAAAGTATGGCGAACTAATCTTTGACAAAGAAGGAAAGAATATCGAATGGAAAAAAGACAATATCTTTAACAAATGGTGCTGGGAGAACTGGATAGTAACATGCAGAAGAATGAAACTAGACCACTTTCTTACACCATTCGCAAAAATAAACTCAAAGTGGATGAAGGACCTGAGTGTGAGACAGGAAACCATCAAAACCCTAGAGGAGAAAGCAGGACAAAACCTCTCTGACCTCAGCTGCAGCTATTTCTTACTTGACACAGGTCCAAAGGCAAGGGAATGAAAAGCAAAAATGAACTATTGGAACCTTATGAAGATGAAAATCTTCTATACTGCAAAGGAAACAATCAACAAAACTAAAAGTCAACCAACGGAATGGGAAAAGATATTTGCAAATGACATATCAGACAAAGGGCTAGTATGAAAAATCTATAAATAGCTCACCAAATTCCACACCTGAAAAACAAATAATCCAGTTAAGAAATGGGCAGAAAACATGAATAGACACTTCTCTAAAGAAGACATCCAGATGCCCCACAGGCACATGAAAAGATGCTCAATGTCACTCCTCATCAGGGAAATACAAATCAAAACCACACTCAGACACCAACTCACGCCAGTCAGAGTGGCCAAAATGAACAAATCAGGAGACTATAGATGCTGGTGAGGATGTGGAGAAATGGGAACCCTCTTGCACTGTTGGTGGGAATGCAAACTGGTGCAGCCACTCTGGAAAACAGTGTGGAGGTTCCTCAAAAAATTAAAAATAGATCTACCCTATGACCCAGCAGTAGCACTGCTAGGAATTTACCCAAGGGATACAGGAGTGCTGATGCATAGGGGCACTTGTACCCCAATGTTTATAGCAGCACTTTCAACAATGTAAATTATGGAAAGCACCTAAATGTCTATCAACTGATGAATGGATAAAGAAGTATTGGTTTATGCACACAATGGAATACTACGTGGCAACGAGAAAGAATGAAATCTGGCCTTTTGTATCAACGTGGTTGGAACTGGAGAGTGTTATGCTAAGTGAAATAAGCCAGGCAGAGAAAGACAGGTACCATATGTTTTCACTCTTATGTGGATCCTGAGAAACTTAACAGAAGTCCATGGGGGAGGAGAAGGAAGAAAAACAAAAAGGAGGTTAGAGAGGGAGGGAGCCAAACCATAAGAGACTCTTAAAAACTGAGACAAAGTGAGGGTTGATGGGGGGGGGGGAGGAAGGGGAGGGTGGGTGATGGTACTGAGTAGGGCACCTGTTGGGATGAGCACTGGGTGTTGTATGGAAACCAATTTGACAATAAATTTCATATTTAAAAAAAATTACCTAATTAGCTTGTAAATGCCGTTAATATAAGATTATTTGTACTGAATCTGATTTTAGTTTTCAAGCCAAAAAATGGAAAGAATAGACAAACTTTTATTTGATATTTCTAAACTATGCACAAGATACTTACTGCAACAAGTGGTTAACCTTAATCTTATAGTGTGAGCATTTCAATGAATTCTTCTTAACCAGATGTTGATCTTTTTATTCTAATAAATCAATTTCATATACTAAAATAAAGCAAAATACTTTTGCTTAGAAATGGACAGTTTTTAAAATTGATCAATATTTTTCAGGAGAACTAGCAACCTGAGTTATTCAAATGCTCTTGAAAAATTAATAAAATGCAAGAGTCATCATTTAATGTGTACTTTTAGTTGTAAGATGGTTGTATTAGTCAGGGTCTAGTCAGGAAAACTGTAAAAAGTCAGTCACGGGATTCACAAAATAAAAGGATGTTATATATCACACCATATATCTAAAAGGTGGAGAGGAAGAGGAATAAAGAATGGGTTTGAACTTAAGCAACCATCAACTTAATATAGACCGATGTTTCAGAAGATGTTATATACAAACTTAAAAGTAAGCACATATCAAAGACCACTAATAACGGCACCTGAGTTGCTCATTTTGTTGAGTGTCAGACTCTTGATTTCAGCTCAGGTCATGATCCCAGGGTCATGGGATCAAGCCCTGCCTGGGCTCTGCACTGAGCATGGAGCCTACTTAAGATTCTCCCTCTCCCTCCTGCTGCCCCTCTCCCCTGCTTGCATTCTCTCCCTCTAAAAAAAAACCCACTATATATATATATATATATATATATATATATATATATATAGACACTAATATATAATGCAAAGAATAAAGAGAAAGGGATTCAAGTATATCACTAAAGAAAACCAGCAAACCATGAAAGAGAGCAAGGGAAAAAAGGATCAGGTAAAAACCACAGAAATAATCATGAAACAACTAACAAAATGTCATTAAATACATATCTATCAACAATTACTTTGATTATAAATGGACTAAATGCTCCAATCAAAAGAGTGAGTGAAGAGTGGATAATAAAATAAGATCCATGGATAATAAAATAAGATCCATGTATATGCTGCCTACAAGAGACTCATTTCATATCTAAAGACACCTACAGATTGGGGCACCTAGATGGCTCAATCAGTTAAATGTCCAACTCTTGATTTCGGCTCGGGTCATGATCTCATGGTTCAAGAGATTGAACCCCATGTCAGGATCTGTGCTGACAGAGTGGAACCTGCTTGGAATTCTCTCTCTTCCTCTCTGTCTTCCCTCCCCTGCTTGTTCTCATTCTCTCTTTCTCTATCTTTCAAAAAATAAACATTAAAAAAAAGACACCTGCAGATTGAAAGTAAGGATGAAGAAGTATTTATCATGCACATGAATGTCAAAGAAAGTCAGAGTAGCAATACTTATATCTGGCAAACTAGACTTTAAAACTAGGCTGTAGAAAGAGACAAAGAAGGACACTATATACTAATAAAGGGGACAATCCAACAAGATGTAACAATTACAGATATTTATGCACTGAATATAGAAGCACCCAAATACTTAAAACAATTAACAACAAATTAAAGTAATTAATTAATTAATACCATAATATTAGGGGACTTTAACACCCCACTTACATCAATAGACAGGTCATATAAACAGAAAATCAACAAGGAAACAATAGCTTTGAATGACACACTGTACCAGATGGATGTAACAGATATATTCAGAATATCCTATCCTAAAACAGCAGAATACACATCATTTTCAAGTGCATATGAAACATTCTCCAGAATAGATCACATATCAGCCATAAAACAATTATGAACAAATTAAAAAAGATTGTAAATCATACCATGCATCTTTTCTGATCACAATGCTGTGAAACTAGAAATCAGCCACAAGAAAAAATCCGGAAAGACTACAAGTACATGGACATCAAATATAATATGTTACTAAATAACTAATGGATCAACCAATAAATCAAAGAATAAATTTTAAAAAGAACATGTAAACAAATTAAAGTAAAAACACAGCAGTCCAAAAAACTTTAGGATGCATCAAAACCTGTCCTTAGAGGTAAGTTTATAGGAATATAGGCCCACCTCAAGAGCAAGAAAAATCTCAAAAAAACAATCAAAACCTAAGGTAGCTAGAAAAAAAGAAGAAAAAAGGAAACCCAAAGCCAGCAGAAGGAAGGAAATAATAAAGATTAGAGAAGAAATAAATGATATATAAACTAAAAAAAAAAACACACAATAGAACAGATCAATGAAACCAGGAGATGTTTTTCTGAAAAATCAACAAAATTGATAAACCTCTAGCCAGACTCACAGAGAGAGGGAGAGAGAAAGAGAGAGAGAGAGAAAGGGAGAGAAAGGACTCAAAGTCACAAATGGAAAAGGAGAAATAATAACCAGCACTGCAGAAATAAAAACAATTGTAAGAGAATATTATGAAAATTATATGTCAAAACATTAGACAACCTAGAAGAAATGAATAAATTCCTAAAAACATATAAACTACTAAACCTGAAACAGGAAGAAATAGAAAACTTGAAAAGACCGATAACCAGCAAGGAAATTGAATCAGTAATCAAAAAACTCCCAACAAAAAAAAGTTCAGAGCTAGATGGCTTCACAGGGGAATTCTATCAAACATTTAAAGAAGAGCTAATGCCTACTCCTCTCAAACTATTCCAAAAGAAAAAAAAAAGAAGAAGAGGTCCAAATTCATTCTACAAGACCAGCATTACCCTGATACAAAACCAGATAAACACCACACACACACACACACACACACACACAACCACAGGCCAATATCTCTGATGAACATAGAGGCAAGAATCCTCAACAAAATACTAGAAAACTGAACCCAACAATAAGTTTTAAAAATCATACAACACAATCAAGTGGGATTTATTACTGGGATACAAGGATCACTCAATATTCAGAAATCAACCAACGTGATACATCACATCAATTAGAGAAAAGATAGGAGCCAAATGATCATTTCAGTAGACACAGAAAAAGCATTTAACCAAGTACAACATCCATTCATGATAAACGCCCTCAAAAAAAGTAGATTTAGAAGGAACATACCTCAACATAGTAAAGGCCACATATGAAAAACACACAGCTAGCATCATCCTCAATGGGGAAAAACTTAGATCTTTTCCCCTAAGATCAGGAGAAAAACAAGGATGTCCACTCTAACCACTTTGGTTCAATATAATACTAGAAGCCCTGACCACAACAATATCCAACAGCATTTTTCACAGAACTAGAAAAAACAATCCGAAAATTTGTATGGAACCACAAAAAAAAAAAAAAAAAAAAGGAAAGGAAATGAAGAAAGAAAGAAAGACTCAAATAGCCAAAGCAATCTTGAAAAACAAGAAACAAAGCTGGAGATATCACAATTCTGGATTTCAAGTTATACTACAAAGCTATAATCAAAACAATGTAGTTTTGGTACATAAAGATTAGAGAAGAAACAAATGACATATAACTAAACTAAAAAAAAAAACAAATGACATATAAACTAAACTAAAAAAAAAAAAAAGGTACATAGAGCTATGGAACAGAATAGAAAATACAGAAATAAACCCACAACTATATGGTGGATTAATCTTCAACAAAGCAGGAAAGAATATCCAATGGGAAAAAGAAAGTCTCTGCAACAAATGCTGGTAGGAAAACTAGTCAACTACGTGCAAAAAAATGGAACTAGGTTACTTTCTTACACTATACAGAAAAACAAAATAAAAGTAGATTAACGACCTAAATATGAGATCTGAAACCATATATATCCTAGAAGGGAACACAGGCAGTAATGTCTGTGACATGGCCTGTAATAACATTTTTCTAGATATGTCTCCTTAGACAATGGAAATAAAATTAAAATAAACTATTGGTACTACATCAAAATAAAAAACTTCTACACAGTTAAAGAAACAATCAACAAAACTAAAAGGCAACCTACAGAATGGGAGGAGATATTTGCAAATGACATATCTGATAAAGGGTTAGTATCCAAAATATATAAATTTATAAAGAATTTATACAACTCAACACCCATAAAACAAATAATCCAAATAACAAACGGGAAGAAGACAGGGTGCCTGGGTGGCTCAGTACGTTAAGTGTCCAACTGACCAGCTCAGGTCATGATCTCCCGGTTCGTGAGTTCAAGCCTCGTATCCGGCTCCATGCTGATGGTGGGGAACCTGTTTGGGACTCTCCCTCTCTTTCTACCCCTTCCCTCACTTGCGCTCTCTCTCCCTCAAAACAATAAATACATCTTTAAAAAGAGTAAAATGTTTAAAAAATGGGCAGAAGACGGGGCACCTGGGTGGCTCAGTCGGTTAAGCGTCTGGCTTTGGCTCAGGTCACAATCTCACGGTTTGTGGGTTTGAGGCCCGCATTGGGCTCAGTGCTGTCAGCTCGGAGCCTGGAGCCAGCTTTGGATTCTGTGTCTCCCTCTGTCTCTGCCTCTCCCCTGCCTGCTCTCTCTCTCTCTCTCAAAATAAATAAACATTAATTTTTTTTAATGGGCAGATGACATGAACAGACATTTCTCCAAAGAAGACATACAGATGGCCAACAGACACATGAAAAGATGCTCAGTATCACTTATCATCAAGGAAATGCAAATCAAAGCCACCATTGGATATCACTATACACCTATCAGATTGGCTAAAATAAAGATCACAAGAAACAAGTGTTGGTGAGGATGTGAAGTAAAAGGACACCTTGTGCACTGTTGGTGGGAATGCAAACTGGTGCAGCCACTATGGAAAACAGTAGGGAGGTTCCTCATAAAGTTATAAAATGAAACTACCCTATGATCCAGTAATTGTGCTACTGGGTATTTACTGAAAAAATATAAAAACACTAATTCAAAGGGATACATGCACCCCTATGTTTATTGCAGCATTAATTACAATAGCCAAATGATGGAAGCAGCCCAAGGGTCCATCAATAGATGGATGGACATAAGAAGTAATATTTTATATAAAGTAATATTTATTTATAAAGTTGTATTGGAACACAGCCAAGCTCATTTGTTTACATATTGTCTTTGGCCACTTTTATTGTTGCCTTCCCTCTACCAAGGCTGCCTTGAATAGCTGCCACAGACACCTTATGACTTGCAATGCACAAAATATTTACTACTGGGCCTTTTACAGAAAAAGTTTCACAACCCCTGACCTAGGCTAATGATGAAGAGTAACTCAAGGTCATGAGGTGCTATATGTAAAAGGTCAGAGATCCTGTGTATAGATCTCTCCAGTTCGTACACAACAGTTACTTCTACCAGAGCATGCTTGGAAAAGACAATTATTTGATGAAGTGGACATAAAAGAAAATATACTATGTATAATGTTTTCTAATCCTCATCTGTTTTACTTCTGCAAATGCAATTATCAGTATCCCTTCCATCTGGGTATAACATCAGTTAAAATAACCCTAAGGTTATTTTAAGGACTCAGCCAAAAGTTTCTTCTCTTCTCTTTGGGTCATTTACCTTTGTTGAAGCTTGTTTCATCACTTACCTTTAACCTTTACCCCCCACCATTCAATGCTTCCATGTTCATTTCTTCCCATGCCCCACTAGTTGTGCCAGTGCTGACATAATAGACATTAGCAGTCAGGAAAAGGAGAGACTGCTCACGGAAATGAGGGCCTGATTTGCAGGTATTTTGCTATCAAAGCATTCAACTTAGAGTTAGGAGACCTTGATGCAGGTTTCACCACTGTCACTAACTAACAGTATGACCCTAGGCCAATCTCATTAGGAAGACTTGTAATGATTTTCAATGATTCTAGGTTCCAAAAATGAGACAAAGTGAAACCTAGTGCATTTGTATCATTCTTGTGTGAAAAATCTAAACAAATTCCTTAATTGTGAGTCTATTTCTATAAATATTTGCTTTTAAAATTTTAATTCCAGTATAATTAACAGTGTTATATTAGTTTCAGATGTATTATATACTGATTCATCAATTCCATACATCACCCAGTGCTCATCATAAATGACCTCATTAATCCCCATCACCTATTTCACCCATCTCCCTACCCCTCTCCCCTCTGGTAACCCATCAGTGTGTTCTCTATACTTGAGTCTCGGGGCACCTGGGTGGGTCAGTCAGTTGAGTGACCAACTCTTGATCTCGTCTCAGGTCATGATCTAGCAGTTCATGAGATTCAGCCTCATGTCAAACTCCACGTTGATAGTGTGGGGCCTGCTTGGGATTCTCTTTCTCCCTCTCTCTCTGCCCCTCTCCCTCTCTCTCTCTCACTCTCTCAAAATAAATAAATAAACTTAAAAAAATACTTTCTTGGTTTTTCTCTCTCTCTGTTTCTTTTTCTTAGCTCCTTTGTTTTCTTTTATTTTTAATTTATTATTTTAAAATCAAGTTAGGTAATATTCACTATAGTACTGGTTTCAAGAGTAGAAACCAATGATTCATCACTTACATATAACATCCAGTGCTCATCCCAACAAGTGCCCTCCTTAATGCCCATCACCCATTTAGTCCATAAGCAGCAAGATGGATTTGGCATGGAGGGCAGTTTGCCAACTCCTAGTCTAACTAATAAATTTGATAAAACCCTGGAGTTTCTGAGACACTTGCTATACTCACAGGTGTGAAGACATATAATAAAGTCCTACCCTAACTTTCCAGTCACATCACTGGGCATGGCACCTGTAGCTCAGAAAGCGTGAACAACTCATCCAACACCTCAGCCCTCGGGGAGAGTAGTTTAAAATGCATGTATCACTCAAGTAGGTGAATCTAGTTATGGAAGCCGGCTGGCTAGTGGGAAATGGGAAGTTTTTATTTTCAAATTTGGAAAAGAGAAGAAGTAGGGTTATTCTTACTGGAATTAACTGTGCCTTTTGGTCAGCCACTGTACATTGGTAGCTATGGCAGCAGAATCACCATCTTTGCACGTTGATTCAGCAACACCCAGACTTGGCTACCTGTTGAGTGTGCCCTGTGTGACCCCACATAGCCCATCAGGAGTCCCAGTGAAGCATAATGCCTTCTGGATGAGGGAATCAGGAAGCCTGGTGCTTTTGCTTTCATATGCTTTGTACAGATTTCATCCATAGCAAAACTACAATGAGAACATGCTTCCTAAAAACAAATGCAGACTATAAATGAAGGATCCTCTATTTCAGGTCCTGAGAGGTTCAATGACTGAGGCTGTGGAATGGTCAATGTGTGTAAGTGGCCAACTCACTTGGAGATAGAAAACTGATGCCATTTTATAGAATACTCCTTTGTCTTTAAGGAAACAGCTGTTCACAGAAATGATTAATGATAAAAGCAAAGTCATTCATAGGAAAGTTAGCATGTTTCCATTAACAAGTCCCGGCATAAGGGCATTTTCTCCTCAAGCAAAGATTACTATTTCATTAAGAGTGTCCATGCAACAATGTTCACCTGGAATTCAAACTTTAGTTCAAAGTTTCTTTTCTAATTTAGGAAATGTCTTACAGGTTGAATTGGCAAGAAATTTCACCAAAGCTTCTGATTCATGAATTATACCTTAAAAATGCACTTTGAAGTAAATTTTCCTTAAAGCAGTTTGCAGTAGAACTTCTTTTTTAGGGTTCTTTCATCAGCTTAAGAGGAGCCTACCTAGATTTAGGAATATCTGTCACAAATGGCCTGGAACTTTGGATCCCATTTCACAGATCTCACCCTCTAAGGGGGTGTGAACACAGGGGCAAGCTGGTTCTCAAGCCACTGCCTCCCCCCTAGACCAACAGACTCCCTGCACACTCACAGCCAGGGAGGGTCACCCTTGTCACGCAGGAAGCTCTGTGCACAGTGAGGACAGAAGGCCTTCATCTCCCACACACCTTACAGCTGCCTATGGTTGTGGATACAGGTTCTCAGAGCATTGGTGGCAGGGGAATATGTGTGGCAGGCATGGAGCAAGGACAGCTGTGAAGGAACATGCTGGGGAGCGAAGCCAATTCTACCCACTTTGGTTCCTTCTACTCCAGTTACTGTGTTTTCTGCATGGTTGTATAGCAAGCCACAGATACTCTCATATGGCTAAGAAAAAAGCAAGAGGGGATGGGGTGAGGTCAGAGAGAGCTTGCAAAGAACTCCTCAAATTACTACAAATAGGCACTTGCTGCCTATACCCCAACTGGGAAGTCACACTGGGTTCCATTATGAAAGGGACAGACTCCAGGTCAAATGTAAAGAATGGCCACTTGGCTGAGCTGGTGGATGCAGAGAGCACTGCTGAAGGAGGTAGATTTTGACTGTGTGAGGCCTTTAAAATGTTTTTTTTTTCTCTATGTCAGACCAAACAATTTCTTATTCTAAAGTTCTTGATAACAGGGATCTGCATTTTTTCCCTATAAAAAGCAAGAGAGTATATAGTTTTGGCTTTGTGGTTCATAAAGTTCTGTCACAATTACTCAACTCTGCTTAGCCAGAGTAACCATTGTTACAGACAATGTATAAACCAACAGTCATGACTGCCCAGAAGAACTTTATTTACAAAAGCAGGCAGTGGACAGATGAATGTCTAAACAAAATGTGACATAAACATATAATGGAATATTACTGAGCCTTAAAAATGAAGGAAATTCTGACACTTGCTACAACATGGATGAACCTTGAAGACCTTATGTTGAATGAAATAGGCAAGGCACAAAGGACAAATACTATATGATTCCACTTATATGAGGTCTGTAGTCAAATTCAGAGACAGAAAGTGAAATGTGGGTTGCCATGGGTTGTGGGGAGGGGAATGGGAAGTTATTATTTAATGGGGAAAGAGCTTCAGTTTTACAAAATAAAAAGAGTTCTGGAAATGCATGGTAGTTATGGTTGCACAGCATTGTGAATGCATTTAATGCCATCAACCTGCATGCTTAAAAATGATCAAAATGATGTTTTTTGTTTTGCGTTTTTTATCATGTGTATGTGTGTGTGTGTGTGTTATGTATGTGTATACATATGTACTCAACCTATATACATGTATGAACAGGTGATGAGTTGACCCTTCTCTATACTCCTGAAGAATAATGCACATAATGTACAGAGAAGTATTAAATTTTTCATTCAGCAAATAGTCCTGGTGTTTCTTCAGGACTAATCCTCTGGGTAATAGAATGTGGGGATGGGGAGAGAAATGTGCCATCTGTTACCTGCATCACTGGATACACAAGAAATGAATTCATAGCATTGTTAAGGAGTGCAGAGAAGGAAAAAGAGAGAGAAAAAACATTTTGTGGGGAGGGAGTTATTGTTTTATTCTCCAGGCTAGTCCATGCTAATCCTATTTAAATTCATAAAGCTAATTGTTTGTTCTTACTGCCTAGAAATACTTCCCAAGGAACTAATGTAATAGAAAACTGAATAAGGTTCAGATAACTATGTGATACTAGTCTACAGCACTCAGATGAATTTTCTCAGTCCATGGTGTGTTGTGTGTGTGTGTGTGTGTGTGTGTGTATCTCCAATAGATATAGTCCTCATATGTGTGTATATGTGTACACACAAACACAAACACACATATACATGTCACCAAATAGCACTGAATCAGTCTATGGAGAGTGTGAAGGAGCTCAAGTCCAAGGCCCCTTTATTGATACTAAGCTTTATTTAAGCAACTTAAATATTCTCATGGAGTAAGAGATTTATAACTTCAGAGCAGGAAATTCTCTATCAGTTCAGGAAAGAATAGAACAGGGAGTGGCCTGACAATGGTACCTTTTCTTTGCCCTTCTAGGGCCTGGGCTGAAGTTTGATTTGGTTAAGAAATGCCCACAAATAAATGGCAGGAGTTAGCTAAGTCAACACAATCTCATTTCCTCTCCTTACATAAACTCATTAGCAAAAACACTGATTAGAGTCTTTGCTGGTAATCTAGACTTTTATTTCTTTTTGTTTCTGTTCCCCAACCAGGCTTGCTTTCAGGAAAGCTCAGTGAGAATGGTGCAGAGAGTCATTCCTTGGTCTTGGTCCATCACTCAGAACCTTTTGAAAATATTCCACCTCCACCCCTTGGGGCTGACTTTGAATTTATGTCCTTGAGGCAAAAGGTCTGGAGCCTGTTGGCAGTCCCACTTCATCATCTTATGCAAAGTCTCCCAATCACATCTGCTTCCATTTTCCCCAACTTTTAATTCCTATCTTTTTAAAGAGATTATGTTCTATCCAGATTCTACTGTATGACTATGGATATTGTTATGCTTTTAGTTTTTTTCTTCCCTAATAACTTTATGGTGTTTACTTAACTTTGCTTTGATACTGCTATTGACTTTGTAGTTATAATTACTACTACTAATCGAGAAAGCTTGGTGATAGATTGAGGCAAATTGACCAACCACTATGTGGGAAATGATGCAGTGGCAGTCATTAGAAACTAAATGGCACAGAACAATTTTAATTAGACATGACTAACGTCAGCTGCCTATATTCTCAGGGTGATTAAGGTATGGAGTTCAAAAATACTAAAAGTCACTTTACCTCGTTTGATCTTGAGAAGGGAGGGGCTGTCAACTTTGCTTCTAAGATAATTTTTCTCTCTCATTTTCAAATGAATTTGGCTTTGATTTAGGGTTAAACAGCTGGGTGTTTTTTGCTTATTTGGAGAAGCCATTCTGTAAGGCTTATGATCAACAATATGGGGAGGTAAAAACAATCATGCAGACATTCAAAAGCATGGAATAGTTATTTGTTTTACTGTTAAAGACTAAATGTTTCTTAATGAAAAATAAGTAGTAAGGAAACTGTGTTGCAGGGTTCTTATTCTTTCACAGATAAAGAATGTGTTTTAATCAGAAGCCATGTGCATATTAAGTGTGACCCAAATGTTAATGTAAGGACAGTGATGATTTTTTAACATTCTTATTTGTAACAAAGTCATTGCACTGAACTAACCATCACCATGAAAGAAGAACCATACCTCAGAGAAACTCTAAGATTTTTAAAGGAATCTGGAATTATTTTCCCCTATATCCTGTCCCCAAACAATTATATTCACCATTAGAAATTTAGCTACCACCCCTATGTAGATTACTACCCAACCTGAACCCCAACCGCTTTTCTCCTCAGTTGACCATTTCAACCTTCTATTGGACATCTTCTTCTGGGTTCTTTGCTTGTGTCCCAAACTTATGTGGCCAAAGCCAGTCACTGTATATGTTCCTGGCCCTTTCTCTTTATGGTCTCTCCTTTTAAGTTATCCAGGATTGAAACGTCCACCAACTCTGACTCCTCTCTTTCTCATCTTCTACATCTTATCACTGTGGTGGTGTTTGAATTTTACTCTTTTTTTTGCATTCTTATTATTGCTTTCTGAGTTTAAGATATGTGTTCCTAATTCTCTGAATACTGGAATAACCCACTTGGTTGTCCAGCTGCCTTCAGTTTTCTCATGTAACTACCCTCCAAGCTTCTCCAGAGTGACCATAATCAAGAACAGCTTAAATTATGTTTCTCTGCTGGTTGAAAGCTTCAATACCGCATTCCTCCACAAGATAAGGTTTGAACCACTGATGGAACCTGACAGGGTCTTTGAAAACATTCCAATCTCAAGTCACTTTAAAACCTCTGCACATTTTTATCAAACTGGACTGTAGAAGTTTTGCCTCAACTTATAGCAGCACAGCCTGCTGAGGTTCCTAGTGGACCACTGCTTACAGGCAAAGTTCCTCCCAAGTTACATACAGTATAAAAGCTTCCAGTTGCCTTCCTTCATTTTGGGTTAAAAAGAAATAAATAATGACTCCAAAGAGAAAGGAAAGCCATTAGGCAAAGCCATAAGTGACACAGTGAAGTATGAAGGCATGCATTAATGGTGTTTCATCCTAGGCACCCCAAGTGCTTTTTATGGAAACCTGTACTAGAGGGGGAGGCTAGAAGGCATTCATGCAGGTTGAGGAAGCTCTAGAGCATCCTTGTGTGAAATATCTTCTGGACTATAATTTTAGACTTTCCAGAAAGAGCTAACATCTTGATTACAGCCTATTGAACAAACATAGCACTAGGAATTAGGCTTGGATCTAATTCTGATGACCTCTGTCACTGAAAGGCTACCTATCACTGACTCTGAGTCAGACACTTGTAGGTTAACATGTACTTAACCCTTCTAATTCTTGTCTTTGTCTTCTATAGAGTAGTTACTTACATCACAGGGTTCTTGTGCAATGACATGAGATCATGTAAATAATGGGCTTAGCCAAATATCCTGCAAATGACAAGTGTTCAATGCAAAATACTTTTTGTTTACTCAACTAAAACTGGAGACATGGAGGAAAATGGCCAAGTCATTTGCTCATGTTTAAATGATTAAAAAACTAGGAATATCTGTATTGGTGATTTTGTTTTGAAGAATCTCAATAATAATGTTATAACTGAAAGGAGAAAAAGAGATGCTAAATGGAGTTCTACTTAGCACAGGTGAGAAGCTGAGAAAGACAGAATTTGGAATAAGAACTATGCTCCAAACTACGCACAACTTTCTATCTTTGAAATACAAATTTTGGCAAACCTTCTAACATCTCTGAAACTGCTTCCTCAAAAATAAAATTCATCATAATTTGTATGAATTTTTTGGTTCATTGTAAAACTAGAACAAAATGCTTGAAAATTATACAGTAATTTACTAGTGGAAAACAAAGGCAGAGTTGTTTTGAGTTAGCTGAGAAAGCCATTGAACAAATGTAAACATCAATATTATTTTTATTTTGAGGGAGAAAGAGACAGAGAGAGAGAGAGAGAGAGAGAGGAAGAATTTTAAGCAGGCTCCACGCTCAGTGCAGAGCCCCATGCAGGGCTCAATCCAACAACCCTGGGATCATGCCCTGAGCCAAAATCAAGAGTCAGACACTCAACCAACTTGGCCACACAGGCACCCCCCACAAGTAAACTTTAGATGAAAGGACAGTCTCTGTATAGAAATTAAAGTACAAAGAAAAATCTGAAAAACGGTGGATTTATATAGAAGGTTCCGTCTGCTAAGGTAGTACATGTGATTAGTCATGTTGTGTACCTAATGAAGAATCACATCTCTAAAAGTATTTTATGTAGTAATGCCTGAATATATACATCTATCCTCATACTTTATTCACTGTATTGTGTGAGTTAACAATTTGTGATTCCCTAATATCATTGGAGAATCTCAGAGATTCAGGGCACTCATTTGAAATAATTATGAATATGGACGGTGGAAAGAAAAAGGAAATCCAATACTTGATTGCTCTCCTACTGTCTGACTTAGACTTTCTCACATTAAAATTCTTCTTTCCCTCACAAGCCATGGTGAGTGGGGGTCATTATGACTATCTTCCAAGGGCAGGGCAGTGATGGTGAGCCCACCTCAGCTGGGCCTCTTTGAGGTGGCACACTGTGTCCTTGGCTTCAGATCATGGTAGTTGTTTGTTTCTGGTTCTCTTATTAGCAATTACCTTAATCAAATCACCACTGTTTATTACTGAATTACTCTCTGATGAAACGGAAGGAAGCCCATGTTCTGTTGGAACTTGAGGTAGCAGTTGTTTAGACCATAATAAAAGATGACAACCTCTTTATGAATTTTTTTTATTGTGCAAATTACTCCACAAATGTTCATAAAAGAAAAGATTAATGGTGTTGGAGCAGAACCTTCTGGGCTGGAGGCAGGCCCTTGCCTGATGCCCACTGTTCCCATTAATCTTGAAGAGGCCGGAGAGAGGCAGTTCCTGCCCAAGACCAGATGTTGCCATGCTCTTCAGTCAGCAGCCCCACAAATTCGTTTGACTGTTTCTGCTTTTCCTGTTTCAGATCTCTCTGTCCTGTCCTTCGCAGTCCAGAATTAGAGGGTTCAGATTAATTAAGTAGGCCTCACGGAGGCATAGGAAAGCATGTTGGGCCAGCAGAGGGCAGAAGTTACAATCCAAGTGTGCCCATTCTGGGACGGCCATCACCTCCATAATGGAGGTGATAACCAAGATCCTGGTCAAGACTTTCGTCTGAGTAATAGTAAGACTAGTGAAAAGTGCTTTTACACTGGTTGTGTTTTGTGGAAAGACTATTTCATTTTTATCTTTCTGTAATTTCTAAAGGAAGGATTCCAAATTTCTCATTACAAGAAGAAATAATCTTTAATAAAATCTTTCCTATTCTTTAACATCCAATTTATATACTACTTTCTCCATGAAATCTTAATGACTGCACATATACAGTATTTTTGAGAACACTTACATAGCATATTATGCATTTTCATGAATGTTTCTTTTTTAAAAAATCCACTGTATCACAAGGAAATAAAGGGCATGTATTATTTATCCCATAATACTGATAAGACAATGAGTCAGAGAGCCATAATATTCACAGAAGGAGCTAGAACTCACATCTTCTGGCCATTAATCCATTTTCTGGCCAGGCTAGATAATACCTTTTTTGGTTTTCTTTGGCAAAATAAATCACTCTGTCTTCTATATAAAGACAGTCCAAAAAATGAAGAAACAAACAAAAATGAGTAAATAATTTTGCTAACACCAGTTGTTTAAGAAAATTGTACATGTGGAAATAAAACCAAAGCTCAAAAGACAAGCCTTTCCCAGAGGAGTGAATTGCAGCTATCTAGAGCTCAGTGATGGCCAGGCCCTAACTGCTCTATTACTGTAACTCCAGAATTGAGCAAGACACCTGGCCATGTTGGAAAGAAAGAAAGAAAGAAAGAAAGAAAGAAAGAAAGAAAGAAAGAAAGAGTAAGTATGTTTGCTTAAAATATGTAGATATGACCATGCTCTGGCTTAGTTTTTCTCACAGACATAGTCTTATCTTCTATGAGCTCTCCATGAGAATTTTTAACTCACTGCTTTCCTTTATAATCTGAAAAGTTTATTGTAAGTAGTATGAGTGACCTTTTAGAATAACTAACTCACTCCAGTTTGCCTGGAACTGTTTCTGTTTTAGCACTGGAAGTCCTTCATCCTTTGGAAATCCCTCAGGCCAGGGCAAACAGACTGTTGGTTATCCTACGTCTAGATGACTTCCTTAGGGCAAAATGTTTTAAACATTCATGGCCTGAATTGGGATCTATGTTTAAGATCCCATGATAACCTAAAGTGAACTTATGAGTGAAGTGCTTTTTCCAACCCTACTTTATCAGGATATCAAAACAGATCCCATTTTGACAACTTCTTCAATACATGCCAAGGGCTAAGGTAGGCATCTGAAGGACACTTCAAGACTTTCCTAGACATTTTTGCAACATGACACACTCCCATTGTTGATTCCACCATCTCCACCATCCATGACATCACTCCTTTTAAAAGAATAGTTTTGGGTCAGTAATGGCATCTGCTTTGGTGAGTAGAATAGTTAAACTGGGAAAAGTGAGAAATCTTGTCTTTAGATTCTCTGCAGTTTAAGGGAAGAAAATTGAGTCAATGTCTGTATGAAATCCCATTATCCTAAAAGTTTCTTAATTTGTATTTTTTTCCTAGTGGAACGTAAAACATTTTTGCTTTTGCAGAACTGTGTAGTCAGTATACTTTGGTATATTTCCTTTCTTTTCTCTCTTTTCAAGTTTGAGGTGGGAAAATGCTTAAAGAAATATGGAAGAGGAGAGATGGAATTTGCTTCAGAGGACATTGTTTCAAAAAGTTTTCTTCGAAGCATATCTTGTGCCTGTGGCAATGGCACTCAGGTTTACTTGCTCTGCACCTGTAGCTCCACTGATATGGTTTTACAAGCGATAAGCCACTCATAACTATTATTGATATTCCTATAGCAATAATCTAGGAGTTATAAATTTATAAAGCTAAAACCAATTAGCTAGACTAAGTATTTTGTTCTATGGCCAACCTGTTTATCTGGTTGAGCAAACTTTTCCTTGAACATATAGTTCAACAAGGAATATGAATACCAATAAGCACATTCTTATAGTGTGATTAGATCTGAGTTGGGATTAGTAGGCAGTGCTAAGACATGCACTGGTTTTCCTTTTCCAGTTTTAAAGTGTGCATGGATCATTTGAGCAGGAGAATAAACTTACTTGGCTTCAGGGAAGTTTACCTCCATTTACTTTAGTTTTTCCATTGACCTGAAGATGATAACATCCTTCTGGAAACAGGAAACTCTCTGAAAACCTGCTGTTGAGTTTCCCAAATTGCACAAGTTGCATGTTCTTGTGCATCATGTTAAGATCATAGATATACAAAGCCCACAATGCCCACATGTGGGGCCTCAGGATAATTTGCAGCTTCCCGTATAAAACTGACTTGTGAAATTAAATTATAGGGAAGGAGGAGGTAAGGGAGAGAAGATAAACAATATGGACAGTTCTCTTCATCTTGTCTGAGTCCAAGTTAAATGGTGGTTTGAAAACCTATCTTTGTAGATTCTCAAATTTTCAACTGTATTCTGAACAATCTAAATTCCCTGCTGCTTATCAGATATTGATTACACAGACACTTGGTTGGAGAAGAAGGTTATTCTCAGGGTAGGGAAAGGCAAACATCTTTCTTTCAAGCATCAGAAATTGCATTCTAAATCAAAGAGTGAGGGAGATTGATTTCATCCTGAACTACTATGTATAAACCAATTAAGATTAAGCTGCAAGAAGCTGTATATTTGAAGCATTTTTACATAGCAATATTAGTTTAGCAAAACATGTTGATAGCACCTGAATGTGGTCTTTCAAACCCACTGTAACTTAAGGCCTGAGCCAGATAAAGTCAAAAAATAACAGCTATCCCTGACAAGAGGCATGGAAGCTGAGGAGTCATTTGCTTCTTCAAGGGTGATGTTGAAATAATGTTGCAAAGTAGGTCTCAAAATGAATGAGGTGGAGAAAAGTGGAGTTTCCTTAAAATTTATTGTTTAAGTCAAGAAGTGTTAGCCATTGTGAAAATATGTTTGGAAGCTTGGGTTACTGAGAACAACTGCCTATAAGTTAGGATGCTGAATGAAGAAAGCTATCTCCTTTAAGTCCACCTTGACTAGTTAGCTACCACAAATGAATAGCCCTAGTCACTCTGTAGGAACCAGGTGATTTGGGGAGATTAAAAAAGCAATAAAAAGACTCATTGCAGTGTCCTATCAGCTATTGAAACCACTCACTATGTAAGTTAATAATGACCACATTCTTGAATTCCCTGCTTAGCCAGCTCTCTCCAGTGGGTGCAGCTTCCATTCACACCCTGAATTTCCTGGTTGCTGAGCATCTCCTCCAAGCCTACCAGATCACAGTTAGCCCACATTAAAGCTTTTACCTCCAGAAAGAGTGTTACCTTCCTTTAACAGTTTGGGTGAGGTCTTCACTGACATTAAAAGAACAGTTGATATTTCAAGTGGTGTTTAATATTATTATATTAATTATATTATATAATAATCATTAATATGTTGTGATATGTTTATACACTCTTTTAAGTTTATTTACTTATTTTTGAGAGAGGGAGAGCACAAGCAAGGGAGGGAAAGAAAGAGGAAAAGAGAGAGAATCCCAAGCAGGCTCTGCACTGTTAGCACAGAGCCCAACATGGGGCTCGAACTCACAAACCATGAGATCATGACCTGAGCCGAAATCAAGAGTCAGATACTTAACCGCCTGAACCACCCAGGCACCTCTGTGTTGTGATATATACTTTTTTAATTTTTTAATGTTTATTCATTTTTGAGAGAGAGAGAGACAGAGTGTCAGTGGGGGAAGGGCAGAGACAGAGGGACTTAAAGCAGGCTCCAGGCTCCGAGCTGTCAGCACAGAGTCTGACGCAGGGCTCAAACTCACAGACCAGGAGATCATGACCTGAGCTGGAGTCAGATGCTTAACTGACTCAGCCACCCAGGTGCCCCTATGTTGTCATATTTTTAACAGCAACTTAGAACTTTATAGGATTATTTATCATTCCTTTCTAATATAACAGGGGAGGAAAGCCTCACCTATCCAGAGATATTCCTGCAACAAGTCCACAGGGCACCTGACTAGTTGGATTGGGAAATGAGAGTTTGGCTAGAGAAAGATCATGGGCTCCTCACAGGAACAAAGGCTTTGTGAAAATATCCTGCTTCCCACCCCTAGGAGAGGATTGGGGTGAGTGGAAGGGTCAGAAGAAAGATCATCAAAGAAGAAAGTTAACTGAAAAATTGAAAAAGAGTGGACCCATCCCATTGTTTCCACTGATTCCATGTCATGAGAACAGACTCCCAAGGTCCCATTTCCTGTCTCTCCTGCACTTTTTCTCATGAGAATCCAGTCAGAGATTGTGGGCCTGTTAAAATTTCTGACAGTCAAGGGTACCAACCTACCCACTGACAATAAGGTATAGGGAAAAGACAATTTCACTGGAAATTATTAAATCAAAAAGATCAAACATGTCTTTAATTAAACTTTCAGACTAACTAAATATTCACTTCCTGAAACATCCTACCTAGATCAGAGAAAGAGTGTAAAATGGGATTGACAATCTGGTTTGCTAACATTATTATTAGAAGCTCAATTCAGTGTAACACCTAATCTTGGCTTGTCAGCATTAAAAAGCAAACAGCAAAACATACTAAATCTGAACCTCAGAAAAGAAAAAGCTACAACACCACTGGAGAAGATCACCTTCTTTGAGAAATTTTGAAGAGAAAACAATGGGTACTCACCTACTAGGTGTAATCTGGTCTCATTTTCCACAGAGAACCTGGAGTTGAATTGAACAGTATCATAGGACATCTCTCAAAGAACAATCTCATATTATTTCTTCCTTTTTAGGATCCAACTCTTTTTCCATCAGGTCTACAGAAAATAAGACCCAAATGGGCCACTTGTCTCAGGCCCAAATATCTATCAAAAGATCAATGCAGTGAGATTTTTCACAGCAAGTAAGAGACAAATTTCCCCACTGAAAATGTAAGGGTGTGAGACATCCATGACTCTCTGGTTTCCTCTCAAATTTAAGCAAATAGAAAAATAAAAATAGATAGATAGATATAGATGATAGATAGATAGATGATAGATAGATAGATAGATAGATAGATGATAGATAGATGATAGATAGGGATATATATGAAAGAGGAGAGGAGGGGAAAATTTAGAAAAATTACAAATAGCTTTAAAGTAGTCTGTACCACTTTTTAGAGGGTTTTTTGTTATTTTGTGTTTTTTTTGGTTTTGTTTTTATTTAAGATGGAGGGGCGCCTGGGTGGCTCAGTTGGTTAAGCATCCAACTTTGGCTCAGGTCGTGATCTCATGGCTGGTGAGATCAAACCCTGCATCAGTCTCTGTGCTAATAGCTTGGAGCCTGGAGTCTGCTTCGGATTCTGTTTCTCACTCTCTCTCTCTCTGCCCCTCCCTCACTCATGCTCTGTCCCTCTTTTAAGAATAAATAAACATTAACAAAAAAGAAAAGATGGAGTAAAAAGAATTGTGAAGACTGTGACTGAGTGAATTCCTTGTCACGAAGCTCTACATTTCTCTTCTAGCTTAACTATTGCAAAACTTCTCAACAAGACAGAGCAAAAAGGTGACATGACAAATCACTGTTCCATCTAAATTTCTAAATAGGCATCAAGGTTATATTCCTCATTACAGGGCCCAGAAGAATGCTGGAGCTCCACGGAAAAATTGCTCACCATAATGGGAAGCCATTTGCAGATCCCAACTTGGGCCATGGTCTACACATACACCTACACACTCATTGACCCTCTAAAAATAACAACAGCCATCCTTCCTTCCAGCTGCAGGATTAGGACAAGGACTTTCTCAAAAACAAAACAAAATGAAACAAAACAAAGCAAAATAATGCTTCCTGCTTTATGAGGACTAGACACAGATGGCCAAAGACTCCCTACACAGATGCTCTAAATTTCATATCCATTGTGACCAAGATAACTTGAAAGAGGGAAAACAAGCTACTACTCACTGTTGTTAGATCATCAGGAAACTGGGCAGCTATGGGCAACCTTGGGTGGGACCCTGGCCATCAGGGAAAGCAGTTCACTGATTATCCTGTCCTCTCTGCAAAGCAGGAGCGAGTTTTTCAGAGAGGCTTTGGTTTGGAATGTTTCATCCTTATGCAGAGGGATCCTGCTGCACACAAGCTCCTTCCTGAGCCTTGCTTTTTTTTTTTTTTTTTTTTGTGCTGAGCACTTGTTTTCTACGGGTGAGAAACAGCTTTATATAGCAAAGTAGCCTGGGTCTGCTGCTGATCCTTTGGCTAACTCTGAGAGCAAAGGACAGATAAGGCTTCCCTCCACAAACAAGAGCTCAACCATAAATTCCCGCATGGAGTTCTGCCTACAATATTACCCACACAGACACCCCAGCCTTCATACCTGCCTTCTGAAGAATCCTGATGAGAAGACACAGTGTCCTAGTGTGAGACTCAAGAGACCTTCCCTACCCTCTATAGCATCTCTCCCATGGGTCATTATAGCCCTCAGCCTCAAGCAAATCCTCTGGAAACCAGAAATCTCCAGCTGTATCCACAAAACCTCTAGCCCTTCATCCCATTCTGTACAGACCTCTCTTGGGATTATATTAAAAATTAAATTAAGTTTTATAAGAGAAGATATTATACTCCTATTTTCACTGTATACTGTCTAGGTATATAACTTAGACTTGATCACATATGGTATTTTTGTTCTTTTTATAATAATTTGAAAATCAAGCACTTGGTCTGTATTATAACTTCCATTATAATATAAATAAATGTTAAAATATATATGTATATATATATATATATATATATATATGCATATAATATAAATTAGATTGGACTTACATCATTTCAACTTGTAGTGCCTTTCCCAGAAACATAAGAAGTCATAAGTTCCAGGAATACAGTTTTGACCTGAGGGAAAAGGGGGTTCAAGTCCAAAGAACTGGGTGCAAGCCTTTCTCTACTATTTACTGGATGAATTTCTTAGGGAAGTTTCTCAGCTTCCTCCTGTGCAAACTATAGCTAATAATAATAACATTAAAAATGATCAACTGTGAAGATAAAACTAAAAGTGCTTTATAAATGCTCTACAAATGTTAGCTAGAAAGATAAATAGTTTTGCTTGAAGCAAAAAATAGTGGTCACATACAAGCTAATTTTCATTCTCAATACTATATATTTTCCTCATTTCTAAGAGGAAAATATATTCTTTTCACAAAAGTTGATGAAAATAAATGGTGCATTAGTTTGCTGGTGCTGCCACAGCAAGTACCAAGGACTAGGTGACTTAAATAAGAGAAATTTATTTTCTCATGGTTCTGGAGGCTAGGCATCTGAGATCATCGTGTTGGCAGGGATGTTTCTTCTGAGGCCTTCCTCACTAACTTGCAGATAACCTTCTCCCTTTGTCCTCATGTGGTCTTCCCTCTGTGTGTGTCTGTGTCCTAATTTCCTTTCTTGAAAGAACATAAATTGTGTTGGATTAGAGCCCACCCCAATGACTTCATTTTCACTTAATTACCTCTTTCAAGACCTGATCTCCAAATATAGTCACTTTCTGAAGTTCTGGGGTTAGGACTTCCACACATGAGTTTGGAGGGACACAATTCAGTCCATGACAAATGGATAGGACAGAACGTTTCATTAAAATTTTGAACTCATTCATTATTTTATCTTATTTTTTTTCACTTTTCCATCTCAATAACCAAGTCCAAAAACTGATCTCTGATCTTAGTGAACCTAGAAAATTCAGGCTGGCCCAATTTGTTCTATAGCTTGATTTATGGCAAAAACCACCAAATGTTGGTAACTTTGATTTTGCATAATGAGAAAAGAAACAACACCACAGACAAACCTCAGTCCCTTGCTTGAGAGCAGACCCATTGCTCTGCCAGGAGAGCTCTTGGCTGTCCAGAGCTGACAGGATTTTATGGTTTTCTTTTCCTCCAAAGGTTTTCAAAGATTGCTTTACCTTATGTTGGTAAATTCAGAAAAGGAAAGCTGACTTCCTGAATGTTTCTCACAAATAGCCTCCTAATAACACAAAGAGCTTTCTTCCCCATTCACAGGACCCTGACCCCACTCTCCAAGAATCAGGTAAAATTAACAGATAGAAAATGTAACCTTGCCCAATAATGTATATCACAGCCACTACTTTCCTGCATGATAATATGATGGAAATATTCTAACATGAATGCTCATATACTGTCATAAAAGTTTTCTATAAAACATATCTTTAGGAGAAGCCAGGATGGCGGAACAGCATGGAAGCTTTTTGGGTGTCTCACGTCCATGAAATACAGGCAGACCAACACTAAACCATCCTACACACCTAGAAAACTGATTGGGAGATTAACACAACAATCTGCACAACCTGAACCACAGAATTCAGCAGGTACATGGCACAGAGAGGTGAATTTGGGGAGCGAGAAGCCGTGGGGAGTAGGGAACCACTTTTGTAGGTAGAGAGAGGATGGAGACTGGGGACAGGGGGAGAATACAGGAAAAACACCCGTCCCCAAAAGCAGCTGGAGAGAAAGTGGAAAATTGGAAACAAACACAGGGACTAAACTAAAATGGGAGAAAGGAGAGGGTTTAAATTCCATTAAGATTATAAACAAGGGGAGCACAAAGGCTGCAACTCTGCAGCTCAATACCTGCCAGTGCTCTGGTGGGAAGGGCGAATCCCCAGGAACAGCGTAGGGTCCGGGAGGTTTGCAGACCACATGGGGAAAAGCGGTTCCACTGCTGGAAGGACACTTGGTAGAGACTGTTGAAGCCACCTGGTCTCAGCAGACCCCAGAAGGTGGCCATATTTGCTGGTGCTGGGGCAAGGTCGTTAAGGGTGAAGCCTGGTGCCAGATGTGTGTTGCGATTTTCCATGATCCCTGAAACGGTGCTGCTACACTGTCTCGCGAACTTTTTCTGGGGTGGGCAGGCACCTGGCTACAGTCTTGGGGCACCGGCAACAACAGGGTTCAGTGGGCATTCCTGGGTACAGCCGATATTCAGCCATTGCTCATTAGGCCATTGCTCCATGAGACCCTCCCACAGAGGGGCAGAATGGGTCAAAGCCACAGTCCTTCAGAAGTAAGGGGCCAGAAAAAGCCGCAACTGAGACAAAACTTGGGAGAGAGGTACTGCCTGGGGCCTGGTCACGGAGAGTGAAAAAGTGGGGAGTGGACCACAGCTGAAGACAGAAGACAGGTGCACGACTGCTGATCCAGGAGAACAGACTGGGTAGCTGGGTGGCGCCATTTTCACCACTCCCGCGCATGCACATACGCACCTATGAGCGCTGCAACAACCCACTCCAGTAGGCTAGCAGCGCCATCTAGTGGAGAGCAGAGCTATTACACCAAGCCTGGCCCAACTGGTCCAGCTTCCCTCTTCAAGAACACAAGTCTCAAGGCCGGCTTAATTTATGGACTATAAAAAGCTACATAGACTGACTTCTAGAAGAAAACGAAGCAATTTAAGTCCTACTTCAATCTGTTAGCAGGTTCATCTATTCAATTTTCTTTCTTTTATTTTTTTCTTTTTCTCTTTTACAATTCTTTTCTTTTTCTTGCACACAGAAAGAGAAAAAAATCATTTTTGTTTTCAATTTTTATTGAAAATATCTGTCTTTAATTTTTATTACTATATTTTTTTACTTTTGTGTAAATTTTTTTTCAAATTCTACTTTACTTCCATTATTTTATTTTAGTCTACTTCAGTGTATTCACCTTTCCAAATTTCAAACAATTTCCTTTTTTTTCTGTTTCTTTTTCATCTTTTCTTTTTCTTGAATGCACAAAGAGAAAAACTTCATTTTTACTTTGAATTTCTATTAAATATATTCTTACTTAATTTTCATTACTATATTTTTTTGCTTTTATGTAATTTTTTTACAAATTCTATTTTACTTCCATCATTTTATTTTAGTATACAACAGTGTATCCACTTTTTCAAATTTTCAAACTACCTCTTTTTTCTTCTTTTTCCTTTTTTTATCTTTTTTTCCCTTTTTCATTTCTTTTCTTTCTTCTTAAATACAGAAAACGAAAAAATTCTTATTAATTTTTAATTTTTTATTAAAAATATTTTTATTTAATTTTTTCCACTATATTCTTTACTTTTGTGTATATTTTCTCAAATTCTATTTTACTCCCATCTTCTCACATTAGTCTACTTCAGTGTATTCATTTTTTTCAAATTCTCAAAGGATTTCCTTTTTTTTATCCCCTCCCTCTTCTTTTCTCTAATGTGTCAAACCACTTTCAACACACACCAAAACACACCTAGGATCTAGCATCATCTATTCACTTTGTGTGTGTGTGTGTGTGTGTGTGTGTGTGTTTAATTTTTAATTTTAATATTTTTTTAATTTTAATTTTTTTAATTTCATGTTTTTCTACCTCATTAATTCCTTTTCTACTGTCAAAATGACAAAATGAAGGAATTCACCCAAAAAGAAAGAGCACAAGGAAACGACAGCCAGGGATTTAACCAACAAAGATACAAGCAAGATGTCTGAACCAGAATTTAGAATCACGATAGTAAGAACACTAGCTGGAGTCAAAAATAGATTAGAATCCCTTTCTGCAGAGATAAAAGAAGCAAAAAATAGCCAGAATGAAATGAAAAGTGCTATAACTGAGCTGCAATCACGGATAGATGCAGCCGTGGCAAGGATGGACAAGGCAGAACAGAGAATAAGTGATATAGAGGACAAACTTATACAGAATAACTAAGCAGAAAAACAGAGGGAGATTAAGGCAAAAGAGCATGATTTAAGAATTAAAGAAATCAGTGACACATTAAAAAGGAAAAACATCAGAATCATAGGGGTCCCAGAAGATGAAGAGAGAGATATAGGGGTAGAAGGGTTATGTGAACAAATCATAGCAGAAAACTTTCCTAACCTGGGGAAAGACACAGACATCAAAATCCAGGAAGAACAGAGGACCCCCATCAGATTCAACAAAAACTGATCATCAACAAGGCATATCATAGTCAAATTCACAAAATACTCAGGCAAGGAGAGAATCATGAAAGCAGCAAGGGGAAAAAGTCCCTAACCTACAAGGGAAGACAGATCAGGTTTGCAGCATACCTATCCACAAAAACTTGGCAGGCCAGAAAGGAGTGGCGGGATATATTCAGTGTGCTGAATCAGAAAAATATGCAGCCAAGAATTCTTTACCGAGCAAGACAGTCATTCAAAATAGAAGAAGAGATAAAGAGTTTCCCAGAAAAACAAAAATTAAAGGAGTTTGTGACCACTCAACCAACCCTGCAAGAAATTTTGAGGGGGACTTTCTGAGGGGAGAAAAGATGAAAAAAAAATATGTACATATACATATATATATACCAAAAGCAACAAAAGATGAGAAAGGACCAGCGAACACCACCAGAAACTCCAGCTCTACAAGCATCATAATGGCAATAAATTCATATCTTTCAGTACTCACTCTAAATGTCAATGGACTCAATGCTTCAATCAAAAGACATAGGGTAACAGAATGAATAAGAAAACAAGATCCATCTATATGCTGTTTACAAAAGACCCACTTCAGACCTAAAGACACCTTCACATTGAAAATAAGGGAAGGGAGAACCATCTATCATGCTAATAGTCAACAAAAGAAAACTGGAGTAGCCATACTTATATCACACAATCTAGACTTTAAAATAAAGACCGTATCAAGAGATGAAGAAAGGTATTATAACATAATCAAGGGGTCTATCCACCAAGACCTAATATTGTAAACATTTATGTGCCAAATGTGAGAGAACCAAATATATAAATCAATTAATCACAAACATAAAGAAACTCATCAATAGTAATACCATAATAGTAGGAGACTTCAACACCCCATTCACAGCAATCGACAGATCATCTAATCAAAAAATCAACAAGGAAACAATGGCTTTGAATGACACAATGGACCAGATGGACTTAACAGATATATTCAGAACATTTCATCCTAAAGCAGCAGAATATGCATTTTTCTCCAGTGCCCATGGAACGTTCTCCAGAATAGACCATATACAGGGACACAAATCAGCCCTAAGTAAGTACAAAAGATCAAGATCATACTGTGCATATTTTCAGACCACAATGCTATGATACTTGAAATCAACCACAAGAAAAAAATTGGAAAGGTAACAAATACTTGGAGACTGAAGAACATCCTACTATAGGACGAAAGGGATAACCAAGCAGTTAAAGAGGAAATTAAAAAGTATATGGAAGTCAGTGAAAATGATAACACCACAATCCAAAACCTCTGGGACGCAACAAAGGTGGTCATAAGAGGAAAGTATATAGCAATCCAGGCCTTCCTAAAGAAGGAAGAAAGATCTCAGATACACAACCTAACCTTACGCCTTAAAGAGCTGGAAAAAGAACAGCAAATAAAACCCAAAACCAGCAGAATACAGGAAACTATAAAGATTAGAGCAGAAATTAATGTTTTCAATACCAATAAAACAGTAGAACAGATCAATGAAACCAGAAGCTGGTTCTTTGAAAGAATTAACAAAATTGATAAACCACTAGCCAGTTTGATCAAAATGAAAAAGGAAAGGACCCAAATAAATAAAATCAAGAATGAAAGAGGAGAGATCACAACCAACACAGTAGAAATAAAAACAATAATAAGAAAATATTATGAGCAATTATATGCCAATAAAAATGGGCAATCTGGAAGAAATGCACAAATTCCTAGAAGAACCTGAAACAGGAAGAAATAGAAAATTTGAACAGATTCATAACCAGTAAGGAAATCGAATTAGGAACCAAAAATCTGCCAAAAAAACAAGAGTCCAGGGCCAGGTGGCTCTCCGGGAGATTTCTACCAAACATTTAAGGAAGAGTTAACACCTATTCTCTTGAAGCTGTTCCAAAAAATAGAAATGGAAGGAAAACTTCCAAACTCTTTCTATAAAGCCAGCATTACCTTGATTCCAAAACCAGACAGAGACCACACTAAAAAGGAGAACTATAGACCAATTTCCCTGATGAACACAGATGCAAAAAACCTCAACAAGATATTAGCCAACCGGGTCCAACAATACATTACAAAAATTATTCACTACCACCAAGTGGGATTTATACCTGGGATCCAGGGCTGGTTCAAAATCTGCAAAACAATTAACGGGATTCATCACATCAACAAAAGAAAGGACAAGAACCATATGATCCTCTCAATAGATGCAGAGAAAGCATTTGACAAAATACAGCATCCTTTCTTGATAAAAACCCTCAAGAAAGTAGGGATAGAAGGATCATACCTCGAGATCATAAAAGCCATATATGAAAGACTCAATGATAATATCATCCTCAATGGGAAAAACCTAAGAGTGTTCCCCCTAAGGAAGGTCAGAAACAAGGCAGGGATGTCCACTCTCACCACTGTTACTCAACATAGTAGTGGAAGTCTTTTGTCCTCTGCAATCAGACAACACAAAGAAATAAAAGGCATCCAAAACAACCAGGAGGAGGTCAAACTTTCACTCTTTGCAGATAACATGATACTTTATATGTAAAACCCAAAAGATTCCACCAAAAAACTGCTAGAATTGATTCATAAATTCAGCAAAGTTGCAGGATATAAAATCAATGCACAGAAATCAGTTGCATTCCTATACACCAACAATGAAGCAACAGAAAAAGAAATCAAGGAATTGATTCCATTTACAGTTGCACCAAAACCCATAAAATACCTAGCAATAAATCTAACCAAAGAGGTGAAAAATCTATACACTGAAAAGTATAGAAAGCGTATGAAACAAATTGAAGAAGCATGAAAAAGATTCCATGCTCCTGGATAGGAACAACAAATATTGTTAAAATGCCGATACTACCCAAAGCAATCTACATATTCAACGCGATCCCTATCAAAGTAACACCAGCATTCTTCACAGAGCTAGAACAAATAATCCTAAAATTTCTTTGGAACCAGAAAAGCCCCGAATAGCCAAAGCAATCTTGAAAAAGAAAACCAAAGCAGGAGGCATCACAATCCTACACTTCAAGCTGTACTACAAGGCTGTAATCATCAAGACAGTATGGTACTGGCCCAAGAACAGACACTCAGATCAATGGAACAGAATAGAGAACCCAGAAATTGACCCACAAATGTATGGCCAACTAATCTTTGGCAAAGCAGGGAAGAATATCCAATGGAATAAAGACAATCTCTTCAGCAAGTGATGCTGGGAAAACTGGACAGCAACATGCAGAAGAATGAACACGGACCACTTTCTTGCACCATACACAAAATAAACTCAAAATGAATGAAAGACCTAAATGTAAGACAGGAAGCCATAAAAATCCTCAAGGAGAAAGCAGGCAAAATCCTCTTAGATCTTGGCTGCAGCAACTTCTTACTCAACACGTCTCCAGAGGCAAGGGAAACAAAAGCAAAAATAAACTACTGGGACCTCATCAAAATAAAAAGTTTCTGCACAGTGAAGGAAACAATCAGCAAAACTAAAAGGCAACCAACAGAATGGGAGAAGATATTTGCAAACGACATATCAGATAAAGGGTTAGTATCCAAATTCTATTAAGAACTTATCCAACCCAACACTCAAAAAGAAAATAATCCAGTGAAGAAATGGGCAAAACACATGACTAGACACTTCTCCAAATAAGTCATCCAGATGGCCAACTGACACATGAAAAAATGCTCAACATCATTTATCATCAGCGAAATACAAGTCAAAACCACAATGAGATATCACCTTACACCTGTCAGAATGGCAACATTAACAACTCAGGCAACAACAGATGTTGCCAAGGATGTGGAGAAAGAGGATATCTTTTGCATTGTGTTGGCAATGTAAGCTGGTGCAGCTACTTTGGAAAATGGTATGGAGGTTCCTGAAAAAACTAAAAATAGAACTACCCTATGACCCAGCAATTGCACTACTAGGAATTTATCCACGAGATACAGGTGTGCTGTTTCGAAGGGACACATGCAGCACTATCAACAATGTTTATAGCAGCACTATCAACAATAGCTAAAGTATGGAAAGAGCCCAAATGTCCATCGATGAATGAATATGGATACAGAAGATGTGGTATATATATACAATGGAGTATTACTCGGCAATCAAAAAGAATGAAATCTTTCCATTTGCAATTACGTAGATGGAGCTGGAGGGTATTATGCTAAGTGAAATTAGTCAGTCAGAGAAAGACAAAAATCATATGACTTCATTCATATGAGGACTTTAAGAGAGAAAACAGATGAACATAAGTGAAGGAAAACAAAAATAATATGAAAACAGGGAGGGGGACAAAACAGAAGAGACTCATAAATATGGAGAACAAACTGAGGGTTGCTAGAGGGATTGTGGGAGGGGGAATGGGCTAAATGGGTAAGGGGCATTAAGGAATCTACTCCTGAAATCATTGTTGCACTATACGCTAATTTGGATGTAAATTTTAAAAAATTAAAAATAAAATTAAAAAAAAACATATCTTCAATGAGGCTGTATCTGATATTTAGTAGAAAGAGAGCTAGCATTTTGTGACACTAATGCAGCAAAACATTCTCTTTCCATGTAACCATAACCATTTACCTCTAAACTAAAAAATTAAACAGTGCTTTCATCTTTAATACCACATTTAAAAAATCGTACTATAATCTCTGTAGGGATAACTGGCCTTCAAAAGGTTTATTTTTTTTTAAGATTAAGAAACTATGCTATGAAGTTACAAAGGGAAAAACAACACATAAATTAGACTTGATTAAAATTTAAAACTTTTGTGTTTCAAAAGATACCTACAAAATGAAAGAAAATATTTACAAATCATATATCTAATAGGAATTTATAGGACTTTTATCTAGAATATATGAAAAACACAGCTCAATAGAGGCATATCTTGGAGGTATAATTGGTTCTGTTCCAAACCACCACAATAAAGCAAACAACCTAATGAAGCAACTCAAATTAATTTTCTTTTGTTTTCTCGGTACATGAAAACATTATGTTTACACTATACTACAACCTATTAAATGTGAGATGGAATTATGCCTTAAAAATGTATTTCCCTTAGTTAAAAATACTTATTTGCTAAAAATGCTAACCATCATTTGGGCTTTCAGCAGGTTGCAATCTTTTTGCTGGTGAGGAGTCTTGCCTCCATGTTGCTGGCTGCTGACTGATCAGGGTAGTGGTTGCTGAAAGTTGGGGGTGGCAGTGGCAATTTCTTATGAAAACAATAAAGTTTACCACATAAAATGATTCTTCATTTCACAAGTGATTTCTCTGTAGCATGAGATGTCCTTTGATAGCATTTTACCCACAGTACAACTTCTTCCAAAGTTGGAGTCAATCCTCTAAAATCCTGCCACTGCTTTACCAACTAAGTTTATGTAATATTCTAAAACCATTGTCATTTCAACAATTTCCACAGCATCTTCACCAGGAGTAGGTGCCACCCCAAGAAACCATCTTTGCTCATCCATAAGCAGCAACTCCTCATCCATCCAAGTTTTATCATGAGATTGCAAAAATTTGGTCACATCTTCAGGCTCCACTTCTTATTCTAGTTATCTTGCTATTTCCACCACATCTGCAGTTACTTCCCCCACCAAAGTCTTGAACCTCTCAAAGTCATCCATGGGGAATCAGCTTTGAATCAACTTGTTCCAAAGTCTTGTTAATGTTGATATTTTGACCTCTTCCCATGAGTCATGAATGTCCTTAATGAATCTAGGGTGGTGAATCCTTTCCAGAAGGTTTTTAATTTATTTTACCCAGATCCATCAGAGCAATCACTATCTTTGGCAGCTACAGCCTCACAGAATGTATTTCTTAAATAATAAGACTTAAAAGATTAAAGGACACCCTGATCCATGGGCTACCAAATGGATTTTGTGTTAGCAGGCAGGAAAACAATGTTAATCTCATTGTACGTCTTCATCAGAGCTTTTCGGTGACCAGGTGCATTGTCAATGAGCAGTAATACTTTGAAAGAAATCTTTTTTTGTTTCTTTTTTTCAGAGTAATAGGTCTCAATAGTGGACTTAAAACATTCAGTAAACCATGTTGTAAACAGACATCCTGTCATCCAGCCTTTGTTCTTCCTTTTATAGAGCAGAGGCTTAGTCGATTTAACATAATTCTTAAGGGCCCTCGGATTTAGAAATGGCAAATGAGCATTAGCTTCAACTTCAAGTTACCAACTGCATTAGTCCTTAATGAGAAAGTCAGCCTGGCCTTTGAAGCTTTGAACGCAGGGATTGGCTCTTCCCTCTAGCTATGAGAGTCCTTAGATGGCATCTTCTTCCAGTATAAGACTGTTTCACTTACTTTCAAAATCTGTTGTTCAGTGTAGCCACTTCCTTTAATTATCTTAGCTAGATCTTTCTACATCAGTACTTGCAGCTTCACCTTGCACTTTTATGTTATGGAGATGGCTTCTTTCCTTAAATCTCATGAACCAACCTCTGCAAGCTTTAGACTTTTCTTGTGCAATTTCTTCACATGTTCAGCCTTCACGGAATTGAAGAGAGTTATGGCCTTACTCTGGATTAGACTTTGGCTCAAGGGAATGTTATGGCTTGTTTGATCTTCTATCCAGACCACTAAAACTTTCTCCATATCAGTAATCAGAACTGTTTCACAATTCTTATCATTTGAGTGGTGTTCACTGCAATAGAACTGTTAATTTCTCTCAAGAACTTTTCCTTTGCATCACAACCTGTTTAACTGTTTGGGGAAAGAGACTTAACTTTCAGTTTATTTTAGCTTTTGACATGTCTTCCTCACTAAGTTTAGCCATTTCTAGCTTTTGATTTAAAGTGATTTTGATTTAAATGTTCCTTACACTTGAACATTTACAGGCCATTGTAGGATTATTAATTGGCCTAATTCCTATGTTGTTCTGTTTCAAGGAATAAGGAAATCTAAGAAGAGGGAGAGAGATGGGAGAACAGCTATTCAGTAAAGTAGTCAGAAGATCAGGGTATTTATTAAGTTTGCCATCTCATATGAGTGCTGTTTATAATGCACCAAAACAATTACAATGATAACATCAAAGATCACAGATCACAGATCACCATAGCAAATATAATGATATGACAAAGTTTAAAATACTGAAGGAATTACCAAAATGTGACACAGGGACATAAGGTGAGCAAATGCTTTGGGAAAAATACTGCAGATAGAATTGTTGAGTGCAGAGTTGCTACAAACCTTTAAGTTATAAAAAATGTAATATCTGTAAAGCACAATAAAATGAAGTATGCTAGTAATAAAAAGATAAATAACCCAACTTAAATATATGCAAAGCATATAAACAGACATTTCTTTAAAGTTATTCAAATAGCCAATAAACGTATTAAAAGATGTTCACCATCATTAGCCAAATCGAAACCATATTAGCTACCACTTTACACCCAATGGGATGACTATGATCAGAAAGATAGACAATAACAAATTTTGGCAAGGATGTGGAAAAAATTGGAAACATTGTAGATTGCTCTTGGGAATATAAAATGGTGCAACTACTTTGAAAAATATTCTAGAAGTTCCTCAAAATGTTATATATAGAGTTACCATATAACTCAGCAAAATTCATATGTATACACCCAAGAAACTTGTAAATAAACATTCATTGCAACATTTTTCATAATAGCCAATGAATGGAAACAATCCAAATGTCCATCAACTGATAAATGGGTAAGTAAAATGTGGCAAATCCATTACAATGTAATATTGTTTGGCCATAAAAAAGGAATAAAGTAGCAATACATGCTACAACATGGATAAACCTTGAAAATATTATGCTAAGTGAAAGAAGCTAGTCACAAATATCCACTTATATGATTCCATTCACATGTAATATATAGAATATGCAAATCTATAGAGACAGAAAGTAGATTCATGGTTGTCAAGGGGTGGGTGGGTAGGAGAAAATGACAGTGAGTGCTAATGGGTACAGTGGTTTATTTTGGAGGGGAGTGGTGAATATATTCTAAAATCAATTATGATGATTGTTGCACAACTCCATGAATATACTAAAACCCACTGAATTGTACACTTCAAAAAGGTACAAACAAGGCATATGAATTGTATCTCAAATAACCCTTAGAATATCAAGTATGATTTGGGAGCCACCCCATTCCTTCAGAGTGATGGATGTGGGCACACCTGGAGGGAAAGGTCAATGGTAAATACAAAGAGAAACATTTAAAGCTATTCTCCTTGGCATCATTGACCATGAGGTCTCTGTGGAGTTTCCTCCTGAGGATATGGTTATACACTGAAAGATGAAATTTCAATGCAGTTGTTGCTTAACAACTTAGTCTATTTTTTAGTCACTGTATTTTCTGATGTAATAAATGCTCCATAAATATCTGTTGAATGAATGGATGGATGAATAAAAAACTCATATATTTTTTTCTCCAGTCTTCATTATGTTAGCATTTATGCTGAAATATAGGACATGGCCATTTGGAAAATGGGTTTACTGTGTGTTGTTTAGTTGCATGGCAATATTTTTCATCTTTCTCCTACCTACAATAGACATTTTAACCAAAACAAGAGGCTATTTATTACTAAATACATGGCATTATTCTCAATTTATTAACTCAAGTGTGTAATAAACCACTTTAGTGTTCTGAAGTGAGCTGACATCAATTGTAAGTCCACATTCTAGAGAGACGGGAACACACTGCACCAACTTCGGGTCTCCCCATAATTCCGCAGGAGAAATGAGAGATTGCCAAGGGATGCTTGGCATCATGGTCCATCCTGAGACACTCTGCTCACCTTTCTTGTAATTGATCCAGGCAGGTCACAACTGTTTCCTCACTATGCCCTAATTATGATCCCCTCACATCTACCCTCTAGGCCATGCCACCCTCAAGTGCCCAGGAAATGTTCCCTCACTCCAGGATGGACACATCTATAGGGATCTCCATCAGGCCTTCCTGGGCACAACAAGCAAACCTCTCTTCTGTTCCCACTCTACTCTGAGAATTTTAAGATTTTTTACCAAAATTTTCTTTGTAACTCTCCACCACCATGCCTCCAACCCCTGCCCCCTCCCCATCAGCAGCCCAGGGAGTAAGGAGCAGAACATAGAGTCCCTGTGAAGGGACCTATCAGTACAGAGGCCCACTTCTCCTCTGGTCATCCATCTCCCCAAGTTCAAGAAATCCAGCCTGGGACCTGTCAATTAGTCTTATGCCAGAGTCGAGGCATTTGAAATTCAAAAGTCTCTAATTTAATTTGCTTATTATTTGTGTTCTGTTGTTATTCCTTTTCCTGGGGGAATAAAGGCAGAATGGGTAAGATGCCTAGTGATGGAAGGGTAGAAGTAACCAAAAATACCAAGAAAAACATTCTATTTGTTAAAGTTCTGTTGACTCCACGATAGAATTTTTCAAAAGTAAGAAGTGTCATTGGAGCTTCAGCACAGAAGAGAGGGGAGCCTGCTGCTGTTGTTCAAGGTACCCCAGAGCACTGCAGCACAGCCAGGGCTCTGTGAAAGATGAAATGAAACAGAGGAGAGAAGAGAAGATAGCTAGTCTTTCTCAAGGCTGGAAGGTGAAATTATTTCAAGCCTTTGTTTTCATACCTTCTATCCCAATCCTTTCTCAGGATGTCATAGTTTTTGCCCAGACAGCAGATTTCAATTCTGGGAGATAAGGGAGGGCATGACTCTGGTTTTCTCCTTGTGGGCCAGATTAGATCTGGAGCCATCACCCCCAGATGTCTCCCCTGGGACACACTGAGGAAGAAGGGATCTGGAAAGCACAAAATAGCATAAACAGCTGAACACAGCAGGCACATCTAATTTGGAGGGGAAAAAAAATGGGTTGGTGGAAAGGCTGGAGTCAATGGGCAATGACTTCAAATATCCAAAGGCTACTGGAGAGCCAAAGAATGTGGAGGAAGTAGCAGGGAGGTGGGGTTTTATTCAAATAAGAAAGATCTGCCCCAAAAAGAAGTCCTTGTGTTACAGCAAATACTCGGCTCCCAGGAAGGGACAAGCCACATGCACTCAAGGAATCAGAAAAGGCTGTTTATTGCACACTCATGCTAGCCCAGGGGAGTCATCTCCAAAGACTGAGCCCCTAATCTTGGCATTGGCCTCCTTTTATGGCTGGGATGGTAGGGGATTGAGAGACAAAAGAAAAAGGAGAGGGGGACCTTATCAGTGGTGCTATCTGGGCAGTTGGTGGACACAGGAGACAAACATAGATTACAGAAGCCAAAAAGTATGCAAGAGGAGTATACAGCCTCGGGCATCTGACTGGCCCCTTTTATCTTGTTTTTACTAGCTTTTCTTCTCATCCCTCCCCCTCTTGATTCTCAAGCTGCTGTAGCAGACTTAGAGAAAATCAGTTTGTGGGGGCCAGGGAACCCTTCGCTGCCATGGGAAGAGAGGCAAAGACCTTTCTGGTTTCTTCCTGCTGGACAGGGACATTGAAGAAAGGAGTGAAGCAACTGGGGTTCTTTATCATCCAAAGGAGAGTAGACACAGCTAGAATCGTCCAACTGGAGCATCATCTGGAGTTTTATAGCTTCCAGACAAGAGGAGACAAACTTGGTTAGCATATTAAGAATACAAGGACGGGGCGCCTGGGTGGTGCAGTCGGTTAAGCGTCCGACTTCAGCCAGGTCACGATCTCGCGGTCCGTGAGTTCGAGCCCCGCGTCAGGCTCTGGGCTGATGGCTCGGAGCCTGGAGCCTGTTTCCGATTCTGTGTCTCCCTCTCTCTCTGCCCCTCCCCCGTTCATGCTCTGTCTCTCTCTGTCCCAAAAATAAATAAAAAACGTTGAAAAAAAAATTAAAAAAAAAAAAAAAAGAATACAAGGACCAAACAGGAGGGCTATGGAAAGCATTAGGAGAGGATCAGCTAAAGGGAGGAGCCAAGGTGCCCAATTCCATATGTTGCTCCGAGAGTTCCATGAATCTGCTAGTTCCTGTCTTCCTTTGTTGATTCTCCCCCTTAACTGCTGGACCATATCTCAGACTATCCCTGATTGGTTGACATAGAGGCAACATTCTTCATATAGGAAGAGATATAGTCCTCCCCTTTCAGCAGTTAGCAGGTCCATCCCTACAGCAAAGAGTATAGCAACAAGTATGAAAAGAGAAATAGGTAGGAGATGACAATGAAATCTGAGACAGAACAATTTGCTATAGTTCATTTAAGTTGCTTGGTGATTTTCCTCAAGCTTCTGGTTACAGAGAGTTCTCAGGTGTTGGCTGCAGGCTGCTTATCATCTGTTATCTTCTTAATGGTGATCTGTAGAGGATTATTCTGGTTAGGAGTTACTTTCCACCTCAAGTGGTTGTCAGGTGACAGGTGGGCTGCCTTTACTCGAGAATGGTGAATCCAAGTGTTTAGTCCCACAACCTTGAGAGCTGTGGGTGTGGTTAGCACAACTAAGTAAGTCCCTTCCAGGTAGGTTTAAGCAGTTCCTTTTTCCAATCTTTTCTCCAAACCTGATCCCCAGGTTTGTGGGGGTGTACAATTATTTCTAGGGAAATAGGTACCCTGTTACCCATCTATGGATCTCAGATACAGTTTTCCCTAGTCCTTGTAGTTGTTTTTGTATTTCTAAAGCTCTGTCAGGTCCCCCTTGAATTTGACTAGTGGAGAGGGTCTTCCATATAGGATCTCGAATGGGGAGAATCATATTTTTGCCCAGGGTGTACAGTGTATTCGGAGAAGAACTAAGGGTAGTATATCTGGCCAGGACAAGTTAGTTTCCTGAAATAGTTTTGCCATGGCTGATTAAAGGGTCTAGTTCTTACGTTCTACTTTCCCTGAACTCTGAGGCCAGTAGGCTGCATGTAAGTTCCACTGGATAACTAGGGCTTTGGCTACCTGTTGCACCACTTCAGCCACGAAAGTTGGGGCCTTGTCTGAGCCTATGGTTAATGGCATTCCAACTCTGGGAATGACACCCCTTATAAAGGCCGTAGTTACTTCCCTTGCCTTTTCGGTGTGTGTGGGATAGGCTTCAACCCAGCCTGAAAACGTGCAGATGAAAACCAAAAGATATTTTTATCTTTTACTGAGTCTTAATTCTGTAAAATCTACCTCTAAATCTTTGAAGGGTACTTGACCACAGCGCTGGATTCCCATGGGCCCAGTGGGGCCTTGTTTGGAGTTATTTTGAGCACAGAGGAGGCAGCGTTGAGAGACCAAGGCACAAAGGAACAGAAGTCGAGCAATTACATAGTAAAGCTTAATAAGATTTCAAGGACTGTTTTTCCTAGGTGAGTGAGCTCATGTTACCTGGTATGCTAGCTGCTCCGGTATATAGACTCTTTGGTCTGGAAGTACCCACCATCCTTCTTTTGTCTGACTTCCTGTTTCCTGTTGTGCCCATTTTATTTCTTGGATTGTGTACTTTGGGGAAGTTGGCAGTTCCGGGGCCAGCATGATTTTTGAGGGTGTGTTTGTTTTCCTGCTGCTTGTTTAGCTGTGGCATCAGCTCGTCACTTCTGACGCTGAGTCCTTTCCTCTTTGGTGTCCCTTGCAGTGGATGACTGCTACCTCCCTCGGTTCCTAGACTGCCCTTAATAGTTTTAGGATTCTTCCTGATTTTTTATTTCTCTTCCTCCTGCAGGCAAAAGTCCTCTCTCTCCTTGTATAGAGCACCATGTACATGTAGAGTGGCAAAGGCATAGCATGAGTCAGTGTATATGTTGGCCCATTTGTCTTTACTGAGTTCTAGTGCTCTCATTAGGGCCCACAGTTCTGCTCTTTGAGCTGACGATGCTTGTGGAAGGGCTTTTGATTCTATGAACTCATAATCAGAGACTACTTAACCAGCATATATTTTGCCTTCATTCATGAAGCTGCTGCCATCAGTGTACAGGATGAGGTCAGGATTTTGTAACGGCCTGTCTAATATGTTGGGTCAGCTAGAATAGACTTTATCAAATACAATCATACTCTGGGGGCCCCACCACTGCAGACAAGAAAGTGGCAGGGTTTAGAGTTTTTACAGCTCCCAATCTTATTCGTGGGTTCTCACATAGCAGTCCCTGATATTGTATCATCCAAGCATGCATTCTCCAGTGTTGCCCTCAGGCATCCATCAAGGTAATAACAGAATGGGGAACCTTAATGTTAGGTTTTGTTCCAATATGAGTTTGTCTGCTTCCTTGATTAAAAGTGTGGTGGCTGCTAGTGGCCTCAGGCAGGGTGGCCATCCTGTCACAGCTGAGTCAATTTGCTTTGAAAAATATGCCACTGGTCTTTGCCAAGGTCTAAATTCCTGGGTGAGAACCCCCCAGGGCCACCCCATTCTTCTCATGTACGAACAGGTTGAAATCTCATGATACATCTGGGAGTCCCAAGGCTGGTACCTCCATGAGTTTTGTTTTTATAATTTTGAATGCCTTTTCTTAATTAGGGCTTCAGAAAAGGGGTGCTCTCTCTTCCTCCTTTAGTGCCTCATATAGAGGTCTGGCCAACTCTAAGAACCCTGGGATCCATATTCGACAGAATACTGCTGCTCCCAAGAACTTTCAGATCTGCCAATGGGTAGTGGGAACTGGAGTGGCAGACTGCCTGTTTACTTTTGGCTCCCAGCATCCATTTGCCTTGGTTAATTTTGAAGCCCAAATATTTAACTTCCTGTTGGCAAATCTGTATCTTTTTCTTTGACACCCGGTATCCTGCCTCTGCTTATAGCCTGAGTAGGACCCCAGTTCCCTCCTAGCACTGGGTCCGTGTGGGACCGGCTAGCAGAAGATTGTCCATATATTGGAGGAGGACACATCCTAAGCCCTGTCCTGGAAACCTGGGTAAATCAGATGTCAGGGCCCCACTGAATAAGGTTGGTGAATTTTTGAATCCTTGCAGCAGTCTAGTCCAAGTGAACTGTTCCTTTGCCCTTGTGGTGGGGTTTTCCCATTCAAAAGCAAATAGGGGTGGGCTATTAGGTACTAGCTGGAGACAGATGAAGGAATCTTTTAAATCTAGGCAGGTGAACCATCCTGCTTCCAAGGGTGTGAGTCTTAGTTGAGTGGGTTAGGCAATGCTGAATGCAGCATGATGACTACTTCATTAATGGCTCTTAGGTCCTGCACTGGGCAGTAATCATTTGTCCCAGGCTTTTTCATGGGCAGCAGGGGAGTATTCCATGGGGACTGGAATCATTTTAGGAGTCCTCATTTGAGTAGCCTGTCCAAGTGTGTCTGAATCCCCAGGCGTGCCTCCCATGGGACCATATATTGGTGTATTTTTGACAGGTTGGGATCCAGGCTTTAGGTCAATTAATATCAGTGGGTGTTTTTTTTTTTTTTTTTTTTTGCCAGACCAGGGAGTTTCCACCCAAACTCAAGGGAATTCAGCTTCAGCTTGGGGGCCACAGTTGGCTCACTGAGAGGGGAAGTATATAATCTCCATTTCTCTTCCCATGGAATCATCAAGGACAAAATCATGGGTTGGGTCTTTTTGTTCAGGCATGATTACATCTGTCCATCTGAGGAGAAGGCTATTTCTGTGTTCAAGTTGGCTAGGAGACAGTGAGACCAGGCAGTCGGGTAGATACAGGAATTCATAAACTACTTGGTGACCCCCAGCAGGCACTGTTGGGGACCACAAAATGGCTTCATGTTTGTGCCCCTGTGGCTCCTACGACCAGTGTCAACAGTGGAGTCTATTGTTTGCCCCCCCCCACCTTCATTTTGGCCATGGGCTCATGGAGGCCTAGTTAGATATAGCCCAGTCTTTCCTAATCAGAGTTCCCTCCTGCCAGTCTGATCAGGTCTGCCTCAGGTGGTTCTGGTTGGTAGTGGCTGGGTGGAGCAGAGGTTTTTGGTTTCCCTTTTTGGCAGTTAGGGCATTCATTTTTCCAGTGTCCAAATTCCTTGCGGTAGGCACATTGGTCCCATCCCAGTGGTGCCTTTCCTTTTTGTTCTTGCATCCCTCTTGGTTTCCATGGGGGCCCTTCTGGAGGGGGTGGTTGCCCCAAGGCAGCGGCCAGGAGAGTTGCCTTTTGTTTCATTCTTCAGTCTGTCTTCTTTCCAACAGCTTGATCCCAGTTTACAAAAACCTTGTTTGTAATTTCCAATAATTCGGTGGCATTTTTTCCAGCAAATCCTTCCAATTTTTGTAACTTCTGTCTAATGTCACTTTGGGCCTTTCCCACAAAGGCAGCATTAACCATGCACTTATTTTCGGGGGCTTCTGGGTCAAATGGAGTGTAAACTCTGAAGGCTTCACATAATCTTTCATAGAAATCAACTGGACTCTCTTCTGGCTTTTGTAGGACCTCAGATATCTTTGTCATGTTGGTGGGCTTTTTGGCCCCTGCTTTTACCCCCTGGAGGAAGGCAAGTCGGTATCTTTCTAATCTGGCCCTTTCCACTTCTGTGTTGGGGTCCCAGCAGGGCTCCGCTTCAGGCATAGCCTCCCGTACCCAAGGCTCAACTTCTAGATTCCACTCAGGCACTCTGGTGCCTGAGTCTGGAACCATTTTCTGATTTCAGTGACAATTCGTGGGCACTCTTCCATGTTGGAAAGGGTAAGAAGAAGCTGCTTACAGTCAACCCAGGCAGGGCGGTGAGTCTGGATTATGGATTCTAGGAGATCTATCATCACCTTTGGCTTCTCAGGACAGAGGGTGGTGTCTCCAGTTGAGGAGGTCAGGAGTGGAGAAAGAATGGTTGGTAGTAGAAAACCGATCCCCCCTCTTATAAGGTCCCATTGGGGCCTATTCTCTGGGGACCCTAGTCTCCTGCAATGGCGTCTGCACTGCCATTGGGGGCCTTGGACCTTAAGCCTCAGACCTAAGGCATCTTCTTAATGTTTCAGGTGTCCCTGGTTAGGGCAGGCTGGCTGCTGGAGGAGGCATGACTGATGGAGGTGGACTATCAGGCAGATGAGGTTCCCCTCCCTCGATTGATGGGGTGCTTAGGGCATTGGTAGAAGAAATGGAGGGACTTGTGAATTTTCTTGGGGAATGGGGGGCAGATGTGAAGTCTTCTCAGCCCATGCCACTAAGACCCTACATTGTCCCTTGCTATTAATGCAGAACCAGACCCAAGGAGGCTTGACTTGAGCTATTTCCAGCCATTGATCAATGTATGGGAACTGATCTGGGTGGCTAGAGTCTCCACTAACTACTTTATAAACAACTCGGGCTGTGGGGACATCTAGGGTGCCCTCAGAGGGCCAGCCTACACCAAATGTGGGCCATTCTAATTTGCAGATGGTGTGTAACTTCCTGGGGGTCGTTTTGACCCCATAGTCACCTGAAAATCACTTTTTAAAATTCTTAATCATACATTCCAAAACAGTTGGTTTTGAGGAATTTCTCCCCATCCTGGTATCCTAGATAGATCCTTCCCAATGTACCGTGTGGCAGGACAAACACTAAGGAAGAGGTTGCTTCAACCACCTGGCCCTGCCCTTATGGGGATTTAGATGCCTCTTAGCATTGGCAGGTCAGTATAAACTCCTGACTTGGATCAGACCTCTGCAGACCTGATTTTATCTTGAGCTGTATGAGGTCGTCACAGAATCACAGGATAGGACCCACTCAGGCTTCATAGCCAAGACGGTGGAGCATGGGCCCTCACACATATTTCAGACAGATTCCAGACTTCCACCCAGGACTTCCCTTCCTATGTGGTGACTATTGTCACCTGGGAGGTGTTCAGACCCCCCTTTTGCCTCTATGGTGGGCCTGAACTCAGTCCTGGGTCCAGGGACACTTACCTGATCTGATGTCCTGTCCTGGCAGAATTTTCTGATTCCCCCCGGACTCTGTTCGAGCACAGGGGGGCTGACTATTGCCAGGCCCAGCAAGGGTGGGGGTCCAGTGAAATCACTGGCAACGTGCTTTCCTTTCCATCACAGGGCGCTGGAAGAGTGACCTCTCTGCTGGCCTCCGACAATGGTGGCTCAAGGGGCCAGCATGCTGTTGAGTTTCCTGGCCAATGCACCAAATGTTAACAGTAAATACTCAGTGCCCAGAAGAGACAAGTCACACACACTCGGGGAACCAGAAAAGACTACTTATTGCACAGCGGTGCCGGCCCAGGGGAGTCATCTCCAAAGGCTGAGCCCCTAATCTTGGCATCGGCCTCCTTTTATGGCTGGGATGGTAGGGGGTTGAGAGACAAAAGAAAAATGGGAGGGAGCCCTTATCAGTGGTGCTATCTTGGCAGTTGGTGGACACAGGAAGCAAATAAGATTACAGAAGCCAAAAATATGCAAGGGGAGTATCCAGCCTCGGGCATCTGGCTGGCCCCTTTTATCTTTTTTTTACTAGCTTTTCTTCTCACTTGTAGGAGAGAGTCAGCACTTCCTCCTTAATAAGAGTGTCCAGGAGAAAGCTGGCTAGAATGACAGGAATATTGTAAAAGATTTCTGGTTGAGGTACAGTTTAGGCCAAATGGACTCTGAAGCAACAGCCAACTATGAAGAGTCTATGATTTTAGTGTCTAGGTCAAGATTGGCTGATGTCACTAGATATTGAAGTAAATATGAAACCAGAGTCAGATTCTTAAAATTCTTGTTTCTCTTTGTTAAAAAGTCATTTTCACTTTAAATTTTTTTTTCATTTTTTTTTTTATTTTAGAAAGAGAGAACACAAGGGAGAGAGAGAATCCCAAGCATACTCCAGGCTCAGCACAGAACCCAAAGCAGGGCTCCAACCCTTGACCACAGAATCATGACCTGAGCTGAAATCAAAAATTGGACGCTCAACCAACTGAGCCACCCAGGTGCCCCAAAAGTCATTTTAATTTGTTATTCATAAGAGCAAATCTTAAAACTCTATGCATGGTCCAAAGTCCATAAAACATAATTAGCTAAACACATCAGCTAAACCTCTGAATTTCTGAGTTCACTACTAGCTACTAACAGTCATTGAGATGGTTCATAAGTCCCAGTTTGAGCTTTGGTTAGAGTAATGGTATACACAAAATATTTGCTGTTAGGGGGTGCCCAGGTGGCTCAGTCAGTTAAGTGTCCAACTTCTGCTCAGGTCATGATCTCATGGTTCACGAGTTTGAGCCCCACCCTGGGCTCTACACTGACAGTGTAGAGCCAGCTTAGGATTCTCTCTCTCTTTCCCTCTCTCTCTCTCTCTCTACCCCTCCCTCACTTAGGCCCCCCCAAATAAATAAAAAATTTAAAACATTTCTAAAAAAATTTAAAAAAAACATTTGCTGTTAGTGATAGTTATGTTATAAAACATTTACCAAACAAATTTGTCTCAGCAAATATAAGTTTGTCACCACAAGCAGAGCTACAACTTATTAATTTTCTGACAGTGTATCACATACCTTGGTAATTTAATTACCAAAAACCTTTGGAAAGTATTTTTGGCAGTAGGCAGAGGTCAATTTCCAAATATATCAAATTCAAGTGGAGACAGAATATATAACATCTCTAAGGAATCATTCAATTCTAAATTCTATGGTTGTAACCCTATTCCTTGATAATGGGCAAGCTTCAAAAGTTAGCATTTCTGCCTGTTTTTCTTAAATTTAAATATACAATTATAGTTTGCTGGTTAATTTGCTATTACAAATTGGCCTGTCTATCTGTAGTCTATGGAGATAAATAATCTCAAATAGATAGATAAAGAATCTAAAATCCAAGTTTAGACTTTTACCTCCTCATACCAGCCTTCTTTATTGCTCCCTACCTTCCTTCATGACACATTTCCTTTAGGCAACTTGCTTTTATTTCAGGCACCAAAGGAGGAGGAAAAACCACATCACAGAAATAAATCTATCCTTTATTCCTGTTTGGGTAAGATATCTCCATATTTGTTGTTTTCAAAAGAAATGATTTCTTGAGGGGAAAACTATAATAATTTCAGGAAGTACCTAGTCTGATACTGACAAATTCCAACTGAAAACTCTCCAGCCAGCCCAACTTCACTGGTCTTGAAGGGCTCTGTGGCATGGGGAGCTAAGTTAGGAGTGACTAAGGTCAGTCATCACCTAGGCAAGCCAAGAAAGATTAATTCCACTCTGAGCTATAAAAAGAAGATAAAATGGAAGAATACTTTTTAAAGAAAAGCCCACACCCTTCTTCACTTTTTGGTTTCACTTGATTATACTTCCTCAAATTGTGTTTATGTTTTTATGTTTTGGTGCTGCTCTTATTTTTTGTCTTTTGTCATAGTAGGTTTGGTAAGCCTTGCTTCAGCCCTCAGGGTTTGTTCTGATCAGTTGAACCCTTTTGTCTTAAGTACCTGTTTATATTACAGTTTATCATTCCAAATGTCAGTATTGAAACAGGAGCTGATAGCCTGGGTCTCTTCAATATTATCACCTTTCAATCACCTATCACATCTTTCAAGAAAGGTGTGAATTTGTAAAGGAGATGCTATCTATTGTCCTTATTTGGGTAAGATGAAGGAATTACAAAACAAACAGGGTGTACTCTACTTATAGTTAATATGAGAAATACCACTTGAGATTAGCCTTTGGAAACTGAAAATTAACTATGAAAACATTGTCTAGGGACAATTGATTACACTTTTCATGAGGGAGGGCAGGGTGTGAGAATGCATTTCTGAAAAATTAACTGCCATTCTTGAGTTGGCCACCCTCATACCCTTTCCTTAATGATTTCAGAGTGACCAAAGGGTCACCTTGCATGAAAGGATATTCTGGTCTTAACACAGTTCAGTCCCCTGGTGCTTGGGTAGTGGTGCAGGTGTACACCCCCACAGGGGTCTAAGGACCTCCATATAAGGTGTCTCTACCTCATGTCCATTTCATTTACCCTCCAAGCCTCAGCTGGGATGTGTCACCTCCTGCTGGATGTAAAATCATCTGGGTTCACATCCTTCGTCCTGCTGGATGAAACAGATTGTTTCCTTGAAGTCTCTGACTTCATGTGACAGTGAGCATCTTTAGCAGCACCTTTTTTTACGTGTTCTCTGTCTCCAGTACCTAGTACAGTGCCCGGCATACAGAAAATACTCAGTAAAGGTTAGATAAACAGAAGCCCAGATTTCCACTCACTTCACCGTCTGTAGTATTCTCATCAAAACCTGGTACATTAGAACCAAAACACTGAAGTATCAAGGCAAATAGCTAACACTCTTTTCTAAACATGTGGTTTTAGAACAGGACCGGTTAACGAGGTTGGAACTACTGGCAGTAAAATCCTAGAGAAAATATAGAACAACTGCCCTCAAACATGTTCCATTGACATTTGGCTACTACACACATTCTTGTAAACAGCAGCAGGTAGAGTGCAAATAAGAAATTTCACCGATTATGTTCTCCCATAAAGAAATTCAGTAAATACACAAGTGCTTTCCCTGCTATATTCCCATTAGATGTGTTTTCCCTTAGAGGACAAAAAACAAATGTTTCTAGGCTCTGGAATGACTTCGAAAATAAAATAAAAACTAGGTTGTTACAGAAAGCTCAGCCTATGTTCTTGACAAGACCTTTTTTTGAGGATTTTCTTTCCCTAAGAAAAAATTTGGGAAAACATAGTAGTTAAATAAATGTTAGAACTATGAACACTTACTCTGAACAGTGTCCCAGGTTACTTCTAATACTCTGAAAAGATTCTTAGCTTTACTTACATGCCCTCTCAATTAACATTTTATTGGTTTCTATTTCTTGAATTAAATAAGTTGATCTTACAGATTCACAAGAGAATGGGGGAAGGAAAGATGCAGTGGGAGAAGATACCGAATTTTGTCCATAAAAGTAAATGCCTCACTACATTTTACCTGGAAATAATTTTGGATGCCCCACTGAAAAAAATGGAGTTTTACTAATTTGGATTATTTTTTAAATAATCCCTGAATTTAATTTACTCTCACCACTTTACCACACTTCTCTCTGGCTAGAAATATTTGTGTATGTCCTAAAATGTATACATAGATCATCTTTTAAGTAGTAAGATGAAATGTCAATTTATATTATTTAAATAAAATGAATTAGTATTTAATAGTATTTGTATTTAAATTTTTATTTTACTTATTTTGTTTGCAATGAGAGACCTCTAATTGAGTCTTGGGTTGTTTAATTTTTCTAAAGTTTTTATTTTAATTCCAGTTAGTTAACATAGAGTGTTATATTAGTCTCAGGTGTACAGTAATATATATTTCCAAAATAGTAACACAAATCAATTACCAATAGGTATAGAATGACATTGAGGAACTTCACTAAAGTAGAAAAAATAAAGCTAGTTTTGGACAATTATTTCTCTTCTTGGATGTGACTACATTAACTCTCCAAGGTAAAAAAACAAAACAAACCTCTCTCTTGCACTCTCCTTTAAATAAACTACCTGTAAAAGACACTTTTGAAAGATATTTGCAGTTCACAACCACTGTGTTCTGATTCCATTGGCAAAATCCTACTTTAACATATCCAGGGATCATCCAAATTATTGCATGTTACTGGAATATTGCAATTCATTTAAATAACCCTTTGAATAAATAGACAATGGCCTGAAGCAAAGTCTTGTGATAATAGAAGAGTGTACTACCAAGTTATTTAGTGTAATGAGATTTAATCTGTAACCAGAATTAATCAAGTGTCATTGCCAGCTGTCCCTTATCCAAGAAGCATGGCATGTTAGTCTGCCATTAACACCCCCTTTTAATAAAATGGCTGCTTTCCAACTATGCACTGCATTGTCAGAAGTTCTGTTTCCAGATACAAAAACAGTATGACACCGAAAGCAACGTGTTCTACATGTGGGTTCTCTATCTGCTCCCCTTGGAGACTTTCTTTGTCTTACTTTTCTTCTCTTCAGCCCTGAGCAGTGGTATTCAGGGCTCTGAGCCTCTTAGAGCTCAGGGGTGGCCTCAGGGGTTGCCTCCATCAAGGTGGCTGCAGGGGTTGCCTTCCATCCAGTCTCTTGGAGAACAAGTCCTGCTCCAATCAATCAGAAAGTGGCTGCTCATTGAGTCCATCCCTAGACTATTGAGCCAGAGAACCTAAAGAGACTGTGAAAATTCTGAGGGAGGCAAACATAATGGGAAAGGATTAGGAGGCTGATGTGGGACTTGTCTGCACAGTGTGCAGTGTGACCAGATTCATGCAAGAGGAACAACAGAAATACAGACCAAGTGTAGGCCAAGAACAGTCAGAACAGAGGTGTCCCATGGGGCAGTAGAAAGTAGCTGAAGGAAGGTGTGCAAACCTGGGAGACCTTCTAGGGAAGGGAGTGTCAGGTGTTCTGTTAGGGGTGCTCCCAGTCACAGATGTTCTCAGTTTGCTTTTACTGTGTTTTCCAAACCTCATGTCCTCCTCAAGTCCATGTGGACACTGGGATCCCAAAGGCTGCATTAGAATGTGCTTGGTTCTGGATGACAGAACTAGCTTAGTATTCCCTGGGTTTTTCTCATTGGTCCTGTTGTCCAATACTCCAAAGTGTGTTCCATAGAGCACCAGCTGTAAATTTGAATATGTGATTCTCTCTCTTCCTCTCTAGTTTTCTTTCACACATGCACACACATACTCACACACACAAATCCCACAGATCCCAGACTCTGTGGTTAAAATGTTTATAAAACAACACATATTCTGAGTGGCACTTTATTATAAAGGCACATTATAAAGACACATTATTATAAAATTATATTAAAGGCTTCCACTAATCCCACAGCATTGAACTTATTCATTTAATTCAACTCCATGTTCCCCAAATTTTTTTCCCCACAGAACCTGTTATGGTGGAATACCCATCTTAGATCATTTGTGTTGTGTGGAAGAGACTCTAGGGATTGCTCATATGATAACTGTCCATCATGTATTGTCTAAACCATAAACAATCTCATGGGTTAGGTCTTAAACCAAGCAAAATGGATGAAGACAAGCCAGCAGAGAGACTTCAGGAAACCAAAGGAATCCTGTAGCAACCTTTTGTTCATGACATATCAGTAACATTCAGTAACATTGGTGATGCATCCCCAAAACTATCCTCCAGTTCTTGCATCCCCATGAGCTAGCTCTGCTTTTACCCCAAAGCCAATCTGGACATAGACCAGAGAGTCTTGAGGCTTTCCAAAGGACCCACTTACTCAGAAGTATTATGAATAATGCATAACTTGCCTAAAATTTCATAATGAGGTCAAAGAAACAAAGTTTGCATGCTCCACTCAAAACCCAATACCTACAAATTGTCCATGCCAACATCACGGTGGTTCTTCTCTCCCCTTCTTCTACCCCAGAACTGACCTCTCCAGGCACTTCTTTTCCATTTTATGCATAACAATTCATCTGCCCTAGTTTCTATCCCCAAACATGTATACTAAAATTTATTTAAGTACTCAACAAATCAGGTTTCCCTTTCATTGCCCATCCCCACCCTTAGAAGACAATTTAGAGACTATCTTTTCTCCTTGAGCATGTCCTTAGGGGTCTTACCCTCAACTTGCTGAAATATTTCCTCCAAACAAGTGCAATACTCTAAGAGGCATTATGGTTAATTACATTTTTTCCATCACACTAGCATCTAGAAGTGGCCTCTGCCAGGCCTCCAAGAGGTACCATGCTACAGTACCTTGCATACAATGAAACTTAGCTTTTACTTAGTAGGACTTCCTGGTTGTCTTTCTGTATCCATTCTCCCCTCCTTATAAAGTAATAGAATTTGTGTTTGGGCACATGGCCATCTATCTAAAAGACTATTTATCCAAATCCCCCATATTGCTAGATACAGCCACATGATGCGCTCTGGTCAGGGGGATGTGAGGGAAAGTGATACAAGAGCCAAACTATATCCTTATAGACAAGGGACACACTCCCCCTTCTCCTTTTCTCCTGCTCCATATCTACTAGAATGAGACACCCTAGTAGGAGGTATAACATCATCTTATATTCCCACATGGAAACTATACATTAAGAATGGTAGAACAATAGGATAGATGCCTGAAACCCCAGGGATTAGGTAACTGAAAGACCAGCCCTCCATATCCTATCCAAGCTTTTACAGAAGAGAGAAATAGACATCCATCCTATTTTACCAATTAGACTGTAGAGTGTCTGTATAATAGCAGCTCACCAACTGCCCCCCTTTATTTCTCTGAAATTCCATTCAACTGATATTCTTTGATCATATACTCTATACTAATTGCTGGGGCTAAAATGCTGACCATGACACCACCCCTACCCACAAAAAGTTCATGGTCTGCTCAAGAACCAAATATTTCTATGTAATGTAATAAAGATAATGACAGAGTCATGAAGACCCAGCTTTGGGAACACAGGGAAAGAAATGCAGAAAGGCAGAGCAGAGCCTTGGGGCACAGAAGGCTTAAACCACTCTGGAAGGATAAACAAGAGTCAGTCAAAAAAAGGAATATGGAGGTGAGCTGGGAAAATGTGCAGCATGAGCAAAGGGCAAAGGCACAGAGGAGTGAAACATCACAGGCCTACAGGGAATGGCAAGTTTGTGTTTGGGTCATATAGAGATGGAGAGGAGAAGAAGCTGAAAGAGAAAGACATGGCTTTCTGAAAGCCTCCAGTTTTCAACCCCATGCTTTCCTGCAGCTGAAAGACTTTTAGACTTTCTGACTCAAGTGGCCACCTACATCTTTAGTTTTCAGTCTTTCATGGAAATTATGAGGCTTCCCACACAGTGCCCTGCAGCATGCCTTTTATTCTGAAAGACTGTGGCCCACAGAAGGTCCAACCCCTACAAAATGAGCTGTTATCACCAAACTATAAAGCAATCAAGCAACAACTGCCAGTTGAGATCCTATGGAAGCCCCATCCTCTCACTTTCAAAATTAAGAAACTGTAGCCTTGGGAGGGAAATGTAGCCCAAGGCCACAAGCTAGGACAGAATTAGGACTAGGGCCCTAAGATCTTCTCCAGCATGGGGTTTATCTACTGCACTCAGCTGCCTTCTCCATCTGCAGCAAGTCTCTGAGTGGTCACCTCTTAAAAACTGCCCTCCTGAGAGCATTTTACTGACCTGACCTCTCAGCAACACACAGGATTTGCAACAATGCAGACTTTTCCACTGAAACAAAGAATGTTTCTCCTTCACTTTTGATATTTTGACAATTTTTCCAGAGTGCAGATCTGTTGTAGACCAAAGAGTGTTTGTACTGCAATTAACCAGGAATGCAATGTAGCTGCAATATAATGCAAATGAATTCAAAGAATGTTCAAATGACAAGCTAGTGAAGAAAAAGATAAGGAAGTACAGGATAAACATCATTCTGGTTATTTATTCATCGGAAGAATGTCTGAAAAATAGAAGAGAAAGATCTTTTAGGTCTTTTAAATATCAAGAAATTATTGTTGGGGTGCTTGGGTGGCTCAGTCGGTTGTGTCTGATTTTGTGAGTTTGACCCCTGCATCAGCTGTGCTGACAGTTCAGAGTCTGGACCCTGCTTCAGATTCTGTGTCTCCCTTTCTCTCTGCCCCTCCCCTGCTCACTCTCTGTCTCTCTCTCCTTTAAAAATAAATAAACATTTAAAAAATTACGAAAAAAAATTTTTTGAAGAAATTGATATACCTATATATATGTATATATATATATATATATATGTATATATATATATATATTCATTCACTTGTTCACAAATAATTAATTGATCATCAATTATATGCCAGGCAATGAGCTATGTATTGCCAAAAGGTGTGATACGACAAAAATAAAGATAAATCAGTCTCAGCTGATAGATTTGAGGAGGAATTCATGGAGACATAATCCATCTAGAAAAATATTTGAACAGGCTACACATGACTGGCATTTATACTGGCACAAATTACTTTACCCAGATTAGGCGATATAATGATGGCAAAAAGTGCAGACAACAGAGAAAACAAGTGAACATCTGATAGGAGAGGCTATGAAATAGACACCATGAGGTAATTCATGTAGAGGAGTTAGAAACCCAGGCCCTCCTGAAACATGTGCTCTAGGAGGAAAATAGTTCTTGAGAGTTGAGTCTAAGCTGAAAACTGCTTGTTATTTTTACTTTACAGTTTACCTCATTTCCTTAGTGAGAATGTTATCATTTGCAAAATACAATGCAAATATGTGTTCTTTTTGCAGTTTAGGGGATGCCATGGTTTCTGTTCATTCCTTTAATATTCTTGCTTGTAAGAAAAAAGAAAAGTTTAACCATCAATTGAGCCAGTGATGAAAACTGTAATTTCCTGCTGTGTTTCCAGGACATGGCTTCCTGACACATGAGCCTTTCAGACACTGACACCTCGGGGAAAGTGCAGAGATCTGGCAAATGCCCACCATGTAGAAAACAGTTCCCATTTGCATCAGTCTCAATGAGAAGAAGCTCCAAGCAGAGAAGTCTGCCTATTTTATTCAGTTCTGTTACGCAAGCTCTTAAACCAGTGCTGGGCACAAAGCAGATATGGAGTAACTATTAGTTAAGTGAATGAATGGGTAGATGGCTGGCTGGATGAATGAATGAATGAATGGTAGCAATGTTGGACTTCCCATTGAGCTGGTATTCTCACATGTACATTTCATAGTCTTCATCATCTGACCTCCTAGCATACTTTTTGAGGTTTGAGCTTTGCTAACACAATTACTATATTTTAATTTCTTTCATCTGACGAGATCAACCTAAAGAAAAATTGCAGCAATGGTGCAATAAGCCTAAATATCCAGCCACATTTTAAAGTGGCTGATCTAAAAACACTAGAATGCCTTAAGCAGGAACTATGCATTTTCTTGCGATATTATCATTTTTTTCTATAAGGCTCCTGCCAGCATTTTCACTTGTGGAAATAAACAATCTCTCTCTCCCTCTTTATTTTTATGTTTATTTATTTTTGAAGGAGAGAGAGACAGAGCTTGAACAGGGGAGGGGCAGAGAGATAGGGACACACAGAATCCTAAGCAGGCTCCAGGCTCTAAGCTGTCAGCACAGAGCCTGATGCAGGGCTCGAACTCATGAACTGTGAAATCATGACCTGAGCCAAAATAGGACGTTTAACCAACTGAGCCACCCAGGTGCTCTTCTCCCTTTTTTTTTTAATAATAATTTTTAAAAAGCTACAACTCAATAACTTGATTTGCTTTTTCCAGAAGGCTAGCAACTTCCAATTTTTAAACCCATGCTTTCCTGCAGCTGAATGATTTTTAGAGTTTCTGACTCAAGTGGCCACCTACATCTTCAGTTTTCAGTCTTTGAGCACTGATATTTACTACAACACTTTATGTTTTCTAAAGAGATTAGAAAAATAGACATCTGCTACTCAACCGGCAAGGCTATGGTTGAAACCTACCACATGTTGTTGACAGATGCCCTGGATGCCTGTCTGACTGGTATCGTAACTAAGTAGTAAGTACTGAGACAGGACGTTCTGTCATTGGCTCCTGACACCAGCAATCAGACTCCTACAGCCTTGGGACTAGGTTATGAAAATGCTTGGCTGATGAATAAAGCTAAAGAAAGAAAGAAAAGAAAAGCTAAAGAAAGAAAAGAAAACCACGGAAAGAAAATAATTCCTGTTTCTGTTCCATAGAGTAGACTTTAACTTGCATTCCATCCTGTAAAATTCTTTGGATTCAGAAACTGAAAGCCCCCTGGTTCAGTTTTCCTGTCTGTAAAGAACAATGATCTGCATTCAAAAGGCTCCATTCATACCCAAACCTGTGATTCATTTGCTGTGTGGTTTTCTATGTATCATTATATATCTTTTTTGCACCTTACTTTCCTCATCCAAAAACAAGTTAAATGGTTTACTAATGTGATGAGTGTTTTGTGTGCAATCTCTTTGTGACTGTAAATTCTTCCCTTCTTGGTTCTTTACCTCCCAAGTCTTTTTTTTAATGTTTATTTACTTATTTTGAGCAGGGAGGGCAGAGAGAGAGAATCCCAGGAAGGTTCCACACTGTCAGCACTGAGCCCGACACAAGGCTTGATCTCACAACCCATGAGATCATGACCTGAGCCAAAATCAAAAGTTGGACGCTTAACTGACTGAGCCACCCAGGTACTCTTATCTCCCCAAGGTCTAATCTTTTACACTTGATTTTAGCCAAACAGCTGAGAAGCAGTTGAAAGGTCTCATCTTTTAGAGATTATATTACAGAGTTGGCAAGAGGCAGAAACAGAGGGCAAAAGTGGGCAGATAAAGGGCAGGGCAGTAAAACTGCAAGCCCTGGGCCTGCAACAGTGGGCCCTGGAAGGTGGCAAGGCCTCAGAGGAACATTCTAGATGGTGCACCTAGGGAGTCAGGATTCCAACATTAGGGGTATTGAGGAAGGATTCCTGAGCTCACACATAGCAAAGAGGCAAAAGAACCATAGACTTACAAGGGACCAGACAGATGGGGGCAGTGGGTATTTCAGCAGCAACTATGGAGGCCAAAAGCTGGACAAAATTCCCCAAAAACTTGGTCCACATGAGTATCTGGGAATCCCAAGACCTTCTCTTGTGTCCAGGAGAGAATAATTGAGTAACAACAGAGAAAGAATGCTCACTCACACCATAGGATAGGAAACAGAGTAAAATCAAATATGATGGAAAAGGAACTGATTTAAAGAAATGGAGTGGCCATTTTGTAAACACTGTAGTTTTTGAAACAGTATAGTATTGGCATAAAAAAAGACATATAGATCAGTAACAGAATAGAAAGCCCAGAAATAAACCCATGCATATATGATCAATTGCTTTACAACAAAGGAGTCAAAAATATACAGTGGGGAAAGGACAGTCTTTACAACAAATGGTGTTAGAAAACTTGGACAGCCAGCCATATGCAAAAGAATGAAGCCAGAACACTATCTTATACCATATGCAAAAATAAAACCCAAAGGGTATTTAAGACTTGAATGTAAGACCTGAAACCATAAAACTGCTAGAAGAAAACATAGCTGGTAAGCTCCTTGACATCAATCTTGGTGATAATTTTTTGGATTAAGGGTACAAAAGCAAAAATAATGGGTACTACATCAAACTGAAAAGGTTCTGCATGGCAAAGGAAATCATTGATAATATGAAAAGACAACTACAGAATGGGATAAAATATTTGAAAATATCTGAATATATAAAGAACTCAATAACTCAATAGCATAAAATAATCAGATTTTAAAAATGGATAGTAGAACTAAAAAAACATTATTCCAAAGATGACATATAAATGGCCAACAGATACATGAGAAGGTGGTCAATATCATTAATTATTAAGGAAATGCAAGTTAAAACCACAATGAGATATCACTTCAGATCTGTTAGAATTACTATTATCAAAAAGACAAGAGATAACACGTTTTGGCAAGGATGTGGACAAAAGAGAACTCTTGTGTTCTGTTGGTGGGAATGTAAATCAGTATAGCCATTATGGAAAATCATATGGAGTTTCCTCAAAAAATTAAAAATAAGACTACCAAGTGAATCAGCAATCTCACTTCTGGGTATATATTCAAGGCAAATGAAAAGAGGTAATGGAGAGATATGTGCATTCCCATGTTCATTGCAACATTATTCACAATAGACAAGATACAGAAACAACCTAGGTGTTCTTCAACAGATGAATGGATAAAGAAATGATATATACAGTGAAATGTTATTCAGCTATGAGAAGGAAGGCAATTCTCTATTTGCAGCAATATAGAACTTGAGGGTGTTGTGCTAAGTGAAATAAGACAGAGAAAGGCAAAATTTGTGTGGTATCACTCATATCTGGTATCTTTAAAAAAGTGTTTAAAGTAATCTCATAGAAACAGAGTAGGAAAGTGGTTGCCAGAGGCTGGGGGGAGGGGGGTTGGAGGAAATAGAAATAGATTTGTAAAAGGGTATCTTTTAGCTATAAGATTATTGAGGTCTGGTGACTATGGCTGATAACACTGTGTTGTATAACTGAAATTGGCTAAAAGAGAATTTTAATGTTCTCATCAAAATAAAAAGCAAGATAAATATGTGAGGTGATGGATGCGTTAATTAATTAGATGGGGGGGGATTCCTTTCACAGTGAATACATATACAAAATCACCATAATTAAAAAAAAAAAACAAATACGATAGAAGAGGGACTGGTTTTAAGAAAACCTGGACTGGGCCATTTGGTAGGGTGGAAATGTTCACAGAGTAGTAGTCATACCTGCTGCAAACAGATCTTATGGGCCTATTGGGAGATAATTTAAGTGGAAGTGAGATGCAGACTACAAAATGTCATGCAAGTACCTTCACTCTTTGCTGTGAAACCAGCTTGACAGATACAAGTTTTGATCTTTTGGCAATCTCTATCTCTATCAGTCTGATTATGGTAGTCTCTATCAAGTTTAGCAGTCTCTACCATGGTAAGGAGAGCATTAACGTGCCCAAGGACATAACTTTTCCCACTTTTCTCCTGGATGATTTTAAAATGAAATACACTTTAAAATAGAGTAGAAAAGTTTGAGGTTACTTGAAATTTTGAGATTAAATTGTCTCTACTCAAGGAAGAAAAAATCTCAAACAAAAATCAAGCAAAGTATTAAGGCTTTAATTCAAAGGAGCAAAAACTTTCTGTTCTGCATTACAGGATTATGCTCTTAGAAAGAAAACTGGCATCAGCCTAAAGAGTATCACTGCCTATTGGCCTAATTTACAACAATGGATAGAGCTCACGGGCATTTGCTCATC